>NW_004955450.1:921431-993142 GCF_000276665.1 Chinchilla lanigera | reverse complement strand
GTGGGAGTGCAGAAGCTCTGGCCCCAGGGCTTTCAGATTCAAGCAAATTCAGGCTGACCCTGGCCTCTGATGGAGCGTGGATCCTTTAGCTTTAAACACTCTGTGTGTCTCTTGCCGGCCTGACCATGGCTCCCTGACCGCAGATGTGTCCTGTGGCTGACCCTCACCCAGTCCCTGTAGGAATGTAAAGCTGGGAGTCCTGAAATAAAGCCAGCCCACAGCTGCTCCACATCCAGGCTCAATCTGCCCCCTCCCTGGTATGTGTCTGAGCACTCACTTTAGGGGATGCGGCAGGTGCCTGGGCCGGAGTCTTCACCAGGTGTTACTGCTTACAGCATCCGCTGATCCTGACCCAATCCACTGCTACGTTGTAAGTCAGGAGCCGGGGAGAAGCGCAGATGGCCCTTTCCTTCTTCTGTGTTATGTTCTGTCTCTCCAATTTTTCTGTAGGCCACAACTTTCCTGTCAGATCCTTCCTGGGTCCCAGGACTCCACCCACTCCTTTTCTTTCCCCAGTTATGATTTTTCAGGGTCTGAATTCTGAATCTCAGAGAGGCTGCTCCCTCCTCCCCTGCCCACCATCTTCCCGGAAGTCGTCCTTTGTCTTAAAGTCCAGCTGTTAGCCCGCAGGTGCCATACGCCTATGATCCCAGCTATTCAGGAGGCTAAGGTAGTAGGAGTGTAAGTTTGAGACCAGCGTGGGTTACATAGTGAGACCCTGTTTTGAAACAAAAATTGAAAATACAAAAGGGGCTGGGGAAACAGCTCAGTGGCAGTGTGATTGGGGATGGCCCTGGGTTCCATCCCCAAACAGCAGGTCTAGTTCACTGTGATCATGCATGTAATAAATGTTTTAATTACGATTTTAAATATTTATTATATTGCATTGATAGGATTTCCTTTCCCAGAACTCTTATTTTTTTGAGACAGAGTCTTACTATGTAGCCTTGGCTGGCTTTGAGCTCTCAGAGATCCTCCTTCCTCAGCCTCCTAAATCCCGGAATTAGCAGCTTCAGAACTCCATTTTAATATATATCAGAACTTCTTCATCTGTATTCCCTATACATTATGTTCTCTCAGATTCTTTGTTTCTATCTGATGTGTCTTTCTCTTCTGTTTTTGTCACAATGCTTTGCATGGTGTGAGCTTGTTATTTCATCTAGTTTACTCTTTGTTTCTAAAATGATTATTGGACCAGGAGTGGTGACATACGCCATAATCCCAGCACTTGGGAGGCCAAGGCAGGATTTGAGTTCGAGGCCAGCCTGGACTAGCAAGACCTTGTTTCAAAAAAATAAAATAAAATAGCTTTTCTTCCTTTTTCCAGTACTTTTCTAAGTTCTATCAGTTCTTTATCCATCCTGTTGTCATTTAGCCAAGTTACTACTTGTCTTTTCTATTTCCGATTTCCGGACTTCTCTGTTCGCTTTAGCCAAACCGGTCTCACGAGGCTATCCTCAGTCTCTTTTCCTTTCTTCTACCGGTCTGTGTTTGCAGTCCGTAATGACCGTGTACCTTAAGTGGAGCCGGTGCACGGGTGGAACACAGCTGAGTTCATTTTCATCCCCTTCCCTCACTTCCCCCTCCTTCTCTCCGTCCCTTTTCCACTGGAGAAAGATCTGTCTCCCTACCTCCTACTATCTTTTATTTTGCTCTTTCTTTCTCTTTTGGTTTCTCATATAAGAGAAACCATGTGATATAGTCAATTCCTTCTCCCTTGTGGCCATTGTGGGGGTGTCCCTAGCTGCTGTCACCCGGTTACTCATTTGTACACTTTCTTTGGCGATGTCTGCACAGATTCCGTGGCGCATTTGTAAATAGATGTCTTTGTCGTGCTTTAGGTTGGCTGGTGGGGGCGCTCCTGTTCTGCTGCTCCTCCACGGCTGCTAGGCACAAGCCCTTGTCCCTCTGGGAGGATCTGAGAGGCTACTGCCGAGATCCCCGCAGGCATCACATGCGTTCCTCAGTGTCTGTCATCACCCACAAGTTGGCACCTGTGGGCCTCTGTTCCACCGTCCCTTGGTTGAGGGCTCAGGGTAGAGCAAGGTCCTCTTCTTTGAGGGTGGTCACTTCTTGGAGATTTCTAGGCCTGGAGCCCTTAGGACCTGGGAACCCCCATTTTCTCCCTCAGCTACTTCCACGTGGGTCCTGTGGGCTCCACCCTCATCTTCTGAGGCTTGGGGCCACCTTGAACCCCAACTTCATTGATGATGTGGTCAGTGAGTTTGGCTGTCCTCATTGCCCTATTTAAGGTTTTAAAACCTCCCCATCTTAATCTTTCCCCTACCCTCACCTACTTATGCCCTTAGTCTTCCTGTACTGAGGTGGGACTCAGCTAATCACATGCATGTGCCTGCCTTTCCCTTTTTTAACCAACTCACATAGCTTGGCAGGAAGTTGGCCCAGAGCCCTTCTGCTTCTGCTTTTCTCTGCTGCTGGCCATCTCCCAGGCTCATGGTAGGGTGAGGTCTCCCCTCTCTCCCTTTCCCTCCCTCTTCCCTCCCTCCCTCCTCCCTCCCTCCCCCTTCCCTCCCCCTTCCTCCCCCCTCTCTCCCATCCCTTCCTCCCTCCCTCCTTCTTTCCTTGCCTTCCCATTCATTAACTGACAGATACTTACCCAGAGCGCTCTGTGTAGCTGGACCTGTGCCTGCCCCCGTCTCCCACTGGGTCCTCATGTTCTCTGTCTCCTGGTGACACAGATGTGACTGCTGAGATTGCCCTGGGCCTTCTGCTCTGGGAGGCCTCAAGCCTGGGGCTCCTGTGGGCAGTGACCAGTGACCAGGGGCCTGGGAAGCCAGCAGAGATATGCTGCCATGCAGCAGGCCTACCTTAGTGTTTGTCCTCAACACACACACGTTTTGGTGATTCCTCACTTGGGGACCCAGGTTCTGCATGGCCAAGGCTCTGCCCACAAACTCTATGGACCTCGAGCAAAGGATGTCTGCTTCCAGCCACCATTTCTTCTGCAGTGCAATGCAAGGACTGGAGTAGCGCTGGGGCAGCAAGGTACCTGTGGAGGCCAGAAGTTAAGCATCACGGATTCGGTCATCAACCTCTGTCTCAGCTCTTCAGCTCTGCGCTTGTAGCTCTGGATGATGCTTGGGCGTGGCTCTGATCCAGTACACATGCATTTGGGGAAATAGGGATGCCTGTGGCCATGGTTTGCTGCCCCTGGACCAGATCTCCGGCCCAAAGCCCATCACTTCATGACGCTTTGTGACTCAGGAGGCTTCTGCTTGGCCCAGCCCCACAGGATCCTCTGTGGCTGATAAGGGCTGGGCCCACCTGGAGGCTGCACGGTCCTCCACCCCTTCCCCTCTCCCTCAGCTCCTCCTGCTGAAGCAGGACTGAAGGAGGGAAGAGCGTTGGGATCCAGCAACCTGGCAGGGCAGGCAGCTGGCTGGGGCAGGGGTGAGGTGGCCTGGGCCCTGAGACGTCACAGGTGAGAACTGTCTGCCTACCCAGGCACAGGGAGGTAAATAGGCAGGGACCAACAGAAGGAAGTGCAGGGCGGATGCTCATCACTTTCTGCAGGTCCCCTTCATACCAGCCGAGGGGTCTATGCCTATGTCTCAGCTCTTCCCATCCCAGGCAAAGGGGTGTAAAGTACACAGAAGTCTTCACGTGCCAGGGGCTGTGGAGTCCTGTAGGGCCCATCAGGGACACGTTAGGCGCCTCTGCCAGGCAGGGAGAGCACTGCGAGGGGCACCAGCTGCTCCCAGAGGGCCGCCAGCTGCTGAGATGGTCTGTGTGTGCAATAGCACACTGAGAGTGTCCTGTGCACACCTCCTGATGAAGGAAGCAGCTCCTGTGTGCCAGTGAGTCCCAGAGATCAGCCTGCCTCTGTGGAAAGAGAAGGCACACGTGGCTGGCTGAAAGGGGAGAAGCAGCAAGAGTGAGCATGGTGGGTGGGAATGAGAGGGGACAGTCGGGAGGCACAGTCACCCCTTGTGGATCAATGAGAGGAACAGAAGGGCGGGGGAGGGTGGGATCCCAGCGGAAGTGAACCTGTCCCACCGGCTCAGGAAAGAAACCTGTGCAATCCCTCTAGCGCCACCATCTGGTCTCATGCACACTTTGGGCACCCAGTGGAGGCTACAGGAGACAGTAACAAGGTACAGACTACAGGGGCAGCGGGTGATGGATGTCCGAAGAGGCTTCCTAAAAACCGCCTGCAGGACAACAGCTTTCACCTGGTTTTTTCGTTAAAGGGAGAGAAACACTGTTTAGCCTGTAGGAGTCTGCGCACTAACTGCTATTGTATGTTAGGGAATGACGTGGTATGCCCAGAGTAGCTGAATGTGCTGGGGGACATCCGGGCATCAGGAAACGTGGCAGGGAACCGGGTGGCCGCTTACTGTCTTAGCTCTCTTACTCCACAGTGTTGCTAATCGTCATTGCCACTTCCTTGCGTGCAGCGTGAGGGGCTGGGTGGCCGTGGGACAATGCTGATGTCCATGTCACCGACCCCCTCTTTTGTCTCGCAGCGCTGTTGGGAATTTCCAGGTGGATGACAAGACCAAAGCCCTCCTCAAGTACACGGGGGAGGTGACGTGGATCCCTCCAGCCATCTTCAAGAGCTCGTGCAAGATTGACGTGACCTACTTCCCATTTGATTACCAAAACTGCACCATGAAGTTCGGGTCCTGGTCCTACGACAAGGCTAAAATCGACCTGGTCCTGATCGGTTCCTCTATTAACCTCAAGGACTACTGGGAGAGTGGCGAATGGGCCATTATCAAGGCTCCGGGCTACAAGCACGACATCAAGTACAACTGCTGCGAGGAGATCTACACCGACATCACCTACTCCCTGTACATCCGGCGCCTGCCGCTCTTTTACACCATCAACCTCATCATCCCGTGCCTGCTCATCTCCTTCCTCACCGTGCTCGTCTTCTACCTGCCGTCCGACTGCGGCGAGAAGGTGACGCTCTGCATCTCGGTGCTGCTGTCGCTCACAGTCTTCCTGCTGGTCATCACCGAGACCATCCCGTCCACCTCGCTGGTCATCCCGCTCATCGGCGAGTACCTGCTCTTCACCATGATCTTCGTCACCCTATCCATCGTCATCACGGTCTTCGTGCTCAACGTGCACTACCGGACACCCACCACGCACACGATGCCCACGTGGGTGAAGACCGTCTTCCTGGACCTGCTGCCCAGGGTCATGTTCATGACCAGGCCGGCCGGTGGTGAGGGCCACATCACCAATCTGAGGCCGCTCTATGGCGCTGAGCTCTCAAACCTGAACTGCTTCAGCCAGGTGGAGTCCAAGGGCTGCAAGGAAGGCTACCCCTGCCAGGAGGGGACCTGCGGCTACTGCCACCACCGCAGGGTAAAGATCTCCAACTTCAGTGCCAACCTCACGAGGAGCTCCAGTTCTGAGTCTGTCGATGCAGTGCTGGCCCTCCCAGCTCTGTCACCAGAAATCAAAGAGGCCATCCAGAGTGTCAAGTACATTGCCGAAAACATGAAAGCACAGAATGAAGCCAAAGAGGTAAGATGTGGTCGCTATCTTATCCATTGTTCAGTCATCCAGCAAACATCCAGGGTTCTTATGTGGCAAGGCGTAGGGTGTGGGTTAGGAAATCAGGCTCTGGAGTCAGTGGCCCGTGTTCAGGTAGTCCTGTGTCCTGGGATGTGTAGGGACCTCACCTATAAAATGGGGCCACCACGCTTGGGAGTACTTGGTGCCCCTGTCTGCCCCAGTCTGGGCCCCTAGGACACCTGATGCTGAGAGCTCAGGTTTGGGACAGTGGCAAAAGGTAGAAGCTCTGTCTGGTGAGCGTTAACCCGCTGAGCTTCAACTTTTATTGTTGTTTTCTGTGTTTACGTGGAGAAAGCACCTGCGCCCTGGTGGACAGCTCACTGGATGTTCACGTCACGCGTGTCCTGTGTAGCTGTGACCCAGGCAGAGATGTGGACTGCTTCTCATGTCCCCGGAAGTTCTGCATGCTACTTCCCAGTCACCTCTCTGCCCTCAGTAACCACAGCCTGGCTTGTTTCATTGACTGAGCTGTCCTCCTCCTGAACTTCATGTGCATGGAATCACATGCTAGAAACTCTGTCCTTAATCCTTTCATTCAGTGCAGTATCTTTGAGGTCTGTCCTTGTTACTGTTTCTTTTGGGGATTTTTGTTTTGTTTTGGTTTGGTTTTTTGAGATGGTCTCGCTGTATAGTTCAGGCTGGCCTTGAACTCACTGTGCAGCCCAGGCTGGCCTCGAACTCACAGAGATCGTCCTGCTGCAGCCTTCCAAGTGCTGAGATTACAGGTGTTTGCCACCATGCCTAGTGAGAGCTATTTTCTATGTTTGTTGACCATATAGATATCTTCCTTTGTGAAATAGCTATTCACAATCTTTTTGCCTATTTTAAAAAATTGAATGAACTCAGTTACATTTTCTCTAAAAATCACATGCCAGAACTAATATCAAGTATGAAGATAGAAAGGTTTTACACAAAATGATACTATGTTGTCTTGGTTACTTTTCTCTCCTTGCTGAGACAAAATACCCAAAGCCCAAAATTAAGGAAGGAAGGGTTTATTTAGCTTACAATTTGTGGAGGTTTCAGTCCATACTCAGCTGGCTCCAAAGCAGAGTGGCACATGGCACAGAGCAATCATTCATGGCGGTGGAAGATAGCAAAAACAGCCGGAGTAAAAGGGGGAAACAGCAGCGGCAAGCAGCCTCTTTCCCTCCCTTACATTGTATGCAAACTACCTACCCAAGGGGCAGGTGTAGCACTCACTCCCAGCATTGCACTATGGATCAATCAAAAATCTAGAAGTCCGCCCATGACTGCATGAGGATTTGGGGGCACGTGCAGACACAAACACAAAATACATGTGTCGGCTGCTCTGTGACCCTCTCTGTACCCCAAAGTTACCAGGTCATACTCGATCCTTCTGAGTCTTTGCTTTACAATTAACTGGCTCTGCCGTAAGCTGCTGATTAGCAAAGAGCTAGTTCCTGAGCAACTTTAGTGCCTGCTCCATGGTGGGCAATTAATGTTCGTCACCACTGCCTGGTCCTCTTTGGCCAGCACCCAGGGCAGGAGGAGATGGGTCAGTCACCCTCACCCCACACCCGCCCTCAGTGCAACTCTGAAATCTGCAAGACCCCAGCTGCTCCCGGGGTTCAGCCAGGAAGTGGAGGTGTGATCAGCCTTGAGGCCTTTAGGTTGGATGGACGCTGTGGTCCGGCAGGGGATCGGTGACCTGTGGGTTCTCTTACTTGTCCAGTGGGGACAGCTTGTGCACAACCCTCCACCTTCCCCTCACCCAGGTCTGAAACACTTGTTTGTTAAGTAGCAATGATTTCACTAAAGGTTGAGAGCTAAGTGCCTCTACATAGTTTAGCCCTTCCGGATCATTAGGATTTATATTTATTATAAAAATGATTCTTTAGATACCATGCAGGGTGTTAGAGTTTCAGAAGAGGAGACATGGAGACAGACAAGTGAAAAGCCCACGATGAGAAGGGAAGTTGCAGGCACTGCGTGTGGTGGGGCGGTGGATCTGTGATATAGGAGGCGGTGCTTTGGAACAGCGGTGCCTGCTCAGGGCTCAGGAGAGTTGGGCCGGCAGGGGATCCTCCTACCAACCCCTCCCCCCCGCTAAGGTAACTGACTCACCCGCTGCTGTTCAGTGTGCAGAGACGCATCACTCTCCCTATGAGCTGCTCTCACCTAGCTGGGTCTGACTGTCCTTGGCTCCCAGGCACCTAGACTAAAGCCCAGGCTGTGTTCCCAGCACCTGCTCCTGAGGGTGCCACTGAGATAGAGAGGAAGACAGGGCCCACCCACCCCTCCCCCTGAGAGCCAGCAGGGGCTGTGACCATGGGCTGTTGCCCTGTACTCCATCCTTCGCCTTGCCGCCCCAGGGTGGCCTGGGACAACTCATCTGTCTTCCCCATACTCTTGGGACTACTTTGGTGACTGCCTTTTAAGCCGATACCAGTTCCTGACTCCCACCACTCTAGTCTCTCTGAAGATCAGCCAGGAAATTGCACTGGATAGGCTAGATATCAAGCAGGCCCTGGGGCGCATGGTTGACATCCCTGCTAGCCCCAAAACCCAAGTCTATAATCAACACAGCCAGCCCCTATCCAGGCTCCCAAAATGAAGGCAGAGTGACACATGCCTGAAATCCCAGCACTTTGGGAGGTGAGGCAGGAGGATGGAAAAGCTCAGTTGTGCCTGAGCACTTAGTCACTTTCCTGTCGCTGGACACAATACCTGACACCCACACCTTACAGGAGCAGAGATTTATTCTGGCTCACGCTTTCAGTTCATGGTCAGCATGGTAAACAGGGTACTGAGCTCTCGGAGCCGTACACTACAGGCTCATGGCCACTGGCTGCCGAAGCCCGGCGCCAGTGACGGAGCTGCATTTTGCTGATTTGCGATTTCCATCTGAATCGCCCTGCTTGGCAACCACTGCAGGCCTGCCCAGTGGCTGTCCCTTGTGCTAAATAAAATGTACGGGAGGCCATGGACTGGGCCTGGGCACCTGCACTGGGCCGGTGACTAAGTCAGTCAGTTTTATCACAGGAACTGAATGTTCCTAGGTTGCAGGAGGCCCTGTAGCCAATTAACTAATTAAATTGTAAACTGCTAACTAGTTAAGCTGTGACCAGTGGCCACAAGTGACTACAGCCCATGTAGCCAGGGGGTGATCAGCGGAGCCGCAGCCAAGGAGGTTTTCTGTGCTTCCCCCATTTCCCTGTAAAATCGTCAGCTCCTGTCCTCAATCGGCCTTGCGCTGGGAGCCATCTGGTTCAAAGGGGTTTTGTTTGTGTTGCTCAAATAAGCCCTGCTGGATTTCACTGTTGCGAGAATTTTCCCTCCTCAGACTGCACACACTGGGCCCTGAGGCAGGAGAGGGTCCACCCTGGCCTGTGTCTTCTGAAAGATGTCCCTGCTGGTCATCTGCCCAGGATTGCACTCGGTCTCACCCGTAAGGGGCTAATTAGTTCAGTTAGAGCTAGAATTGGATTACTAAGTTAGAAAACTATGTTGTTAGAGCTCCCCGTGGTGCCCTGGAAGTGGTTTCGTTGAGCAGTTTTGACAGAGGATCACCTGTGCTTATCTTGGTGGTGTGTACAAGTCTTCTGTGATCCTTTTTTAGGGGGAGGCGAGTGCCTGGGGATGGAACCCAAGGCCTTCACGCTGAGCTGCATCCCCAGTCCCCCCCCCCTTTTTTTTTTTTTTATTTTTTAAAACAGCATCTTGCTGAGTCAGTAACTTGCGCAGGCTGGGCTCAAACTTGTGAAGTTGCAGTCCTCCTGCCTCAGCCTCCCAGAATGCTGCGATTACAGGCAGGCAGGCACCAGAACACCTGGCTCAGCCATACTCTTAATTACTGTATTCTGAAGCCATTTGTCTTCTCTTTGGTGGACATATTCACTGACTCCAATCAGCCTGACTTTTGAGCAGTAACTTAGTCGTTATGCATCCTGCCATTACTGTTGTGCAGGGGTCACGTTGCTGCCATCATATGCCCACGTGCTCCAGTTACCTGTGTTTTCTTTCTTGGCCTCAGCTCTTAGCATATATTGAAAGCTTGAGTTAGCTCTGAACAGAACATGTGCAAGCCCTGTGTTCTGCATTTATCCTTCTGACAGCTCCTTGCTGACCACGCTGCGGGTCCTCTGACATTTCAGTACTGGCCTGGCCACCTGCTCTTCCTGCCCTCGGTCTTCCTCATGGCTGTCAGTCCCATGGGTGTTTCTGGAGCATTGGTTCTGCATTTTTGTGATGTACTTTTTTGTTTTTGCAATTTATTTTTAAAACTTAGTACGTGTTTGCAGTACATGCATTGTATAGTCATCTTGGGGAGTTGGGTTACGTACATGCACCAGCTTTTTTTTAATCCCCTTCCCCTCTTCCCCTGTTCATTCTTGTTGATATTGTTGATCCTAGGTCATGTTTGTGACATATAATGTCCACATTCATTGAGGTTATTAGGATCCTGTATGCAATTCATTTTTAAAGTGTCCAATGATCTTTATTGAACTTACTTAGCCTTCTCATATATTTTTTTAGGAGCTCCGATTTATTTTTCATCATATTTTAAGAGCATTGATGGGTAAACCTTCTGAGGCCCAGGAGGGTTAATTTATGTGCCTTCTCCTTTGAGTACACATGTATCCAAGTGTGAGGTACTGGGGACCGAACCCAGGGCTTTCCCACTGAGCTACATCCCGCTGTGTTTTGCTTCTTATTTTGAGACAGCATCTGGATAAGTCACTAAGTTGCCCTGACTGGACTCGAACTTGTGATCTTCCTGCATCAGCCTCCCAGAATGCCGAGGTTACATGCGTGTACCACCACATCACACACTAAAGGGGGCATTTAGCTGGCTAAAAATGCTAATGTAGGAGTTCTTTTCCTTAAGTAGTTAAAAAATAACATCCACGGGCATTGTCACTTTTGGAAAAGTTTTAGGTTAATCAGAGTGTTGTGTCTTTGGCATGCTGTCTAGAAGCCACTAGGGTTTTCTATTTGTAGAGAAATCCGGTGACATCAACAGGACGTGTCTGGCAGATGAGCGTCTCACCGAGTGGGCTTGGTGTTCCCGTGCACTGTTTCCCACTGGGGGCTCGTCTTTATCCATCCTGGGTTATTCCTGTACTGGTTCCTTCCCACTCCTTCCTTCTCATTTTCGGAGCTCCTGGTAGGCAGCCCCACCCATCCTGCCCCAAACTCCTCCTCCCAGGCCAGCAGCTGCCAACCCCAAACCCCCCTCTGCTCTCCTGAGTTCATCACAGTTTTTTCTATCATCTGCATGTGTTTCACACCTGTCGTTTCTCACACCTTTCATGTGGGGCTGTTCTCTAAAGGTTCTTGTTCCTCCTTCACATTTCCAGATTCTCCAACCTCTGAGGACAGTGTGTTAAAGTCCTTGGTCTATGTGCTCTGTGAATTTTATCAGCCAGGTGTGGTTGTGGGGCCACACAAGGCTGAGGTCACCTGGGGCCACATACTGGCTCGGTCATCCAGGTGCTGCCTCCTCTGCAGGCGGCCTTGTCTCTGCAGGGACCTCTGGCCTCTCCCAGCCCCTCCTGCCCAGACTGAAGCTCATTCTTGACTTAGGGGAGGGAGACCTTGGGCCCTGTGTCTCTGGCTGGAGTGGCAGGGAAAAGCACTCAGGCCAAAGCTCTCCCTGCGTTCCCTCCACAGAGACCCCTTAGGGGCTTTGGTCTCCAGTTCCTGAGCCACCAAGGCACTGTCCTCTCTTGCTTCTGTGTGGTCTCTAGTGTCTGGCTGGGCTTAGAGGCCAGGAGCTTGGGCCAGTTCACCTCTGTGCCCAGCACCCTCTACCTGACAGCATTAGTTCCCATGTTTGCAGAGGTGGCCACTGGCACTGTGTTTTATAGGCGGATGAGTTCATCTTGGCCCCTTGTGTATGTGTGTGCATGTGTAGTGCTTTGGACTGAACCCAGGGGTGCTCTACCACTGAGCTAAACCCCAAGCCCTTTTTACTTTTGTGACAGGATCTTACCGGCGTTAAACTCGCACTCCTCCTGCCTCAGCCTCCTAGGTAGCTGATGTTATAGGTGTGGGTCATTGTGCCAGGTCCCCCAGCTTTCTTCACTGGGCTAAACCTCGTGAGCTGCTATTGGAGGCAGTTCACACAGTGAGAGAACCTATTGATTTTTTAAATGACTTCTGTTTGGTAAGGACTCTGCTGAAACCATGCTGAGGCGCAGCCACCGCTCTCATTCCCATTTTACAGAAGACGACTTTGGGACTGAGGAAAGGAACTGACACCCATGTCAGCTGGGAGGGGGCAGAGCTGGGATTCTCATCAGTTTATTTCCAAGTCTCTGCTTTCCAGCGTGCACTTCCTGAGCCTTAGTCTGCAGAGGGTGGGCAGGAATCAGAGTCTATAGTAAGAGATTTGGGGTCCCAGGAGATCAAGTTAAGTAACAAAGCAAATAGGGCATGACAGTGCCTACTTTCCCCATGACTTCCTGGTGTCATTGAGAGGACACAGGTACACAGCTTCATAATGGTGAAATAAAATCCACGTCGCCCACAATTACATGCTGACTCTTTATTATGCGATTACTGCTCAGAATCAGTTGATTCATGGGTTTTTTTCTCTCTCTCTCAATTCAATTATGGTTTCTTTGCTTTCTCAATTGTCTGGGAGTTTAATTACCATATAATTCTCCTTCCTGTTTCAAGCCTAAATCAAAGCTGTATTATGTACAATTAGTCTTGCTCTTTTTATTGCCTTCTACCTCATTGTGGCGGTTATTTCTGGTGTTTGACCTGCTTAGTAACTTGGTCTTCTACAGTGCTCTGGCTTTGTGTTGAAGATGACACTTGGGCGTTTTGGAGAGTGGTGGGGAGGAAGGGGATGGTGCCTGTTGACAGGTGTGTTTCACTCTGAAACAGGTGTGAAAGGGAAATTACTACCTAAAACTAGGTAACAAGAAGAACTCTCAAACAATGGCAGATGATGGTGGGTTATATTCACCATTCCATCAAAGGGCCCAAATCCTTCCATAGAGATGTAAATAACTGGTTTTACCAACTTTACAAAATTGAAATTCAATTTAGAAAAAATAGGTTATCTGGCCAGCCTGGAGGTGCTCACTTGTAACCCCAGCACTTGGGAGGCTGAGGCAGGAGGATCACTGTGAGTTCGAGGCCACCTTGGGCTACAAAATGAGTTCAAGGCCAGCCTGAACTACACAGTGAGACCCTGTCTCAACCCCTCCAATAGGTGAGATAGATAGATAGATAGATGTAAAGGAATTTCTAATTTGAAGCAGAACATGACAAATATTTTACGCCAACTTCTGAAATGCATAAAGCAAAACTGGAGAACAGATTTCAGACCACATCAATTGGGAAAAAAGACTTTTTTGTACATTGTAGGTAAAAGGGCTTTCCCTGCTACTACATCACATTAAGCATTTAATATTTAAAATGTGGGGCTGGGGATTTAGCTCAGGGGCTGGGGATTTAGCTCAGCGGCAAAAGCGCCTGCCTGGCAAGCGCAAGGTCGTGAGTTCGGTTCCCGGTACCGGAAAAAACCAAAAAAAAAAAACAAAAAAAACAAAAACAAAACAAAAAAAAACCCAATATTTAAAATGTATTCACTTTGCCTTTCCCATCATGCTTTGTTTTCTTGCTCATGGTTTTTCTCTCTTGTTTTTAGATTCAGGATGACTGGAAGTACGTCGCCATGGTGATTGATCGCATCTTTCTGTGGGTCTTCATCCTGGTGTGCATCCTGGGAACAGCGGGGTTGTTTCTCCAACCCTTGATGGTCAGGGATGATGTGTGAGCTCTGTGTGGGGTTTGTCTGAGGCTGTCCTGTGGAGGGAGGGGGGTGTATCTCAATAGTGACACACTTGGTTACACGCTGCCAGCTTTATTTTGCCATTTCAAGGCTTATTTTCCAGTTACCTTGGGGCTTTTTTTGGCAAAAATAACCATGTAAGAAAAATGACGAGCATACTTACTATAAATAAATGAACATTTAACTAGTCTTTTCAGTAAGGGAAATGTCAAAATATAACTGATAAGTAGTGTGCTGTACAACATGTCACATGTTCCTCTTTTAGTGGTTGAACCCCAATTGGAGAGAAAAACTTGTTCAGAAACGTGAAGTGATGGGTTTCCCAGTGGTTTTTCTTACTTGGCCCATAATCTCCTTGAAGTTTGTGTATTTCAGCAGGGCCCTCCCCGCATCATTTCTTACTGAGCATTTCTTGTTCTTAACTGCCTTTCCAGAGTCTCAGGGTCACACCACCAAGTCATCTGTCTATACTAAGTCACACAATCACCCACTGTTAATGAACTGTTCTGCTCTTCTGGGACACACATCACAAAATGCCATCAACACCCAGGTAAATAAACAGAAATTTGTCCCAGTTTTAAGAGCTTGGAATATCCAAGATAAGGCATCAGCAAGCCTTGGTGTGTGGGGAGGCGTTTTCCTCAGGGGGCGCCCTCTGGCTGTGTCCCCCGCTGCCTCAGGGGCTGTCTCTGGGTCTCTTATAAGGATACTGATCCCAATCATGGAGGCATGATCTTGTCACCTGGAGGTCTCTCAAAGGCCCTACCTCTACCACATTGAGTATTAGACTTTAACATAGGAATTTCAGGAAGACACATTCAGAACACAGCATGAGCTTCTAGAGCAGAGTTTCCCAACCTCAGCCCTGTAAACTTTTTGAGCTGGTAACTGTGCTGGAGGTGGAGATGGAGGCTGTCCCCTGTGCACCGTAGGATGGTGAGTAGTACTAATGGCCTCCACTCACCGAAGGCCAACGACACGCCTCCTCCCTCATCAGCTGCGAGACCAAAATGTCTGGACATTGCTAAATGTCACCTCAGGGACACAAATGGCCCTGGTTGAGAAGCACTGCCATAAGTTAAAGTTTCCCATACTATATTTCTAACTCTGAATAACCCAACAAATGATCAGAGACCATTTCAATCTTCTCACTAGTCACAAGATTTTTCCTGTATAAAAATAAAAACTGATCATTGTAGCCCACTGTGACACATTTCTGTGAGTCAGAGGCAGAGGTCTATAAAATTTACTGATATACAAAAATGTTTAACAGTAATGATGATATAAAAGATTAAAATGTGCACAAATTGAGATAGAGTCTGGTTTGATGCCAACTGCTCAAGCTATTAGTGAGCTTTCTGTCACTGTGATAAAATACGTACCTGAGCTAATTAACTTCATACAAACTGTGTACTGGAGAAAAGCAGGTTCCCTGAGGTGTGGGCTAAAAACAAAGTGTGATACAGGAGAGTAAACAGAAACTCGCTAGGCTGAAGTCCAGTGTCAAGGGGGTTTGTAAGGAGAAGCCAGACCACTCCTGGATCATGGCGCCCTGAAAACCACCGGTCTGGTATACCTCTTTTCTTTTCTTTTTTTTTTTTTTTTTGTGTCATTTTGAGACAGGATCTCACTATGCAGTTCAGGCTAGCCTTGAACTCATTTTGTAGCCCAGGGTGGCCTCGAACTCACAGCAATCCTCCTGCCTCAGCCTCCCAAGTGCTGGAATTATAGGTATGCGCCACCACGCCCAGCATGGTATACTTTTTGAACAGAAACCTAATTGCATGAGAAATAGCAGCAGGTATAACAAATGCGACTATATTAAGAAGCTTCTGTACAGCAAAGCAAACAACAGAGTGAAGAGACAAACTACAGAATGGGAAAAAAATTTTGCCAGCTACTCCTCAGAGGACTAAGGTCTAAAATATATAACCCCCCACAAAAAAATCAGACCCTTAAAATAAAAGACCCAGGTCAAAAAATAACCAAGTAAAATGAATATACCCTTCTCAGAAGAACTACAAGTGGCCAATAAATACATAAAAAAAATAGTCCATATCATTGGCCACTGGATAAATGCAGATTAAAACAACTTCAGAAAGAATGGCTACTCTCAATAATAAACGCTGGCGAGGCTGCAGGGAAAAGGGAACTCCACTGTTGGTAGAATTGTAAATTAATACAACCACTATGGATTCCTCAGAAAACTAAAACTAGAAATCATTTGACCCAGCTATTCCCCTTCTAGATATTTTCCCAAAGAGTTAAAGGCATCATATCGTGGTGATCCATGCACACCCATGTTTATAGTGGAGCAACTCATAATAGCTCCATCTTGGAAGTGGCCTATATATCCCTCAACAAATGAATGGAAAAGAAAATGTGGTATGTATACACAATGGAGTACTACTCTGCCATAAAGAAAGATAAAGGAGCCATTTGTGGGAAAATGGAGGGACCCTGAGACCATAATGTTAAATGAAATAAATCAGACACTCAAGCTTCAATATTCTCTTATATGAGAAACCCAAAGTATAAATAATTTGAAGAGCAAAATAAAGGGTGAGTAATAGGACTCAGAGACAGATCTTTTGCAAATGGGAAAGCGACTAGAATTGGAGGGCGAGGGAATGGGATGTAAAATGAATGAAGATGTGTTATGTATATGTACCAACTCCCCAAGATGAATGTAATCACTGTGCGCTACAAATGTGTACTAATAAAAAATTCATGGAAAACAGAAGTTAATTTGGCTCCCAGTTCTATCCCTGTCTGCCGGCCTGTTGTGAGGTAGCACATCCGTGTGTGAAGTATACGCGGAGCAGAGCTGTTCGGCTCAGAGGGGGCCAGGAGACAAAGAGGAAGGCGCTGAGTGCAGTACTTCCTTACAGGCGCACCCTCCACGGCCTCGCATTCAGCAGGTCCCACCTCCTGAAGGTTCCACCCCCCGACCCCAAGAGCGCCACAGGCTGGTGGCCAAGCCTTCCCCATATGGGCTTTCAAGGACACTTACCCAAACCTTAACATTCCATCGCTGGCCCCCAAAGACTCATGTCCATCTCATAATGCAAAACACACTTAGTCCCCCTTCAAGAGTCCCCAAAGTCTTAACTGTTCCAGAGTTGCCTAAAAGTCCAAATCCGAAGTTTCCTTCCCAACTCAAGGCAAACTCGGCAGTAAGCTCCTATGAAAATCAAACAGAAAGTTGTATTCTCCAAGATTCAATGGCACAGGGTCAATATTCCTATTCCAAAGGGAGGAACAGAGACACAGAAAGAAGGGTCAGACCAGAGTAAGACTGAAGCTCCTCAGGGCAAACATGGTATCCATGCCTGCCATCCAGGACACACAGGTAAATATTAGGATAACCCCAAAAAATTAGGATCCCAAGGACATGGGCAGCCCGACCCCTATGGCTTTGCTGGCTGCAGCCTACACAGTCTCCCCTGCAGCACTGGCCTCAGTTGCACAGCTGCATGTATCACCTACCTCAGGGGCTCTTGCAGGGACTCTGACCCTGCCACATAACACCAGGCCTCCCAGGCTGTCCTTTAAAATCATGGGGGGAGCATCCAAGACCCCATAGCCCTTGCATTCTGCATCCATGCCTGCAAAACCAGCACCACGTGGATGATGCCAAGACCCCCAGCATGAGCTGTGCAGGAGCCCATTTGAACAATGGCTGAAGTGGAGTGGAGTGGAGTGGCTCAGTCGCTACACACAGGATATGAATCTCAGGGACACAGTTCCCTAGCTGGCTCTACATAAGCAGGGCATCCTCTGCTCTCTTCTCTAAGGAATTTTTGACATGAGCTTGTACCTTTCCACTTTTAAGCCTTTGGTGGGTGAGGTCTTGCTGATTCCTGAGATACCCTCAAGGCATTTTTCCTCTTGTCCTGGTGCAAAGTATGTTGTTTCTTTTTAATGGTGTTAATCTCTTTACGAACTGTATCTTCTTCGGTAGCACCTTAAAACATACTCCTCCAGCTAAACTAAGTTTCCCAAATCTTTTCTCTCCACTTTTTGTTGTCCCTGTAAATCTGCCTAAAAGCAGCCAGCAATACCCAGGCTGAATGCTGTAGTACCTTGAAATTTCCTCTGCCAGATAAACTAGTCTACCGCCTTTGAGGTAAGATTCCCAGAGTCTCAGAATGTGAATACAAGGAATCCATATTCTTTGCCAAAATGTAATGGAAGGTGTCTAATTCCCAATAGAGTCCTTATTTCCATCTGAAAGCTCATCTGCATAACCTTTCCTGTCCATATTTCTATCAGCATTCTAGTCCCCTGTATCCTCACCGGAACTGACCCTTAAGCTGTTTATGCCAGAATTTTCCAAATTCCTCCCACAACCCAATTCTGAAGGTTTCTGAAACATTGTCAAAAATAGCCACAGCAACAACCCCACTTACTTCCAATTTTCTGCAATAGCCTTCTGTCTGTGACAAAATACCTCAGCTAATTAACTCTAAAAGAGAAAAGGTACATTTTTGTTGTTCACCTCATGGCCTCCAGGGAGCAGTGAGAGAAGAAGCTAGCGGGTCCCAACATCCTGTCCAAGGCCACACCCTCTGTGACCTCACTTCCTCCCACCAGGCCCCCCTCTCCCAAAAGCACTGCGGGCTGGGGACTAACCTTCTATATCTAGGCCTTAGGGGACACTTATCCAACTAACAGCACAAATTTTCACTCATTAAAGGACATTAAGCACCAGCCTATTATAAAATATAAGTGACACAAGGGACCCTTCTGTCTTCCGAAGAGTAGTGATGTGAACATAGATGGGTTACTTTCTATTAATAAATGAGCCATTTGGAATTTGACCAGCTAAGAGTTCTAAATCAAAAGCAAGTTTTCTATCAGTGTTTTCTTCCTGGTCGTAGGTAAGTCAAGGTCATTTAAGAGATGAAATTTAACTGTTTGCCTGTGATACATTTTACTGTCCTCATAAATACTTTACTACTAATAGATTTAAACTAGATTGTATCTAAAGGCCTTTGCAATTCTAAGGTTCTATTACCATAACTGCTAGAATGAAAGAAAACTGAAACATTACAGGTGTGTAACAATTTGCTTATACCAAATTGGAATATAATCTTTTAAGCTTGGAAGATGGTTTTCTTATAGAGTGATCGAGACATAGACATCCCTGTGAAATGGGATCTGTGTAACTACAGTAGCCTGTTCTGAGATCAAAGATAAAGACATGCTACCACCGTTCTATACATGGCTCTGTTAATTGTGGAGAATATGGACAAGGCGACTGGAATTAATGTTAGGATGTTCTACTGCTGAAGGATATCCTGCAGCATATCCACAGGAGTTACCTGTTGTACGGTTGCACAGTGCAAGATAAGGTATAAAAATAGTTGGTACAACACTCAGTGTAGGCATCTACAGAATAAAATAAGCCCTGGAGTTTCCATCCCAATTGTTCATTTATTTAAGATGTTTGTAGAAATATCAGCATCACATTAAGAATTTATTTAATGAATAGTCAGCTTACCAAACATAGCAGTAGAATATACTACAAATTACCTGTTACTCGGTGAATACAGGACAGAAGAATTTTAGAATGCATACCTTAGCAGGCCATGGTGGCACATGCCTATAGTTCCAGCTACTCAGGAGGCTGAAGCAGGAGGATCATTTAAGCCCATGTATTTGGGGCCAGCTTGGGCAGCTTAACAGAATTCTATCTCAGAAAACAAAACCAAAGAAGTACATACCTTTATAAAATCCTGAAAAAAAATTAAATCTGTCTTCAGATACCAACAGAATTTTCCCGGATTCCAAAAATGAACTTCACTAGTGATTACAAATTAGTATTACTTGCCAGGGTACAAACATTAGATTTTCTCTAGGTCAGTTTGAACATTGTTTTGCTGCTGTTTGTGGTTATTACCTTAGCCATGCAAATAAATGTTCTAATGGACAATCACTAAGATAAACCAGTGTTACCAACAGCTAATTGGCTACAGCTTGCATTGAATTTTAAACAGTTTTACACTGCCATATTTGTAGAGATGCCATAAAATGTGTGTTTGCTAACTAAATTCATCCCACAACCCCTTGGGAAGTTTCATTTATTTGTATTTCCGATGTGAATCGGTACTATTATATTGGCCCATTCATAAATAACAGGAACAAAAAGCCCAAGAGATCCAACAATTGAAGCCAGAAGAAATGTCCACAGAAACATCCGATCAAGAACCTGGGCTATAAATTTCCAATCTTCAACCACCTGTTACAAAAAATAAAAAACATTAAACACGTAAATATAAATTGTGTACATATTTTTACAACACACTGAGTTAAGAGACCAAATCATTTGCTGCCTCCAAACAGTAAATGCCTCTGTTCTCAGGATTCAGGGACAGGGGCTGGGGAGTTAGCTCAGTGGCATAGCACTTGCCTAGCAAGTGTGAGGTCATGAGTTTGATTCCCGGTACTGGAAAAAAACCAAAAAAATAAAATAAAATAAAATAAAATAAAAAAAGGATTCATGGACAGAACCACCCTGACAGTCTAAGACGCAAAGGCTCCTACTGCTTGGAAAGACACTACAAAATGTGTTCCTTCACAGATCCGCTTGTTTGCGTAGTACAAGTGGTTTGATGGGTTTTTAATAAACTACTACTTGGAGCTGGTTATGGTAATGCATGCCTGTAATCCCAGCACTCTGCCTGAGAGGCTGACACAGAAGGATCACAAGTTTGAGCCAAGCCCAGGCAATTTAGCCAAACGCTGCCTCCAAAAAAAAAAAAACAAACAAACAAACACTGGGAATATGGGAATATAGCTCAGTATGAAGGCCTTAGGCTCAATGTCCAGTATCATAAACACAGCTACTTGATATATTATAATAAATCCTATATTTGTACTATATACAGTTATTTCTGTTACTTATTCTTGCCCTGTTTAACTTCTAAGGTTTTTTTTATTGAGACACACCAGCCTGAGGTTAATTTTACATCAAACTGAAAGTTGGCTCAGAACAAGCCACATTAGGGAGTGGCTATTCTCTCCCTCACCTACTTCATGGCTTCTGGATTTCCAGGGGACCTGGAACCTGGGAGGACAAAACTGTAGCCCTGGGGCAGTCTCAGCAGGCCTGAGCCACCACACTAAGACAGAGGGATCTGCCTGAGCCCTGGAGTTGCTCTTCCAGGGCTGCATCCTCTACAGGGGCTACTGTACTCTGAGCAGCAAAGCACAAGGCTCCAGAGCTGCATCCAGGCTGGCAGGGGGAGTGTAGCCTCTGTGTCTGTCTGGGTCTGTGTATCCCTCAGAAGTAAAGCTCACCCTTGGTCCCAGCAAGTCCTCACCCTGGTCCATAATGCTTGGTGGGAGTGCATTAAATTCCATTTCAGGTCAAACTGAGATCTGTATTTCTCAAAACTGATAGCTTCAGGCCTTCTAAACTAATTATATCACCATCAGATGGAAACTACTAGTCCACAAGCATTAAAAGTTTACTAGATGTAAGCTGGGTGGGCATTTGTGGTCCAAGCTAGTCAGGAGGCTGAAGCAGAAGGATCTCTTGAGCCCAGACGTTTGAGGTCAGTGTGGACAACATAGCAAGACCTGATCTCAAACAACAGCAGCAAATAAAAAGTTTATTAGATGTATGTGTCAAACGTCCCTTTTAGGAGAATAACTATTATTTTATCAGAGTTGTCTCATCTGCTACCCAGACCCGAAATTTTTCCATTTTTAAGAAAGTTTTAGAAAATAGAACTTATATAATGATAACAGGACAATGTAAATTCAATTATGAATATATTACTATAGTGACAGCTTTTAGAAATATTATGTAAGAGAAATAGGGGAAATACAGCAACATGATTAAAATTTCGCATATTTTCAAGGAAAACCCAGTGTAATATTATCAGTTAAATGTACTTATTTATGTTCAATTCTTTAATTTTAAATAACCTCAAATAAGGAGCTAGTGAAACTTACTTCTCTATAATAAAGATTTGAGCAAATTTTTTAAGCAAGTGAAGCATACTTTTACTCAGCTTCCTGTGAACCATCCAAGGTGGAAATCATAACACACACGGACACTTGATTCCTTTCCTTCCCCTAACATTCTCTAGTATATGAGCCCAAAAAGAATTCTATTTTTTTTTTTTTTGTCTTGTTTTTTGAGACAGCGTCTCGCTATGCGGTTCAGGCTGGCCTTGAGCTCGCTTTGTTGCCCAGGCTGGTCTTGAACTCACAATGATCCTCCTGCCTCAGCCTCCTGAGTGCTGGGATTACAGGCATGAGCCACCATGCCCGGCAAAAAAGAATTCTAGAACATATCTTGACTGTACATATTTATAAAGCCAACACCAGGCTCATTCTTTAAAAATTAAAATAACTTTTGATAAAGGATAATGCAACTGTGCCTGCAGGTTACTATGGAGTTCAGAAACCGTTACCAATGGTAAATTAAAACAGTAAATCATGGCAAGATCACAGATCCTTGCAAAGCACACCACTGACTTCCTCAGAGCCACCCCGAAGGCCGCTGGGGGCCATGGGAGGTGAGGTTTGTGCAGATGTCCTATGGTTCAAGGGAAAGCTGCCTTGGGGATTTCTGACCCTCGATCCCCACTGAGCCCTAGGATCTCCACTTATCTAGCGCTGAAGCAGACCTGCACCCCTAAACTCAGCACAGACCTCGCGCACGGCGTGCTCCTTCCTCACGTGCCTGGTGATGTAGCGGATGGAGTCAAGAGCGGCCTCCAGCGTATTTCTGGCCTGCCCAGGCCTGCCGTCCCCGCTGGCCTGCTCTCTCGGGGTGCAGTACCTGTCCACATGGCTTCGCATGCACAGCAGCTTGGGAAGCTGGTGAAGAAACACCTTGCGGACCCAGGGCGCCATGGCATTGTGGGTGGAGGAAGAACGGTGGTGAATGTTGATGGCAAAGACGGTCACCATGATGGACAGCGTCACGAAGATCATGGTGAACACTAGGTACTCTCCAATCAGAGGGATCACTTTGGAAGAGGAGGGGATGATCTCTTCGATAACCAGGAGGAAGACTGTCAGCGAAACAAGCACGGAAGTGCACAGGCTAATCTTCTCGCCCTCGTTCGAAGGGAGGTAGAAGACGACCACGGTCAGGAAGGACAGCCCGATGCAGGGAATGATCAGGAACAGGGTGTAGAAGAGAGGCAGCCGCTTGATGACAAAGGAGAACGTGACGTAGGGGTACCAGCAGCAGCTGTCAGTTCTGTTTCCTTTGCTCCCCGTGGCGCTTACAATTTCCCACTCCCCATTGTCAAAGAAGTCTGTCCTGTCCACATCTTGGTCCTCAAGGATGATATCAACCTGTGAACCGTCATAGGTCCAAGACCCAAACTTCATGGAGCAGTTCTGGAGATCGAAAGGAAAGAAGGTGACGTCTATGGTGCAGGAGCTCTTGTAGTTTGCAGGTTGGGTCCAGACGACAGTGCCGTTGGCCCTGACCACGGTCTTTGTACTGGCACCTTCAAAGCGTCCGTCTGCACTGCAAGATACACGTGAGCAAGGACAGTGCCGAGTTAGACAGGCCAGGTGTGCACCCTGCAAGCCCAGCTAAAGAAAGCCAAAACCGACAGCAGAAAATACACACACCTGCTGCACAGAGGGACCTGCTCAGGGACATCTTCCTTCCATATCTGAAGCCACTGGGACTAAAGCTGTTCTTCCCTTCTGCTCCCAACTGACAAGTCTCTATCTTCCTTTCTGAAATTCTAGCGGTTGAAAGGACCTCACTTTACGCACAAAATAGAATCCAGCTATTTACACGCAGAGCCAGAACCCGAATCCATGCTCCTCTTCCCCACACCCTGTTCTTTCTGCAGCATAAGTGCTGGCACTTGCTCCCCAGGGAGACAGACTGGCACAGGCGGGCACAGGCGCAAGGTAGGCACAGCTCGGGATGGCACCGAACCAGCTTCCCAGCACAAAGCTGATCCCGGATGCATGGTTTTTAAAGTCTTGTTCATTTTCTTCTAATTCCCGTGCCTTTGGCAGCACTCTGTAATACTCCCATGTTTAGCCAGGCATGGTGGCACACACCTGTAATCCCAGCACCTGGGAGGCTGAAGCAGGAGGATCGCTGTTGAGTTCGACACCAGCCTGGGCTGCAAAATGAGTTCAAGGCCCAGCCTGAACTGCATAGTGAGACTCTGTCTCAAAAAGACAAAAAAATTAAAAAATAAAAAAGCAAAAAAAAAAAACAAAAAATATTTCTGGGTTTAGTACAAAACTGCTTTCAATCACTGAGAGTGAAGGGGAAGGCAGGAGGCCACCTCAGTTACATACAAGCCCACTTCCCCTCCTGCACAGGGAAGCCCAGTGGTAAAATGTCCCAGAGATCTCTGCCGCACGGCATCTTTCTCCATCCTTTGTGCCAAGTGCCTTTTTGTAAGTAGGCCAGTATGCTCTAGGATAAGCACAAATTCCTGGACTTTCCCTAGAGTGGTCCTAGGGGAGAAAACAAAACCGATACCCAGACTTAGCCTCTCCCCAAATTAAACAGAAAACACCATGCCTATCAGCACACACTTCTAGCTGCTCGGAAGGCTGAGACAGAAGGATGCCAAGTTTGAGGCCAGTCAGGGCAACTTAGCATGACTGTCTTAAATCTAAAAAGATTTGGGGATGTATCTCACTGGTGCAATGTCCCTGGGTTAAATCCCCAGTACTGAAGAAAAAGATCCTCAGAACATACCTACGCGTGCCAGGTATGGTGGCACTTGCCTATAATCCCAGCACTTGGGAAGCTGAGGCAGGAGGATCCCTGTGAGTTCACGCCTAACCTGGGCTACACAATGAGTTCAAGGTCAGCCTGAACTATATAAGCCAACAAACATTCATCATCATAGGAAAATGGCAATACAGTATTTAAACAAAGTTAGAAGGATGAGTACATATTTGAGCATAATATATGACCTCAACAGTATCCTCCAAAATCTGAAGTCTGCAAATAAGTAATCTAGTATGTAAGAGGCCAGATGGGGATGTCACCGTGCTGTGGAGTACCCGGCATGAGAGGCTGCCCTGACAGTCAAATGATACGCAGCACACCTGGCCCTGGTCAGCTATCGCCGGGCACAGGTGGACGCTAATAGCAGCGGTTGCCCCTAATTTCCCCCCTTCTTCCTTCCACCTTCCAGGACCTCCCAAAGCTTTCGCAAATTTCAGAAATCAGAACACTTTTATGAAAAAAATGTATACCAAACAAAAAAAGGAGGATCCACAGAACTTATTTGTAGGTTTACTTAACAAAAGAACATAAGATGAAGTCATTTGGTTTTATAACTAAACAATTTTCAAAAGAGAGAAAAATTATTAGTGCCCAGTAGTAGTACAAGCTTTCTTTAGAAAACAGAAAGGGGTATTTAGGACGGAACTTACTTGTCAAACAAGACGATGTCTGGGGTCCACAAAGTGTCTGAAGGGACGCGTATAACTTTTATCCCGCCATAGTCATCCGGGTTCCATCTCAACTTTACATCTACCCACTCCTTTAAAATGAAGAAATCTGCCTCAGTTTCAATCAAAATGATAGTCAGAAACAGTGAAAACTGGACTCTTGGTCAAGCCTAGAATCTCTATTCCTGCCTCTTCGGTATGGCACTAGAGCAGAATCCTGTCCCCTGGTGCAGTGGCTGTGGCCCTGGTCCTCATGAGAAACAGATGACAAACAGAGCTAGTGCCCTGGTGGCTCTGTTTGGCAGTTCTGCTCCCCTCCCTGACCACAGCCAAGACTTGACTGCATGGGCCGAAGTTCCAGGCTCGGGGGAGACACTCTTCTTCCAGCTGGACTGTCACCTGACTTGGCTGACACATGCACACACTTAAGGTAACAACACGGTGATGAAGTTCAGAGCTGCACTCCAAGAAGAGCACACCGCCCTGCAGGAGTCTGGAGATGGGGAGCTGGGTGCAGCTGTGAGAATTCAGCGTGACAAGGAAAGAACATGGGGAAGCACCAACAGCTACTGATGATGCATGTTATGGGAACCCAGAAGAACAGGGACTTCTACATAAAAGGGACCCTGTCTATAAAAACAATTAATTACATTCTCCCCATTCCCATCTTACTCCAAGTAAAAGCCGGAATCCTCTTGGGGGCCTGTGAGTCCCGACTCCAGGGGCCTCCTATCCCTTTTCTGTACCATCTCTACCCCCATCCCGGGCACTCACTCTGCCCATGTTCACTGCCCCCTTGTTGCTCCCCAACACGCAGCCTAGGCACCCCCCAGTCTCCTGGCCTTGGTGCTCGTCAGCCCCTCTGCTTGGAAATCTCCTCCTCGCACCCACAGGGCTTGCTACATCTCCTCCCCATCCTCCTACAACCGGTGCGTCTAAGGGATAGCTTTCCCCACAGTTCTGTGCATAAGTACAGTCCCACTCTGTCCTTTCTCAACCCATCTGTCTCCAAGCTCACCAGCACCCAAGGTGCTACGTAGTTTACTGGGTAATTCTCTACAGCCCTCACAGAATGAAGTTCCTTGAGGAGAGGGATTTCTGTCTGCTTTGTTCACTGTTTTGTTTTTTTTTCCCAAGCACTGAGCACAGTGCCTGACACATAACAGCCACTCAAAAAATGCTAACTGCAGCTGGGAGTGGTTGGCACAGGTCTGTAACCCCAGCACTCTGAGAGGCTGAGGCAGGAGCACTGCAAGACTGAGCCTAGCCTGGGCAACTTAGCAACTTAATGAGACCTTGACTCAGAATTTTTTTAAAGGGCTGGGGATGTAGCTCAGTGCAGCCGTCCAGGGTTTGATCCCTAGTCCACAAACAAAAATGGAATGAATACGAGAACTCTGCATCCTGCCCAGCCCCAAAGACTGCACAGCAACACACTCCGTGCTGCAGCCCTGGGTCAAGGCAGAGCCAGCCCTGCGCCGAGGCCACTGGAATGGCACACCCACCTGCTTCAGCCAGACATTTGTTGTCATTAACTGATTTTTCTCATCCTAGAAAATACAAATTGAAATAAAGTTGATTATTTCAATTAAAGAAATAATTCTTTAAGAATTTCTACGTGTTTATACAAACATGCCTCCCATACAGAGCGGACCTTCTGCTCATCGATCTTGTTTCTCTAGACAAGTAGCATCTTTTTCCCAGCCTAGTTTCAAATCATTCCTTTCCACATACTCTGTATTTCAGATGAACAGCCCGGAAGCATACATACCATTGGCATTTTTCGAGTTAACACTCATTTCTTCAAATCTAAGACACAAGTACAGCAGTTTGGTTTGATTTTGTTTTGCTTTGTTTTTTGTCTCTTTGAGACAGGATCTCACTATGTAGTTCAGGCTGGCCTTGAACTCACTTTGAAGCCCAGGCTGGCCTCAAACTCACAGTGACCCTCCTGCCTCAGCCTCCCAAGTACTAAAACTACAGGCATGAGCCCCCACGCCCAGCTGCACAGCATTACTCTGTGTGCTTGGCTCCAAAGGAAAGATGACCCTTTCCCTAGAAAAGTGTGAAAACACATAAAATTTTCTTCTGTAGGTTAGGACTCAATCAAAACAGCGTTTCCAGCAGTAACACAGATACACACTCCGAAAGTTTGCAAGTGGCCCTCCAGATGTGGCCGTTAGCCCCTTAGCTAAGGCTGAAATACAGCGTGACCTCAGCTGTCTCCCAATATCTATGGTGCTTAGCAGAGTGAAGGCAACAGAAGTGAAACTGAGGGAGAACAGACGAGAACACCAGGCGAGAACCACAAACAAATGGAGGGTGTTAAAATACACAGAAGTACATAGTAGTTTTCAGGGGCAGTAAGTTTGTAACCTGATCATAAAAATAAAATCAAAACAAACCAACATGGAGATTTTAGAAGAAGAGCAGAACACACAGGAAATGAGGGACCTGTGACAGTTCAAGGAGAACCACCAAGCCTGGCTACAGGGCTGCGAGGAGAGGTACAGTGACAGAAAGGAGCATGAAACCACCTAGAAGGTCAGCAAATGTCCTGCTGAACCTCCTGCTCCAGGGCTCCAGCTGCTCCCCGCTCTACAGCCACTGCCTGTCTTAAGAGACAGTCTCATCCACGCCTATGCCTGGCTGATGGCTGATGCTTTCCTCTCCTGCTCTCCTGATTCCTCTAGGATCAGCTCCTACTCTTCCTCATGATTGAAACTGATCCAGGTTTCCAGCACTCACCCATCCCCATATTGCCAGAGCTCAGGTCCAAGCACACAGTCCATGTATATCCGCTGACCTTTTTGGAAGCCATTAGGTAACATGTATCATAGATTTAAATGCATACATTGCTGGGAATGGTGGCACACACTTGTAATCCCAGTACTCGGGAGGCTGAGGCAGGAGGATCACTGCAATTCTAGGCCAGCCTCAGCTACATAGTGAGTTCAAGGCCAGCCTGAACTATATAGTGAGACACTATATAAACAAAAACAAAAACAAAAACTACCCTGAAGGAGAGGAGGGGAAGGGATGAAAAAAGAATTAAGATGTATTATGTAATGTACTAACTTCCCATGATAAAAGTAATCATTATGTCCTGCAAATATGTGCCAGTAAAAAAGAAATAATTAAAATAAAATAACACATACACTCACTGATTCACTACCTGCTTTTTTTTTTTCCAGTGATGAAAATTGAAGCCAGACCTCACACATTAGACAAGAACTGTACCCCCAACCCTTTACTAAGTGCCTTTCTTAGGGAAAGGAGAAATTCAAACATTTGTGTAACAATATCACCATTATCATTTATAATAAGAAAACAATCTACTGCCCATAATAGAGAATGCATCAATTATAAAAAGAATTTCCTAAAGCCATTAGAGAAAGGAAATATGCAGCTAACAATTAAAATTACATCTAAAATATTCCAATTTTGTCACACATACACCCAAAAATATGGCAAGAAATACAACAAATTGTTAACAGTAGTCATATCTAGGTGGTAGAATTATGTCAATTTTTTCCGGGTGTGGTGGTGCATGCCTGTAATCCCAGCATTCAGGAGGCTGAGGCAGGAGGATCATTGCCAGTTTGAGACCAGCCTGGGCTACAAAGTACATTTCTTCTCTAATCAGAAAACAAAGGTACATCTATAAATGTTATTTTTAAAAATATATATGGCAATCATATAAATACTTGTTGACTATTGTGGAAGGAGCAGAAAAATAATTACTAGTTAACATGATCAGAACAAGAAACTTAAAAAGCAGTGTGATTTTTTAAGCAGGAAGGACCCTTGCGCAGGGCGTGGTGGCACACACCTGTCAGCCCAGCATTCAGGAGGCTGAGGCAGGAGAATAGAGTAAGTTTGAGGCCAGCCTGGGCTCCATAGTGGATTCAAGGCCAGCCTGAACTACATAGAAAGACCCTGTCTCAAAACAAACAAAAAACAACAGGGAGAACCCTTGACAATAAGAGTAAGTTTTCAAGGGAACATATTCTCCGTGGTGAATGTCACATGGGACACTCTGTCTCACACAGGCAAGGCCGTGGGCTCAATCTCCAGATGTGGCGGGGGAGGGTGCAGATCTCTGAAATGTATTAAGCATAATACTGCAACTGTGACCTCCTGAAATACGTCTGGTCCCAAGAACTACAAGTCTACTGTTGGACTGTTTCTCTGAAAACTTTTTGATAATATGCTTAGCACATCTAAGAAGAAACTTCATTACAAAACATTCTAACATCTTTGAATTTGTTCAAGATAAAGCTATTTTCATTTCCGGGGGAGCTAAACAGGGCCTGTCCTAGACAATGGCGCACTAACGCAGGGCATCACCACGTCTGTGATGCCCTCTCTCAGAGGGTCTGTGGTCACCTTCCCTCCCTGCTGAGCCCCTTGAGGGGGAAACCATGTCTCACTACCCTGTGAAGCCCTGGGCACCGACAGTACTGTGCACAAACCAACTTGCTCAGCTGCTGTGAAGTGGAGTCGATCACCATATGCACACCTACCACATCCACTAACTGAGATATTGCAAGGCCAAACTTGATTCTTATTTTGTCACTCAGGTGCTTCACAGGACGAACCCATCTTTCGTAGTCTTGAAACAAATCCTTAAACAAGCTGTCTTCGTGTTTTGCAACCAAGGACGGTTCAGATAATCCTGCATGACAAATTTTTAGAAGTCAGTGTACTTGCTTCTCTTCAACCATACACTTAAAAAAAATTAATAACCCAACCAGAATTTAGCCATTATTAATACAGCTTTTGGAATGAAATATTAATACAAACACCTGTGGTCAAATAAGGGTCACTTTGGTCCAGATACAGTTAGTTCTCAGCTAAATCACATCACTCACTATGAAAACATGCTGTGTTCCTTAAGTAACAGGGACCAGGGATGCAGCTCAGGGGTAGAGAACCTGCCTGCCAAGCATGAGGCCCTGAGTTCTATCCCTCCCTGGCACCGCAAACACAATAAGAAAAGAGCCAAGTAATAAAAGCCTTTCCCTTGCCACCAGTGCTTGGCATAAAATTTCATACTTAGAAAACAGACTGAAACAAAGTCATTTGCCAACTACACATATAAAATAAACATGCTTTGTTGGCATATTTTACATAGGAATATTGACCGAATTCTTTAGATTTGTCATACCTTTGTTTGCTGCCCATTTGTGTATTTTGGACCTCAAGTCTTCATGAACAAAATACCTAGAAGTTGTAAATACCAGGATCAAAGACCGGTTAGACCTGCGGGTCACAGGTGCATTTATGTGTCACTAAGTTTCTCTGGAAAAAAATGCATTTTCAGTGTCATCTGGACCAGAAATGCATGGCTGGGCATGGTGGCACACCCCTGTAGTCTAGCCACTCAGGAGGCTGAGGCAGGAGGATAGCAAACTTGAGGGCTGCCTGTGTACCTTAACAAAACTCTATCTCAAAATAAAATATAGAAAGAGACAGGCATGTAGCTCAGGGGTAGAGCATCCCAAGGACCACTGGATGAAAAGGAAAGAATAAAAGGTGGGGGAGGGAGGGAAGAGAAGGAGGAAGGAACGTAGAAGGAAAAAGGAAGGAGGGAGAAAGGAAGGAAGGAGTGAAATTCAAGCATGACATTTACTTAAAACTAATAATTTTATCAAGAAAAACATTTACTTAGATGTGTCACAGGTTTATGTATGCTGATACACACAGGGGTCACAGTAGCTAATGATGATCCTTCTTCAATTGAAAAAAAATAGTCTGATAGAAAACTAGCACTTTCACAAAAATCTTTTTATTACAACAGACCATGCTTTACGTACAAAGCCATTAACGGTGACTCTAGCTGGAGGAAACCCGTTCCTCAGTTCTCTTTCACCACCCATTTCTTCATTGACGGAGTGACCTCAAGGATTTATATCCTGCGGCCCTGAGCAGTGGAAGATCGAAGCCATAAATATGACAGGGTTCATGTCCTGCCCTCCATAAAGTCTCCTTATGACGGAGCACGCAGCACTGCTGTTAGATTACATTAGAATATTGTATACTGGAGAGACATTTTTAATGTTTAAAAGAGGTTGATTTTATTTCTTTAATTTTATTTTAAAGAGAAAAAAACAATAAAAACAATGACACAGAATTTCAAAACATGATAATAGGAGATTAACAATGGCTGATATACTGCGTATTATTATCTTCAAAGTAGTTGCTCAGATTACAAGATATAGGTATGAAAAACTAATCAAACAATATGAGCACAAACTGTTCTTTTTAATGAACTAATAGAAGTTAGTAGTACAATTATCGTAGCTAGCTTGTGTCTATATACATATCTTTTTTCCCCCCTTCCTTTTCTCCTTTCCCCCATGCCAGCTGTTCTTTCCTTTTGAGCAGTTTCTTTTCCTCTCACAGTATCTATTGTACCTTTTGGATCTTATTTACTCTTTCAGCTTCTTATACTAGGGAGAAAATACGATGTTTACACATGTGGGTCTGATTTATTTCACTTATGAGTATGGTTTCTAGTTGCATTCAATCACCTATAAAAGCCTCAAGTTTATCCTTTTTATAGCTGAGTAACACTCCATTATATAAAAATACTACACCTTTTTTATCCATTCCTCAGTTGATGAATAAAAGCAGTTGATTTTAAAGCTTCAAGCTAAAACAGCTTCACTGAACCATTTTTCCTGTTTTAATCCTATGTTAAGGATTTTTCTCATCTTTGAAATGCCAAAAATTTAAGATAATTTAAAAGATAAAAATAAAATGTCTTTCAATAATAGCATCTATGTACCTTGTTTTGCTACCAGGGGGACCAGCTTGAACTGCTGTCTCAAATCTTGTTTGAAAGACAAATTAGGTGAAGTGCAATTAAAATGATAATTCAGTCCCAATCTTCTACTTAATGAGAACTTCCAAGACACTGCTTGGTAGACATCCTGGTAATTTACCCAAGGCTAGAAATACCACTTTCCCAGCATACTTTATAAGACAGTAAGAAGCGAGTGTCACAGTGCTTAGCACACAGTCTTGATGGCGCCCTCAAATGCTACTTAGCACTCAGGCTTCCCTAGTTGTTTCTAAACGTTGTTTATGCTGCTCAGGATTCAATCAGAAAGACCAGCGCTCGGAAGCTCACTCATGGCTGAGCTCTGCCAGGCTCTGCGGCTCCCGACAGCCTCCTGCTCTGGTTGTCCTGACATGGTCTACCTTGTGCCACAGCCCCAAAAGCTCTGTCCCATGCCGCCTGCTGCCTGCTCACTCACCCACTCGGCAAACGTTCACTGGACATGTGACTGATGTCAGACTGGTACTGGGAAGGCACTGATGAAAAACAGCACCCCCATGCTCAGTCCTGCAGGAAAGACGTACAATGCATGGAACACACATGAGCTACATGCTTAACTGGATCAAACTGGGAAATATTGTCAAAATTTGTTTTGAATAATTAACATTTGCTCATCCTTCTCAAAATACTTCATTGTAGAGGAACAAAACGGAGTTGCAATCAGGAGAGACAGGGTGGGGACCACCACAACCCTGGAGAGGCACCGATTCCAGCTCCTCTTCAGTACAGGAGGGCAGGCACTGACTGAGACATCCTATGCCGTACTCAAAGTGACCCAGAGAGCTGAGCAGTCACAGGGATGGCAATGCTTGCTATCCTGATCTGATCATCACACACTGTCTACATGTACTGACTTACCATAGTGTACCCACGAAGATGTACAAATTAAAAAAAAAAAAACACTTTAAAAAACAAAACAAGGGAGATAGATCTCTTGTAACTGGAAAGGGGACCAAGAGGTGGAGGGAAGTGCGGAGGAGATGGGGATGTAAAAAGAATTAAGATGTATTATGTACATGTGCCAACTCCCCACAAGGAATATGATTCATTGTGTACTGCAGACATGTACTAATAAAAAAAATTTAATTACAAATTATAAATAAAGAAACATTCTGAATCAGTGACTTTCAAGCGCTTGCCTGGCAAGCCTGAGGTCATGAGTTTGATTCCCCATACCAAAAAAAAAAATAAGCCAGGCATGGTGGTGCACCCTTGTAATCCCAGCACTCAGGAGGCTGAGGCAGGAGGATCGTTGCGAGTTCGAGACCAGCCTGGGCTACAGAGTGAGCTCATGGCCAGCCTGAACTGCATAGCGAGCCCCTGTCTCAAAAGAACCAAAAAAAAAAAAAGAATCAGTGACTTTCAACCTAAGTTCCTTGGAGTCCTAAGACTTATTTTTCATACTACATTTAACCAAGATTATATACAATTTAACATATTATATACTATTTTGTGTGTGTGTGTAGTTTTTGTTTTGTTTTTTGATAGTGCTAGAGATTGAACCCAGGTACACTGAGCTAGATCCTCAGCTCTTTTTTTTTTTTTTATCATTTTATATATGACAAGGTTTCACCAAATTATTCAGTCTGGCCTCAGACCTGTGATACTCCTACCTCAGCCTTCTGAGAAGCTGGGATTACAGCAAGCATCACTTTGCTGGCCTATTTCCTGTTTTGTTTTGTTTTTTTTTTTCCTCCCTATATTATCTAGGTCTTGAATTGCCAGGAAATCAGTGTTCTGGAAGGCAGGAATCACTTCTGTATTTTGGCATTACTATAGCTAACTATAATTGTAATCATTGTGGTTACTTAACACATATTAATTTTCCTTCTCTTCTTTGACTTAAAAATACTTAATTTAAAAAAAGGAAACCCATTGATGGTGGTGGTACATGCTCATACTCTCAGCTACTTGAGAGGATGAGGTAGAAAGATTACAAACTTGAGGCCAGCCTGAACAGCACAATGATATCTTATCTCAAAACAAAATTTTTTTAAGAAAGAAACCTGGATAAAATATTTAGAAATCATAGATCTGATAAGGGACTTGTATGTGGAGCAAATAATCACTAATAATAATAAAGAACTATTATAATCAATAAGTCAGGAATCAAAAGCAACTTTAAGGCAGGCGTGGTGGTACATGCCTGTAATCCCAGCGCTCGGGAGGCTGAGGAAGGAGAATGGTTGTGAGTTTGAGACCAACCTGGGCTACAAAGTGAGCTCAAGGCCAGCCTGAACTGCATAGTGAGACCCTGTCTCAAAAAGACAGAAAAACAAAAAAACAAAAAAACACAACTTTAAACTGGTAAGAACAGATACTACACTTGATCTTAGCCAAAAGGCCAATAAGGGATAAAACCAATTTTTAAATGGGCAAAAGATCTGAATAGACATTTCAACAAAGAATAGCCAGGGCTGGAGATATAGGTCAGTGGCACAGCACCTGCCTGGCAAGCACAAGGTCCTGAGTTTGATTCCTGGTACCAAAAAAAAAAAAAAAAAAAAAAAATCCAGGCAATAATACATGAAAAATGCTCAACACTCTTATCAAGAAAATGCAAGCCCAAATCACACCAAGATACCAGTGCAGACCAAAAGATAATATGCAAATGTTAGGGAGGATGAGGAAGAGGATATGGAGCTTCACATCACAGCTGGAGGGAAGATAAAACAGTTCAGTCCCCTGGACCACAATCTGAGAGTCTTTGAAGGTTAAACAGAGTTGCCACAAACCCGACAACTCCAAAGGAAAGAGATGTTCACACACAAACCCCGCACATGAATGTTCACAGCACCACTACTCAGACCTAACAGCCCCAAAGTGAGGACAACTCCATGCCATGGAATGGCCGATGGTGGAGAGAGGGGTGGATCCCGACAGGGGAGGGATGGGAAGAGAGAGGGAACTGCTGCTCCATGGACACAGGACACCAGCTGTGCAGGATGAAAAAGCTGTGTGAATTTACCGAACGATACTGAACTGTATGCGTGAAAGTGGTTAAGATGGTAAGTTTTATGTGGTTTTATACAATGGTCAAATTTTTTTTTTAATTTTAAAATGAAAAAATTTTCAATTGAAATCCTCACCTACATAAAGGGCATGTAGGTGTAGGGAAACTTTCAAAATGAAGGGAAACTTTCAAAACCACAAAAGGAGTTTGTGCTAAGTGGCATCAAATAAAAACTTAAAGTGCTGCTAACAAGCCTGGGCCCCAGGCTTCACCCTAGGACCACAAATAACAGACCCAGTGGTTTGTACATTACAATATTCAGAACAGAGAAGTGGTCAAAGGAAGCTCCAACTTCATCAAGTTGTCAGTTTGCTTTTATTTGCATAACTCTACCATGTAGTATTGTAATTACAGCAGAACAGAAAACTAGGGTGCTGAACTTGTTATGGCTTGTGTTTAGATCTCCCCTCAAAGCCTCAGGTGGTCATAGGTGGGCTTTTCAGAGATGGCTAGATCTGGCATTTGTGATGCTGGGATTAAGTGTGTGATGCTGGTATCAAGGGTGTGGTTACTAAATTAGTCCCCTGATTGGTTTGGCATAGCTCTAGGTAGGATTAAGGGTGCTACACTGTGGGTGTGTGTGCTGGGTGGATAGCCTGGATGGAATATAAGGGACAGAAAGAAAGTTGTTGGTGGTCACTCGCTGCTTGCTGCTTTTGCTGCCTTCTGCTTCCCTGCTTTGCCATGACCAGTTTCTCCTCTGCAATGCCCCTCTGTCATGCCACCCTGCCTTGGGCCAGCTAACTCTGGATTAAAAACTCCATGAACTGTGAGCCAAATAAACCCTTTCTCCTTTAACTTTCCATGTCAGGTATTTTGCCTCAGCAATGAGAAAAGTAACTGAGACGTTACTGTATAGTACAATCAGCAAAGATTACAGTACTATATAAACAAATTATACTACATTAGAAAAAGACGTTGAGACTCTATAAACAAGATGTATAAGTTGGGCATGGTGGTGCACACCTGTAATCCCAGCACGCAGGAAGATCCCGAGCTCAAGGCCAGTGTGGGCTCCATGGTGAGTTCAAGGCCAGCCTGAAGTACATAGCAAGACCCTGTCTCAAAAAAATGAACAACACAGAATTCATGTGTGCACTCATTCTCTTGAGAGTCAGGAAATAGTGGGGAAAAGCAGTCATGCATGTAGCACTATTTCATCTATGAGCTGCTGAATTTAAAATATACTTTGTGCCTGTACCTTGATCCTATTCACACTATTTTACTACTGCTAACAGTGCCCCAAGATTAGGAATCCTGCTGCCCTCACCACCTGTTCTCTGAGAGCCACTGACCAGGCCATCCGGCTCCAAGCCACTTCCTTGCACAGCACAGCCATCTCCAACACCCACCTGGCTGACGTACTGTAAGACTTGGTCCAGGTGTGCTCTCTCCAGTCTCTACCTGCGATCACAGGCAATGCTAACCACAGTGAAATCTCTATCCCAATAACAGAAAGCCCACTGATAAAACTCAAATGCTGTCAGGCATACTTCCCTCGGAGGCACCATGCACATCCAGAGGTGACCCATGCTATGCCTTAGTGGTTGTCTAACTTTGGAGCAAAACACCCACACACACAGGTGATGGCAACCTGTCTTCCACATGCGTGTTATTTACACCATGGGACATCCAACACTGCCATTTAGTAAAAGAACTGTGTTCATAGCCTCTTCTACTGTCTCTTCAAGCAGAATAAAGGGTGTGTGGTTTTACAAGCTCATAAATTATGTGCCTTGAACCAATTTTTGCTGCATATAACACATTCTATTCTGAAAAAAAAAATTTTTTTAAATACATTCTATTCTGAATGAAGTCACTGGGATCTTGGCCTCTTTTTTGCCTTTAGCAACACAATTCATTAATTTTATACTGTAAAATAGTACTGTAAATTTATTCTAGAAAATAACCAGTTCACTAGCGAGCCCTGTCCTTGGTCTGGAAAATAACAATGCTTTCAGGTTGCCACTGTCTGAGGAAGTTTTACAGTAAAATAACCCTTGGGGTCCTGGAGAAATCGGTTATTGAGGGTGAACTCTTGACTTTCACAGTCATTGGTTTGCTTTCCTTTTGGGCCAGTATCTAGGAAATCACCCTATTTTCACATTCCTTCGTCCCACCACATACAGATTTACCCTCTGCACACAGAGTACTTCTATGGCAAAATCTGCCTTGCACTGCACATTACTACTTATTATCACTACTTTTTATCATTGATTCATTTTTAGAAAAAGGAAAATAAGGCAATAATAATAAAACAAGTAAAGTTAGCAAAGGTCAACAATAACTCTCAAATCATTGAAGCCTAGTTAACCTACCTCACTGATGGAACAGCAAGCAGAAACACCAACATGACACGCAGGATTTAGAAGCAGATTTATGTCTATGGGCATTGATCGGGATCACTCCTAAAATATCAGGCCCTGAACTCTGATGGTCTAGGGCTTATACTGGATAAGCAAGCAGGAAGTACAGAGGCAGAATGGCTTGTCAGTTGGGGATTGGTTTATACAATGTGTGTCATAGTGACCAGCTATGCATCACAGTGACCAGCCGTTTCTAAGAGATAGAAGCAACCAGATCTGGAACAGGAACTATTACCTGGGCACCTAAGAACTGAAGTATACTGGCTGGGGCGGGGCGGGCAGGCATGTTCTGCTACATTACCAGCTGAGACAAATCTACTCATTTTCCGTCATACTTTTTCAAGAGTGCAAACCTTGAAAACAAAACAGGGCTTCAAAAGAGTGTAATCAACTGTAATAAACTGCAATTTTGCCAACTTCAAGATGGTAAGATACGAGGAAAAATCTATCCTAGTGCAGAGCCCTTGACAAGCCTCAGGGATACTCATTCATAGGACACCTCAGGAATATAACCAGAGACTCAGGTTCTCTCAGAAACTAATAGCAAAGCAGTACATCCATCTTTTCCTTCAGCAGGGGTCATTGCCCAACAATTACTTTCAGAAACTTTAGAAAGCTTGCCAAATTGCATTCAGCAATAGAGACCCCAGAAGATCTATTCTAGCTATTCATTTATTTATTGATGTAACAGAGAACCCCCAAAAGTCACTCAAGGCTACTACAACTAAAATAAGTTTAAGGGAAAAAGACTATTTTTATGGACTTTTATCTCCAACACAGATTTCTCTTTTCACTCTGGATCTGAATATCCATTTACTAGTTTAAAAAATTCACACTCAAGTGATTTAGTGAAACAGCATTTATTAAAAAAAGGTAACCTTGATCCTTAAATGTATTTGGGTATAGTAAAAGGAAAGAAAACAGAACTGTAAAGCTGAAAGCCTTAATCTGAATACATGGCACAGCTAATTGCCTTTTAACCTCCACATGCCACAATTTTCTAATCTATATGGAATAAAGACACCTTAAAAGCACCACAAACCCAACATGTACAAAACCACGCTCAGCCAGGTGAGTGGCACATGCCTTTAATTCCAGCTACTCAGGAGGCTGAAGCAGGAGGATTACAAGAACAACATGGACAATTTAGTGAGACCTTGCTTCAAATTTAAGAAAATAAAAAGAGCTGGGGTATAGCTCAGTGGTAAAGCCTCCTGGGCTTGATCCCTAGTATTTCAAAATTGAAGATCTTCCCCCAGATGGTCTCCTGCCAGTGTTCCCCATCACAGCAAGTAGTTCCACATCTGAAAACTCAGAGCTACTCTCAAAAGCCCTTCCTCCTCCCTGTGTCCCATATACTGGGGCAATGTTGAATTCACCTCCCAGATCTCTCTCTCTCTCTGTCCATCTGTCTCCCACCACCCCTGCCCCATCCTCGCATAGCTCCCTGCATCTCTCTCCAGAATAGAGCAAGCCTCCTGTGCCCAGCCTCCAGCCGACCCCTCAGCAGCACCAACAGTCAGCTGTTTCTCCAGACAGGCAGCCCTTACCACACACAGTGTTGGTGCCACCCGCCATGTGGGGCATCTGCAGCTCTGCATCACCTAGGACAGACCAAATCCTCACAGCCGAGGGTCGGCCAGCCTCTCCCTCCAGCTTCTCCCAGGGTGGCTATCCCCGCCTCTGCCCCAGCCATGATGATGACAGCTTTTCATGCACACCTGCCCTTTGGTATGCAACACTCTCCTCCCTCTTTACCTGACTAACCTGCACCATCCTCGGGTCTCAGCCAAGGTACCGCCTCCACAGGATCCCTTCCCTACCCTGCAGCCTCTGCTGACTTCTATGATGCGCATCTGAGGCGCAAGTACATACTCTTGAGTTTATCTGAGTAAAGCACTTCTCCCTAAGATGTAAACTAACAGCTGTGGGCCTTGTGTTTGTTCATCATTTTATCCCTGGCACCTAGCAACAGTAGGTGCTCAGTTTATCCAGTGAATAAATAAATGAGTAAGTCAGTACAGGATGCCAAGTCTTATTTACCTTTAAGGATTCAGGGTCTTATCACTAGTTCTGAAGCATGTCATAAAAAAGCTACAAACTGTCATAAAAGCCATACAAATTTGCTCTTAAGGATTATAAATCACTAGACTCAGCTTCTGAAATTAGACCTTGTCCTAGTCAGATTTGAATACAAAGGGACAATATAGTTGTTGGGTGTGGTGGCACATGCCTGAAATCCTAGCACTCTGGGAGGTTAAAGTAGGAGGACCCTAAATTCAAGCCCAGCCTGGGCAGCTCAGTGACTAAAAGACCCTGTCTCAAAATCTACGGGTAGGCCAGTGCAAATGCCCTGGGCTTAATAACAAAATAGAGGTAGAGATAGAGATAGAGATAGAGATAGAGATAGAGACAGAGACAGAGACAGAGACAGAGACAGAGACAGAGACAGACAGGCAGAGACAGAGACAGACAGGCAGAGATGGAGGGAGGGATGGAGGGAGGGAGAGAGGGGAGGAGGGTGGAGGAGAGGAAGGATGGGGAGGAGGAAAAGAAGAGCAGCAGGGAGGAGGAGGAGAGGAAGAAGCATGGAGAGGAAGAGAAAAGGAGGGAGGGAGGGAGGGAATAAGTGAATGAATGAATATAATGTACTGGTTAAGAGCTTAGAAGTTAAATTAGGCAAGGTGGCATGCACCTGTATTCTCAGCGACTCAGGGGGCTGAGGCAGAAGGATCCCCTGAGCCCAGAAGTTCAAGGCCAGCATGGGCAACACAGAAAGATCCCAGCTCAAAACAAAACAAAAACCTTCAGGATTTGCAGCCATATAGGTTGGGTTCTATCCAGTCTCCCAACACTTACTACATGACATAAGGACAAGTCGCCTAACTTCTTTGCATCTGTTTCATCTGTGAAACAGGAATAAAACACCACCTCCTTCAGAAAGTTGTGAGAGTTAACTAACAGTATGTGTATCTGTGCCAGCACTGGGTCGCTCATATTTCTCAATTGTTAAAGGAACACTAATTAATGGCATCACTAATTAGCTGTTACCATCCACATACCACAGTCTCTAGTCTGTATAAGGCATGGAAGAGGAGCCTGGGGAGAACCACTCACTGCAGAGACAGGAGCAGGACGGGAAAGGGTGAGGAACTTTCCAAGCCACACCCCCATGGGGGGCTCCTCACTCCCACCAGGCCCTGCCTCCTAACAGCAGCTCAGCTCTGTGCCCCCAGATCCAATCACCTTCCCAAGGCCCGCCTATGAGCAAGTAAGCCTCTTAGGGGACATTAAAAACCAGTTCTAGAAACACTTGGTAATGTCCTCTACTGGAATTTTTCTATACAGAATTACAATTTTCTTATAAAAAGTGATTCTGGAAAAAGTCAACAGCTAGTAATGGATATTAGCGGTCTTTTGCCAATCTGTAGATAAAAATCAACATTTTCTTCCTATTGCACAACATCGATTATACATTCTGATCCTTGTTTACACTTTCGGTTTCTCACACCAGAGGAAAAATGCAGTATTTACACATGTGTCCAATTTACTTCACTTAAGAGTATGGTCTCAGTGTGCATGCACTTAGCTAGAAATGTCTGAAGTTTATCCTTTTCTATGGCTTAGTACTCCTTGTATAAAAGACCACATCTTCTTTATCCATTCATCAGTTGATGTGCATTGGGTTGTTTCCAGGATTTAGCTACTACAAACTGTGCTGCTATAGACATCGGTGCACATATATCACTGTGGTATACCTGTAATGCTTTTAATTCTTTTGGGAAGACACCAAGAAGGGGAATAGCTGGGTTGAATGGGACCACAAATCTTAGTTTTCTGAGGAATCTCCACACTCATTTCCACAGTGGTTGCACCAGTCTACACTCCCACCAACAGAGGAGATGGGTTCCTTTCTCCCCACAGCCCTGCCACTTTAAATGGGAAGGGGAACTAGGGAGGGGAGAGGGGAAAAGAAGGAAAGGAAAAAAAATGATGAAAAAGAAAGGAAAAACGGAAACAAAGCTTTTGTAAATAAGGAGGAGAAGAAGGGCTGAAGGAGGGTAGGGGAATGGGGAAAAAATCAAGTTATATATGTACAGGTACAAATTCCCTATAATGAATGTGATCATTATGCATACCCTAAATATACCAATCTACTTAATTTTAAAAAAATCAACAGACAACATCTGCTCTGTCTAGTGTCTTCCAAAAGTGCTTAAATCTGTAGCATCTGTTACACTTAGAATATTGGAGCCTAACATGTAATATCTAACTAAGTTTATTCATCATTCAACAGATGCCGACTTGCTGCTTACGGTGCCAACTTGTGCCAGGTGCTAGGAATGGAGCAGAAAACGGACATGGCGCCTGCTTTCCTGGGGAAACAAACTTGCGTGTGAATTTACTTTCGCTAAATCACAATTATAATTTTGTGGCCATGCATGGTACACCCCACCAAGAGAATGGTGCCCCAGATTCTTGCACAGCACATAACCTGCACATCTGAACACAGCTACAGCCCTAGAGTCTTAATACAGGATTTCTCAACTACACAGCTGACATTTTAGGATGGATACTTGTTTGCTGTGGAGGGCTGGCTTATACACTGTGTGATACTCAGCAGTGTCCCTGGCTTCTGTTCAACACATACCACCCTCAGGTGACAACCAAACATGTCTCCAGACACTGCCAAATGTTGGGTAGAAGAGCAAAACTGCCCCTGTTTGAGAATCGCTGGTCTGACATCAGTAGCTAGTAACCAGTAGAGGTAGAACTAGAACCCAGATTTGTTTCTGTTTTTCTCAAAATGATGCTTTCATCACAAAAGTAATGCATGAGCATCACTGTCAAAATCCCAACCCAGAATCTCACAGAGAATAAGAGTTTTCCCTCTTCAATTCCTCTCTCCCTTCTAAGGGTAACCACTGGTCTGAGGTGTAGACGTTTTAATTCCATGCCTGTGAGCACCCCACCCCACCTCCACACACGGAAGGACAAATGTTTTCCTCTTAAATTCCGCAAGGTGACTTTTCCATTTAACACTGTATGCGGAGGTATCCATCTGTCTCTGCTCCTTCTTCAGCCACCAAGAGGTCGACATTACAGGGATCCCCTGCCTTATTTAAGCTTTCACCATGATTAGGTATTTCCATAGTGTTCAGTTTGGGTTTACTTCTAATAATGCTACAATGGGAAAATGCTGTAATTAACATCTATTTTTCCATACTTACGCAAGCACCGACTTTCCAATATGGAACTGCTGAGTCAAGAGTAGGTGTATCTTAAATTTTGCTAAATAGCGCCTGCCAATAGCCTTCCCTAATGTCTTCACAGGCTGCTCTGAAATAAATCTCCCTAAAGCAGCTCACGAGAGTGATACTCTATATCCCCAATTCATAATTAAGCTATTCCCAAAGTAGTTAGTGCTCCTGTCTGTCTCTTTGTATCTTTTTAAATAAAAGTGACTTTTAATTCCTTTTTAAAAAACCTTCTTTGCAGCAGTCCTAGGAAGGCTATTTTAAGCAACAGCGAGATAAAGCAGCAACACAACCACTTTGTTTATGTGAGGGGAAATAAATGTGTGCCGTGTCCGGCATTTTCAACGTGGCAAATAAGTATGTTTTTTAGTATCACAGATGAAATGCAGAGGTTTTTTTTTTTTTTTATGTGAGTACTTTCATTATATTTTACATGGAGTTTTATCACAAAATTATAGGACAAAGCAACACTGTAACTGATATTCCTTAATCAATTTAATGTGACATCTTGCCCTCTCGGAACAGTTGCAGTAAGAAAAGGATAATATCTTAGGTGGTGACAATATCTTAGGTGGTGTTAAATTCAGGTCCAGTCGATAGTTCTCAGGGAGAGAAGACAAAAAAGTTAAAACGTCATCAGATCAAGTAAATGCAGAGTTCGCTACTTTAATGTGGGAGCACAGATTTCTCAACAGGCAATAAATGTATATTATGGACGAGCACAGTCACAGCATGTGAGATAAAAAACACCTCTGCATGTGAAGCTGTGCGGCCTGTGCAACCTCGAGAAGGCGCTGCAAATGGAGCCCTCAGAACTGTCCAGCTGTGAACAGGGGCTGGGAGGAAGCAGGAAGGGTGAAGACAGCTGCCTGGCAGGAGAGCTGCTCCAAGGCGCTTGCTTTTCTTCCCCAATAGTCTGTGTTTCCTCAGCTACAGCTTGTAAAGTCGCTGCTTCCTTAATCAGTGTCATCAGATCCACCTGAGAATTCACCCCCTTGTGCCTAATGGGGAGCAATCGAAAGCCCTGCTGCTTAAAGCATGAAGCTCTGACCAACACCCATCCCAACCTTGGGCTTGTTAGAAATGGGGATCTCGGAGGCTGAGTCAGCATTTGCACCCCAACCACATCCTGGGGATTCCTGTGCTCGTTCAAGTTTGAGATCTTTGGTCAAAAAAATACAAAGCAAGGTTCTCAGGGCTAGGGAAGTGGGGGACACTTTTGTCCTCTATGGCACCTCTGACAATATCTGAAGACATCTGCAGTGGGTGCTAGTGGCATCTCGTGAACAGAAGCTAGGGTTCCAGGTAAGGCACAGGACACTCCCCTCCCACAACAAAACCTGTCTAGCCCCAAATTTTCAGAAGCTGAGAAATCCTGACAGAGAAGAAAAACAGTTTTGCCTAATTCCCTATAGTATGTATAATCCAAAAGCTCAGGCAGGCGCAGTGGTGATGCCTGTAATGCCAGCACTCTGGACGCTGAGGCAGGAGGAGTGAGGCCAGAGTTTAAGGTCAGCCTGAGCTACACAGTAAGTTCAAGGCCAGCCCCAAATATACAGCGAGACCATGTCTCATAACAACAAAACAAAATAAAAATCCAAAAGCTTATAGTACTGTCCTTTCAGTCAGAAATTAGATACTTGTATTTCATTCCCACTTTCCTGGTAAAGACTATTGTCTGTAATTGTACTTTCCAAGGAAAGAGCATGAGGTCATTGATTTAGACACAGTAGGAGAAACAATACCACATCTCCCTAACTTGTGAACAAAATATTTAAATTAAAATTATTAGCATAGAACAGGAAAGGGTCATTAAAAATAATCCTTTTTATTGATGTTATAAGACTATACCACTGATGTTCTAGTCCAAATGTCTCAAGAAAAATTCTCAACCTCTGCAAAACCATTCTAATGTTTAACTCTCATTATTAACCTGCTTATATAAGGTTAAACTGAAAATATCTGAATGGACTTAGTTTCAATTCTTAAGAAAAATAATGTGATTGAAAGAAGAATGTGCTGGGGCTGGGGCAGTAGCTCAGTGGCCAGGCACTTGCCCTGCATGCACGAGGCCCTGAGTTTGACACCCAGCATCCAGAAGAAAAAAACCCTGGAGAAAAAAATGCTCTGTACTGAAATTACTTTACTAAAACTCATATCCTAATTATAAAAAAGTACTTGTTACACCTAATTTGTAATTATGGGTTGAAAAACAAACTTCATTCTGACAACTGACTGACAACCTTCTCGGCGCTCCATCAGCAGCCCCTTTAATAAACTCAGGCACCTGCACCATCCCAGGAGACTCACAAGAAGGCTCTCCACCTGCCAGTGTTCATGGTCTACCGCATAGAGCTCAGTTAGTATTTGAGGCACAATCAAAATAATTTTTAATTTCAAATCAAATTGTGCAAAAAGGCTGAGATACATAGGTAACAAAAGTAGAGCCAACAGCCACTAGGTGTGTATTTGTTAACTTTTGAAAATGTTAATGAAATAACTAAAGGTGGAGAAGAGAAAAAAAGCTTTCACAGCTCTCATTTTTCTATGAATTATTTTATTCTCTTTCGAATGAAGAACTCGGCTACTACACATGCTAAAAATAAAGTTTCGATCAGTTAAAATGTCATACAGCTAATATAATTGACTAATAACTCTTTGGTTTCCATAAATCACTTGTCCCCATCGCAGTTAGGTCAGTTTAAGACTTATCTTAATGTACTAGTAAATTATGCCTTAATACGGACAAAATTGCCAGCTGGGTCACTTTATGTAGCTCCGTGACCTGCCATCAGGCAAAGAGGTACGGCTGCTAGCTGACAGGTCCATCTCTATGGGCGGGGACTGACTCAAAACCACAAAGTCATTATAGGCATCTGAGATGAATGTGAAAACAATACAATACCAACAGAAAAGCAATGACAGTTGAAATGACCTGAGAAACATCTACTATCTCCCTTTCCTTTTAAAGAAGGAAAAATAAAGCATCAGCAAAGTCAAGGAACGTGCTAGGGAAACACAACCAGTTATCAGGTCTCCAGACTCCGCTGTACTTGCAGACGCCCTGCCTTCCAGGCAGTTGTACACAACAGCATATTAACATTCCAAGCGACTGTGTGATTCGATGTCAATACCGACCTATTCAGTACTGTTTTACTGCTTTCTTCCAGGTATCATTTACTAAGAACACACAGAACCTTAGGATTTCAGAGCAGGAAGAGAGAACCTTTAGTGACCTTTTGCCTATCAGGTAAGGAACTATCCAGGGAGGTTCACCGTTCCATTGGTTCCTTCCACAAACATTTACTAGACTCCTATAATAAATTCGTCCTGTGCACACAAAGAGTACAGCGTAGGATTCACCGTTCTTAGGCGCTCACATGAGACGAAGAAAAAGGAAAATATAAATGTAATACAAAAAGAGGGTTGTTATAAAAGAAGTACTAAGTGGGGGCAGAAAGAAAGAAACAATCACCTCTGGTTATAATACTGAACATCCATGATGCTTTATAGTAGAACAGATGTAACACCTTTAAATGTCCAGCTTCACCATAAAAGGATAGGGAATAACCAATTTTTACATTGTAAGGCCCCGTCTGCGCGTGTGTGTGTGTGTGTGTGTGTGTGTGTGTGTGTGTATGTATCCTAATCTGCTCCACAGCCAGAATTTGAATACAGGTTTGTCCGGCTGCAAAGCCACACTCCTTTCCTCCTGCTCAACTGCAACTGTCTCTGCACAGGATTGCACTCAACTCTTCCTCAACCTCTTTCTCTCCGTCTACAAGAAGCAATACATACCGCAGTTAATCATCCTACTCTCCCAAGCTACTACTGTACGTCCCAAAATCAGGAATCGAGGTTTAGAGACCCTAACGAAGGGGAGGCGAGAAGGGGCTGCGGTACTCGGCATTTCCTCCTCTGGTCAAGCTAGAGGCCAGCCCGGCCAAGGAAGCCTGCTGGGCGAGTGGGTCCCGTGGGAGTCGTCTCCGCGCCGCTTAGCAGCACGCGAGCCCCAGGAAAATGAGTTGGCCCCAACAAACCGCGGCTGCTGGCACGCGCCGGGCCAAGTCGGACCCTCCCGACCACGCCCCTCCCCGGCCCCGCCCACAGCCCCGTCCTCACTCCAGGCCTCCGCCCACCGCCCCGCGCGCCCCCGACTCCCTCACCTCCCGGCGCACCGCTCCTCATGCCCGCTGTTCCCCCGCGCGCCGCGACAAGAGGGACCAGCAGCAGGTGGAGCACGCGGGTCCCCGACGCCCGCACGGCCATCGTCCGGCCCCGTGCGGGAAGGTGGACCCTCGACGGATGCAGCGCTGGCAGTAAGAGCCGCGAGAGGACTAACACCACCAACATCCGCTCCTCCGCCAAGAGCGCTCAACCCAGGCTCCCAGCTCAAGGGACCGATAGGCACTCGGCCCGCCCGCGTCCCGCCCACGTCCCGCCCAACGCCGCGCCCCGGCCCTGCCTCCGCCTACCCTTGGCCCGCTCATCTTTCCCGGTCCTGCCTCTGATTCGACCCTTGTGCTCCTAGCTCCGCCTTCTCCACCCAGGCCCCGCCCATAGTCTGGCCCAGCCCACCGTCCCGCGTCTGACTTCCCACACTTGAGACCCCTGTCTGCCTCATACTGCTGCAGCGGGCGCCAAGTGAGCCCCATCCGGAGACCTAACATTCTGGGCAAGCAAGACGACCTCAGGCACGTCGTCCTTCCTCTCGGCCAGTTTTCTTGCTCTTAAAGGAGGAGGCTAAACTAGAGGACTTGGACAGCTGTGACTAGAGCTCTGCCACCCATTCTGTCATCCACGAGCAGACACGAGGTGCTTCAGTCTCAGGCAGTGCCACCGTGTCCCCGTCAATTAACGTGTAAACATCGGGAGCCTTGATCAGCCACAGAGACAGAGCGCTGATGGAGATGGACGCGACAGCTGGAATTGCACCTCGAATCCCTGGGCCCTGCCCTGGATCTCATGCCTCTGTATCTAATTGATTAGAAAGCCTCATTTGGTTGAAGGGATTCAGGCAAATTACCCTAAACTGCATGGCAGAGCGTGCACTGACCACAGAAGTTACCGAGTTGGCACCTCTGAGATGCACCATGACCCAGGCTTGATAAATCTGGTCGCGCAGAATCTCAACAACAACCTTCCTCAGTTAAGATCTAAGTAGCCCCGGGAAAATAAAACCAATACCTAAGGAAGCCGATGTTTTTAAGCAATACATAAAGAAAAGGGGCACAGGAAAAAAGATGCAAGGGTGATAATCAGGCTGGTCATTAATAACACCGGCACAGGCATGAAAGGTCAGCACTTAGCAACCTTTCACTGCAGATCTATATTTCATGCTGAAGAATTCACGGCCTTAAAGACACTTGTGCAGTTTATCCTAACAGTGTCTGGGTGACTTCAGAGTGCTAGTTGGCCTTTACAGCTAAGGGACTTGAAAGAGAGGAGTGGAATAACTGCCAAAAATCACAGTATCTATGAGTGGCAAAACTAGAATTAACTGGTTGTCAGCTAAGCCACTGTAACGATAATCAGAACTTCTAGACCTCCCTAGGGTTTTGTATCAAAAACCACAGGAAAAATGGTTATCTGCATGGTTGAAAAAACACCATTAGCTGTTGCTTTGTTTTTTTAAAGTGAAACTGTGTAATTTGCTCACCACTTAAAATCCAAGCAAATAATCACAGATTTAATGTATGCATCTTGGATGTATTTTCCTTTTTCCCTAGAAGGATTCCTCATGCCAGTTATTCGTGGTTACTGGATGTGGTGGCTGCACTGACTCTGATGACCAGTGTCTTCCCACTGCTAGGAGACACTGGGAAACCCAATGTAATGAAGGCTGCTGCTTGCTGATGTAGCCGCAGCTGCCACCTACAAAGTTCCCTTAAAGTAGCATCTGCCCACCAGTTTCCAAAGGGACTGTCCATTTCTTTATAAATCTTAGGTTCTCTACTACCATGTTTCCCCCAAAATAAGACCTTGATGGAAAATAATCAGCCTTGAAAACTAGAGATCAAAAATGCCAGCCCCAATCAGCTTATCCTTGCCTTATGTGCCTTACAGAATAACCACCAAGCAGGAAAATAGTGATGGCTGGAATGGTCTTAAATCTGGGACCTGATGTCTTGTCCCAAGTACTCCCCCCATGATCGTATCAATTTTCCTGGCTTTACATCCCATCCATGTACTGATAGACAGGTTCATACTCAGGTGCTGATATCGCCTCTGAGCTCCCAGACATCTAATGACGAATTTGACATCATTATCATGTGGACATGTCAGTATGCTCCAAACCACTTTGTCTTCTTCCTATTCCCATCTCCAACAATGGCTCCACCATCCAACTCGTCACTCAAGCTAAAATGCTGGAAGTCAGTTCCTTCCTCTGCTTTACCTACCACGTGTGATTCAACGTTAAATGCAAGCCAGACATGATGGTGCATGCCTGTAGTCCCAGAACTTGGGAGGCTGAGGCAGGATTGCTGAGAGTTCAGGGCTAGTCTGAACTACATAGCAAGATACTGTCTCAAAAAAAAAAAAAAAAAAAAAAGATTAAGAGCAATTTATCTTGAATTCACCTTGGATCCTTATACTGCTTCTCCTGTCCTCACTTCTAGCTTAGACTCCTAACCCAGCCTTTCAGCTGGATCTCTTCCCCTGTACTCTCCAGCACATTCTGCAAGTGGTCACCTGAAACAAAAACAGAACCCCGAGTCCTGGTCACGATTCCTAGAGGAGCCCCCACCACCACCCTCACAAACTTCACATCACTCCCCCTTAGTATGCCTTTACAGCTAACTCCTCTGGCCTGCTAGTTCCTATTCCTGCTGCAGCCAGGCCTGTCCCCTCTCCAAGAGCACCCCGACCTGCCTAAATTGGGTCCTCCACACCCTTGCCTGTTAGTCCCCATCGCAGCCTGTTCCCTCCTTTTACTGCATTGCCACAATTTATCATTCCGTTCTCTTTGGTGTGCCCGGTGTCTGACTGCCCCCAGATAACGGCCCCGGACTGGCAGCAGCTGTGCTTCTTTATTCCCGGGTGAGGCCCAGTATACTGAGCACACACTAGATGCCCAAAATGTTTGCTGGGTGAATAAATGAATATTAACTCACAGCTAGCGAATTAGAAAATGGAGAGTCATGACTCAAACCCAGGTGACCTGACTTCTTTCACTACACTAAATCTCTCTCAAGAAACCCCATTCCTAGTCTTTAAAGTAATGCCTAAAAACCCACCTGGCAGAAGGATGAAACTAGTGACGTGCTTAGCACAGTGTTCAGGAATCCAATACAAAGTAGCCATTATTATTTGTGTGGCAGTCATTCCCTGCTGTGATTCTGCACCGACAAACTTCTAAGCAAAGGGCAGTTGGTACTTTGGAGTTATAACAGAGCACATAGAAAGGGGATTAGGAGCCACAGAAAATAGCAGCAATCCAAAATAAATGTTAGCATTGGCGTGCAGTGTGGTCTGGTAAGTCGTCTTTTATATTGATGTTGTTGTTGGCTTTTCCTTTTTATAATGGGGTCAACTGAGCTAAATTCAGAGCTAGGCAGCCTCTCCGAATCTTCCATTCATCATCTACATTATGGCTTGGTGATAAATTCTGCTGTAAGCCTTTAAAGATGAAAGCCAAACTGAAAAGTTAATTAAACATAAAAATGGATGCAGTCAATTTTACTGCCAAAATTAAATACATTTTATGGATTAAAAGAAAAACAGCAAGTATTGATAGGCTATTAAAATGCAATCTTTCAAAAAGAAATTATATAAAAAGAAAAAAATCTCTTTCAAAGGCTATTTGGCCACAATCAAAATGTAAAAGTGCAGACATATTTTAATTCAAAGAGCTCCAGGGAAGAAAATTAATTGACCATATTACATCGTTATAACTGAATACAATGGTAGTACATAAAATCAAATATTACAAAAATATAAACCATATATAAAGCTCAGCTATCCCAATAGAATTTAATACTATATTCCACAATGTCACAGACCCAATTACCAATAGAAGACAAAAGTTAGCAAGGAAATGGCAATTCAGCTACTATACGGTAAATTATAACATAGCCTGGACAAATATCAGCTCTTAGTAGAAATGAAGATATTATTTCCACCTTAGAAACCTCCAGTACAACATCCCTTGTCCTCTAAATCTTAAGATCTTTTGAGTCTGAGAGTGGTGAATCACATTATGAGAGGATTTTTCCTTTTAAAACAAATCTGGATTTTTGTAAAGTTCTTCAGCAGAGTTACAATTAGTCACATGTCACTTAACCCCAGGGGTCATGTACTGAGAAATACGTCATTGGTGATCTCCACAAGTGAATGTCATTGAGTGTATCTATACAAACTAGCTATTACCACACTGAGCAATATAATCTTACGGGACCCCTGTCATTGATGCAGTCCACCATATGTATTTAATACACGAGATCTCAACACTTATACTTAATAAATTTATTAGACTATTGTAAATATTATTTGTGGGAGATCGCCAAGCTGTGTTCCCCTGAGAAACAAAGCTCCTTGCCTCCATCTTCACTTGACCTTTACTTTGACCCTATTTACTGCGATATGCAAAGCTGGCTATCTTGAAGCAAGATGTTCCCTTACTTGGTCAAAAAAATGTGATCAAGTCCAGCTGAGGTGTGAATGAGTCTCAGCATAGTAAAGTGGATCAGAATTGTCCCCTGCTGATGGCTGAAATGGGGGCTCCAGCAAGAGCCTGTGAGATCCCAGGATTAAGACAGGAGATAACATCTCAGCTGAGGCCATGGCACCCAAACAGAATTATACCTTCCTGGCAGTAAAGGTGCCAGCCTTGCATGCATCAAGCTATTTGTTGCACCGCTAATTGGAGGGCCTTTGTGTCTGGTGCAAAAGTGCTCTGTTTCTCCTTATAACCATGCCTGCAAAGTTTCGCTTCTCTAGCACTCTGCCGCGACCCCCATCTACCTCCCTGACTGATACCAATAAAAGCTGTGAGCTCTCCAACTTGTGGCCCTTTTTTCCACAGAAAGCACTGGGTCATCACAGAGTCTCAACTGCAGAATTTTCTCTTTGTCTTTCTTTTCATCCGTGTGCCATATTGCCAGGTGGGAGAATGATACCCTCCATGAGAGTTTTGGTAATTATTGTGTTACATGATCTGTTCTCCATAAGTGATACACTATTATAAATTTATTTTTTTAGCAATAGCAAGGTTTTACATTTATTAACGTTAGGAAGAGAAACATGCTCTGCAGAGTGAATTTCGGTCAAGTAAAAATAAGAAAAAAGTGTACTCTACAGCATGAGGGTAGATGACTGTGAAAGAACACAGTAGTCATTATTATAAATTCGAACAAAAATGTATGCCCTTTTAAGAATAAGTATTTAATATCTATAAGACACAAATGTAAATATTCACTTCTGTGCAAAAGACAGAACTTAAATATTCTTCCCCAATATGAAGTTTGTATCTCCCTTATAGTTTTTATTCTTAACATAAGAGGTGTTTCTAGATATGGCTACATATGCCAAAAGTGAGTACAAAATACAAGTTATACTGCGGGTATAGACTGAAGATGTTCCAGGTGTTTGCACCTCACACCATTTTAGTATTTAATTCACTAATGGCAAATTTAATTATTCTCAGATTGGATCTCTGACTTCCATTCAGAGATATTATGAGATTCTGATCTTCAAAAGCACATATACACAAGGTTGGGCATGGCGGCACATGCCTGTGATCCCAGGAGGGATCCCAGCACTCGGGAAGCTGAGGCAGGACGATCACTACAAGTTTGAGGGCAGCCTGGACTGAGTAGGGAGTTTAAGGCCAGCCTGAACTATATATTGAGACTCTATCTCAGAGAAATAACAACAACAACAACAACAAATCAAAATCAAACACATTTCATTTCCACGTGTAATTTATGAACCACCATATCATGCTTTTAAGGGAACTAAGGATATAACAAAACCAAAATGGAGCTGCTTCTCTGAAATAGTTTAGATCTCTTTTCTAATTATCCACTCGTCTAATTTATTTAGTGAAGGTTCACTTTCTCATCTAGCTTCATTTCCCGTGCAGTACTAATGGACATCAAAGTTCCTATATGAGAAGAAATTAGACCAGATGAGCAACCTCTTAGCACAACAAAGAGCTCCCCGGGAAGGTTAGAGTAATGCATGGCATTGATTGTTCCAGAGAATTGATTGTCTTTAATCTAATTCTGAGCCACCTGATCCAATCTCTTAAACTTGGAAACCTTTGGTTATTCCTGGGTCCGCACCGCTGTCCTGGGTCCTCAACTGCTCGCATAAGCCACAGCTGTCCCTATTCTTCTGTAACATGCCTGACTCATGTTAGAGTTTTTCCATTTTTTGAAAAATGGGAAACAAAGTCACCTATACAGAGAAGCATGTTGAATCCTCAGTTATATCTGATCTTTTCAGTTGTTGGTAAAGCAGGGTTGAAATTGCTTGTGTTTCTGTTGTGTACATGTTCTTTCCAATGCTCAGCAGAATGAAAGATCAGGGAACACCGACCGGTCTTAGCATGCTGTGAAGTGTGCAGCCTTTTGTGTCTGGTGTCAGATCAACATGGCTTTGAATCCTCCTCTGTCACTTCCTAGGTACTTATTCAATAAATATTTGAGAATCTACTATATGACAAATTCTAAGGATGGGGCAGTGAACAAGATAGCAAATGTCCCTCCCTTCATGGAACATACTGCCTAGGGGAGGAAGGCAGACAGCAAACAAGGTGACTTCAGAATTCATAGGAAATTGAGGAAATACGTAGAAGGCACTGTTATAGGGGTTGGGGATTCTACTTTAGATTGGGTGCTCAGAAAATGTCTTTCTGGCAGGTGACCTGAGTTAGGATCAGAGATGGAGGAAAGGATAGATAAATGCACAGAATGCAGGGGAAGAGTTTTCCAAGTACAGAGGCTCCCTGAGGTGAAGACTCTAAAACACAAAAGAGACGAGCGTGAGGGAAGGTGGAAAGGAAGACGATATAAAACATGTCAGCAGCTAGGATGAGTGGGGCAACGGCTGGCTGTGGTCAAGATAATGAGATGGATTTTATTCCAAGGACCGAGAGAATTGTAATTTTTCCAAAATGATCATGTCTTTTGTAATCAGAAAAGGTAGCTTGTTAGAGTATTCAGGATTTGTGAGATCCTTTATCCTGCTTCTCCCAATGAGTATGATTCTGAGTTTTTCAGAGAATATTATGTAAGACTCTTAGGGACAGAAGCTAAGACTTGGCTTCTCTTCCTGTTAGGTATAAAAGAAGTTACAGGAAAGATCCTCCTGCCAGGATGAAAGGGAAGTGAAAATCTTCTCCAAATGTGAGATACCTAACAAAATCACACACGATTACTCAAATAATCAATCTATTTTCCACTTTCACAGGGCTCTTACAGGAAAAAAGAGGGGAATGTTGACTCCTTTTCAAATGCCTATCACTTATATGAATGTATGGTATGAAAATGGACTAAAAATAAATCAACATGTAACCCCTAAACTGTGCATTTAGGCGTATACCCAAAATAAATTAAAACACATGTCTACAAAAGAACGTCTGCCTGAATGTACATAGCAACATCATTCATAGCAGCCATACAGTGGAAACAACCCAGATAGCCATCAACTTATGAATAAACTAACAAAATATAGTAAAAACCATGCCATGGAATATTACTGAGCAATGAAAAGAAATATATCTATAATCTAGTAAACAAGCAAACAGATGCATTGCTGATGCAGATTATGTTGAACCCCAAAAACATTATGGTAAGTGAAAGATGCCAGTCACAAAAAAATCACACATTACATGATCCCGTTATATGCAATATCAGATCTGTAGAGACATAAAGGAGATTCTTGGTTGCCTAGGGCAGGGCAGGGCAGGTATTTGATGGGATGGACAAGGAGTCCAAAACTTCTTTTTGGAGTGAAGAAAGGAGTCTAGCATTGATTGTACTGAAGGTTGCTCAACTCTGTGAATATATCAGTTATTGAAATATACATTTTAAATGAGTGAATTATAGCTCAGAAAAACTGTTACCAAAAATAAAAAATAAGATTGGAAACATAGTTCAGTGGCAGAGTTCTTGGCAAGTGTGTACTAGGCCCTGGGTTCTATTCCTATTACCAAGACTGCCCAACCATCTAAGAAAGGTAAGTAATGATCTCATTTCATGTAATTCTAAATTCATTCAAGGATAGACAACTTCTATCAGGTGTGGTGGCATATGCCTGTAATCCCAGCCCTCAGGAGGCTGAGGCAGGAGGATCACTCCAAGTTCAAGGCCAGCCTGGGCTACACAGTGAGTTCAAGACTAGCCTGAACTATTGGGACTGTTGCAAAAAGCAAAAAAAAAAAAAATAGACAACTTCCAAGTAGTCTAAATAAAAGAATTAAAGTTGCATGATTAATTTAAATACTGCCTTTAAAAAGTAGATTAACAAGTCCAACGTGGTGGTGCAAGCCAATAATCCCAGCTACTCAGGAGGCTGAGGCAGAAGGATGACATATTTGAGGCCAGCTTGACCAAGCCTGTCTCAAAAAAAAAAAAAAAAAAATTAACTACATGTATTTAAAGTGTGTGTTAAATGGTGATAAAGCCATAAACTTGCTATACATTTTGTCATGGGGAAATATCTTTATATGCATTATACTAACAATAAAAGCTGTGATCAATAACTTTGCATATAAATACAAAAACTCCTTTGGTGTATCAACATCAAAAACAAAAATATAGATGCTGAAATGAGAAAACATTTGCCACAGAGATGACAAAGAGCTATCCTTAAAAGAACTCATAAATGAATTCTGAGAACTTGAACACTCTGACAGAAAACTGGGCAAAGGAGATGAACAGACAGTGCACAAAGGAATACAAATGAACACAATCTGAAAAAATATGGAGAAAGCGTTTGACATGGTCGTACCCTAATGTGAACACTCAACTCTGTTTACCGAGTTGTATCTGTCTGTCCTTGTTTTCAAGTTATAACGATGGTAGATCAGGCCCTAGGAAGCATCGGTTCTTCTGATCACACAATGCCTTGTTGGATCAGATTGCAGCAGGTCTGACCGGACCCTGATCCTTTACCCTCCCTCCCATCGCTCCTGCTGCACAGCATCCCCTCTGGTCTCCTGTCTGTCTTCCTTGCCTATTTTAGTAGCCTTCTGTCTCCTTCCATCTGATCTTCTTCACTCTCAGAATCATTGTTTTAAACCAATTAAAGTAATTGCTTCTTTTTACATTTTTATTAGTACACCATGGAGGAGCTGGCGCATGTACATACCGCATTTTATTTCTTTTTTCATCCTCTTCCTTTTCCTCCCTGCTCCATCCATCTCTTGGTCCCACTCTGTTTTGTAAAAGATCTACCTCCCTGTTTCTTGTTAGGTATCTTTTATTTTGCTTTTTATTTATACTTTGGAGAAACCATGCAGTATATAAGATTGTCTGCTTATTTTACTGAACATCATGGTCTCAAGGTGCATCATTTTCCTACAAAGGACTTGTTTATCCTTTACAGCAGAGTAGTACAAATACCAAAGTAGTATAAATACCACTTTTTCTCATCTGTTGATGGATGTAGAGTCTGCTTCCAAAATTAGCTATGATGAATTGTGCAGCTATAAACACGGGAACTGTGCTTCTTACTTTCTGGAAAATCTCAGGGATCTCTGCGTAGTAGACAGCACAAAATCATCAACTCTAGGACCTGCACAGTTATTTGTCTCTCACCCTGGTATTATCATCCATCTTCCCCGACATGCTGTGCTCCGGCCCCGCTGAGAACAGGCTTTCCATGACTGTGTGACAGTGATGCTCCCCACTGCCAAGCCCTAGCCCCTGCGGTCCCTTCCTTCCCCAACCTCCCAGCCTCCGTGCACAGCCCTGGAATCTGGCATTGCTCCGCGGTGGTGAGCAGGGATTCCAACCACCTTGCCAGCAGGACCTTGAGTTAGGAAATGAGGGTGTCTCACTCACCATGTGTCCCCAGCCCCAGTCTCACCAGGAACACAGTGAGTGTCCCACAGAGAAAGAAATCTGTTTGCTTTTTCTTTTCTTTTTTCAAAGTGTAGAGTATTTTTGCCCTGCTAAAACACATCCTTTCCTGGAATTTTCAACGTGCTAGACTGTAGAAACTCTGGAGCCTTGAGGAAAAACACCAGAAATAAAATTATACACAAGAATATAGAATTTTTCTCATATACTTTAATTTGAAAAATATGATTTGAAGCTGTCCAAAATGAAATCAACTCAAGATTTTGATTTTAAAGATTGACTCAAGATGTAAAATCTAGCTCTTGCTGGTTCCGTCTGTCTGTCTATCTGTTATGGTACCAGGGATTGAGTGTAAGGGGTCTTCACACTGAGCTCTACCTGTAGGTTTCAGCTGTAAAGCAGGAAATAAACCCCACAGTTTTAGGGTGGCCTCTCTGCACCAACCCTTTTGCTTTCATCCCCAGTGTGAATTAGCACAAGTGACTATGTTGAAAATTGTCTTGTTAGCAGCAAGTTCTGAAGACTCACTCCCAATGTGGTGGTGAAATGTCTAGGCCAGTGACAGTGAACCTTTTATTTTTTAATTTTTAATTTTTTTTGGTTTTTCTCTGGTACCGGGAATTGGACTCACGACCTTGCGCTTGCCAGGCAGGCGCTGTGCCGCTGAGCTAAATCCCCAGCCCCAACAGTGAACCTTTTAGAGATGAGTGCCCAAACTGCAACCCAAAACCCACTTATTTATCACAAAGGGCCAACACTACAATTAAACCTGAATACTGAGCTTTCAGTTTAGAAAAAAAACTACACTTGGCTCACGTACTAACAGAGAGGGCTCTGCATGCCCCCTACAGCACGCAGGCCACAGGTTCGCCGCCACTGTGGAAGAGGTGCTCTTCACCACTATGGCCTTCCGGACAGTGTCCTAACTTTAGGGTTCTGAGGGAGGGTCAGAATTTAAAAACCTGGCTGGAAAAGGGGTTTTTAGGATTTCACTCTAGCACATGGAGAGGCTGTCATCAACATTTGTTGCCTAATGTGCCTCAGTTTCTGTTCTAGGCACTGGGACACACCAAGTCCCTCCTGTGAAACTTGCTCCACTGAGGGAGACAGATAGACGCACCAGCTGGTGATGAGTGCTACAGGGAAAGTGCAGCAGGGAAAGGGATGTAGGAAACAGACGACTCCGTTATAGAGGCAGACACTGAGGCCAAAGGAGACGTGAGAGTGGGCAGCACAGACACCCAGCATAGGGCACCCGAGGCAGCAGAGCTGGCGAGGGCACAGGCTGTGTGAGGATAAAGCCTGCAGGCCAAGACCACCAGAGGCACTTTCGGATGCATGCGAGCGAGGAAGAGAGACCTGGTGGAGACACAGCAGGGCCTCACGACCAATGCAAAGAACTTGATGCTAATTGAGAAGACAGGAAGCCTTGGAAGGTGCTGGGGCAAAGCAGCAGCACACACTGTATTTTAAAAGGATCCCTCTGGCTGTTGTGTTAACTGCACATAGGGCAGGAAGGGGAAGCAGGAGGCCTGCTGCGGGGCTGCTGTAAGAGTCTACGTGACAGGGAGGCTGCGGTGCCCTGGACTAGATCACCCCTGCTCCCTCTGTAGTAGAAATTTTTAAAATTTAAAAATCAGCTAGTAGTCTGACACCATATTAGAACAAAATAAAGACTGTATAGCCCACCACATATTTCATGTTAGACTCACTCAGCTTTGACTGACTAAACCAGGGATAACCTGACCCAGCTCAGTTTGACCGCACCTAGCTGCACAGCCTGTACTTGCCTTTTGCTTACTTGTTTCAAGGACTTTCTGCTCAACAAGGAAGTATAACTGATGCTACCCAATAAAAATTCACCACGCTTTTAAGCTTTTGCATTTCCCGCTTGCAAAACCTATATAAACTAAGCCCAAAGCCAGCTCTGGGCTGATGCTTTGGGAGCGATCCCCCATCAGCCTGCCGGCATAATAAAGTTGGTCACCTTCCAACTCCTTGGTGCAGAGCGTGTTCCATTCGGTTCGGTACTGGGTTCCATAACATTTCCGTGGTAGGTGGTTGGATTTACCAAGTTGCTGTCCATCTACCGTACTTCGGGGTGACAAGATTGAAGGAAGTTCATTTTAAGATGTATAACCAATCCTCGTTAGCAGATTGTATGTTTGGGAACTCACAGAAATGTCCTTGTAATCCCTTATCAATACTTGCAGTGAGGTAGAAGAAACAGAGATAAGGAGGACACAGGAAACTGAATTTTTTGCATCCTTACAACCTTGAAACTGGGTTGGATCCCTGGTTGGCTCTAGCTGTAGGCATGCTAGCCATGCTAGGAGTGTCTGTATGACAAGGTTTACTAGCCCTACACTTACCTAGTCTGTCTCATCCGCACTCAATATTGAGGACTCCATGATAAGAGCAACCAAGCAACAACCAGGGCTTGCTGGGACACCCAATTGTCAGTTTTTACAATGTCCAGTTCCAGACCCCTCTGGAGCAATGCCCAGGAGTCTCCAAGCCAACAGCCACCTCAGATTCCAGGAGAAACAAGAGCCAGCAGCCCCCCATGATGAGATCACCTCCCCCAAGTGGGAACAAGGACCCCATGTTGGAAGTGAGGCCACCCCCTCCCAAGCAGGAACACTCCTCTCCTGGATACTACATCGGCCCCAGGCCGTGAAACTTCCTCTGAGATAATGAAAGCACCCTGGCCAGCTCAGGCACTGTGGAACCTGGCCTTGTCCAGCAGGGACCAGCGGCCTGAAGATCTGCACCAGTATGAGCCCCTCCGTACACACACTGGGGGCCTCGCCCCTTCCCCTTGCTTTCTCGTTCTCCTAATGCCTCACTCCACTGCATCCTAAAAGTCTCCTATGATGTTAGTCAAGAATTTACGTGGGCCAAACTGAGGTCCCTATCTCCTCTCAGGGACCTCCTTGGACTCCATCTGATGATGGCAGTACTTTTGGTCATTTGCTGACGTGCACAGGTGGGTGAGTTTTTGAGTAGCCCAAGAAATACCATCCTAGCTGAAGTGTAACAAGGCCACACTTTGCCTTGTTTTCTGCTCTCAAACTGTAAATGCAGGGGATAGCGTCTGGCTTGTGACACGTTTTTCTCATTCTTTTTCCTGGTGACTTCACAGCATAAAGTGATCAAGTACAGCTGAGGTACTGTTTAGTGTTCCCAAGCACACGGTCTGTGATGGGGCTTGCAGAGAAAGTTCCCAGGCACACTTCTGTTGGCAAGGGCTGTTAGTGAGCCTAAGCCATGTGAAGTAAAAACACACGAAGTAGATATAAGCTGACGACAATGACGTGACCGAGGACTGCAGGATCCCAGCCCAGGGCTTCTCCCAGTGTGACGGCTCCTTACCTACTCACATAGCGCTTGCCCTAGCTTGTTTGGTGGTGCGAGGGACCCAGCTCTGGCCTCTGCTCCACACCCCTAGTCCCAGTAGTGACTAGAACACAACTACCAGAAATAATGAGTGCCAGCTGTCCTATTTATGTTTCCCAAAAAGCAGTCACAAGGGCTTGGGTACACAGCCCACATGGAGAATTGCAAGCACACTTGAGCTCCATATCTGCTTGCTGCACGACAGCTGAGACGGGCACTAGGTGAAACTCCTGTTCTGGTTCCCATCCCGCTGCAGTGCAATCACCCGAGTCCCACCTCACAGGTGGAGCTGATGTGGATTTTTCCTGGCAGGGGTTTTAAAGCTCCCCAGGTGATGCGAATATGCACAGCGTGCTCTCAATCTTCAGTGTGTGCACAAGTCACTCAGCTCTGCCCCACCCCTTGATTCCTAGCAGGTCCATGGACCACACAGTACATGGCTGAGCCTGGATCACTTCTGTGAGGTACAAGACTGGAGTACACGGCTGGGCACAGCCTGACAGTGGAGCTCCCACAGCTGTTCGCATTTCAGTTCCGCTTTTCTTTTGGCGGTGGAGCTCAGCTGCTAACTGGGCAGCCTCGGTCCTAGCTGCAGAGCCTCCACATTCCTTCCTCACACGCTTTCCTGGTCCATCTACCTGTCCCCAGTCTCCTGTGCTCCCAAGAGGGGCTTCAGGAAGGTTCCTGGGTCGGGCTGGCTCTAACTTAATCCACAGGTTAACCCTTACTAGATCGCAGTCCTGAAAGGGTCATGGAAAGCTGGGGATGGGGTGTCTACTTGAAGGGACTGGGTCACACGCCTATGTCCTTAGGGATAACATCTTGTCCCTAGCTCCTGCCTTTCTTCCTCTTGGGTTCCAGGCTGCCCTGAGGTGAGCAGCTTTCCTCTACCACACCTACTACTGGGGTTCCTGCCTTGTCACAGGTCTATAAGTAATGGAGCCAGTGATCAAGAATTGAACCTCCTGAAACTGAGTCAAAATACACCTTTTCTCCTTGCCAGGCATTCTGCCACAGCAACAGACAGTTCACACACGCACACACGCACACACACACACAAATTCTGACTGACCGCTCAGCCCTCCTGTTAGTTCTACGGCCAATGCCTGGACAGGGACACGTTACAGCATGGGTCCTTGCCAGCCTGAGCACCACACCCACTGTGTGAGGAACGTAAGTCACAGTACACATAACTCATGAAAGGAGGTAGTAAATATCAATCCTGCCATCTATCAATTACTGCTACCGAGAACTTTTTCCTTTACTATTTCCTTCCATTCTTTCCAAATTTTATTCCAAAAACTGGGGTCTGTGTGAGATTTAAGATGTCCATGAAGAGTGATCATCATCATCATTACAATAAAGTATTCAACTGGACAGAACAGACAAGGACCCAATTCACTAGGTCATGTCTTATTTCTCCACTGTGAAAGTTGTTTTTTTTTTTTTTTTTTTAAAAAAAGCCTTCTTGGACTCAGAAGAATAGGACGATGTCTATGCTGAATGCCTCACTCAAGTTACAAAATCCTGGATTCCATCTCCTATTTGTCCTTTTCTTTCTGCTCTTTTTCTTTCTTTTCACGCTCAGCTTTAGCTTCTTCTTCCTCATGTTTTTTGATCAACTGTTCTACTTCCTTCTGCTTGAGAACTCTGATCACCGTCTTCCCATTCTCTCTGGTTAAGGTGGCGATTTCCACTGAAAACAAATGCAATTGTGTTAGAGGCAGGTGGACTCAGTGAGCAAACTCCATGTGCACCAGGGCGTATTCTCCTCACAGTGCTTGAGCTTTACTTCACTACTTTCCCACGTTTTAAGCTTAAGAGGATTCACAGGTACTTTTATGGGACCAAAGAAACTGCTCTCACACTGAATACCACTTCTGCCCTCACTACTTCCTCCTCACCCACCCCAACTTTCTCAGCAACCATCTGCCATTTCCTTGGGACAAGTGCAATCAGCACAGCTCATGCTGGCTTGCAGTTAGTTGTGCCGATCACAGGACCTATACTCTCCTTGCCGGATGCCCTGAACACTCAGCCAGTAATGATGCTTTGTTTAGGGACTTTTTAAAAAATAATGGCTTAAAAAAAATGGCTTCATGAAAAGCAACTTCCATGGCTCTGGCTAAGAAAGGCACACTGATACACAAAAAGGGAAGAATTTTCTGAGGAGGGCTTCCCTGAAATTAGTAGAAGGGCTTCCCTGAAATTAGGTAGAAGGGCTTCCCTGAAATTAGGGAGCAATCTGTAAGTAAGTGGTATTTTCTAAACAATGCTAGGTGCTAAGTTATCCCACATCAAACTAATATGTTAATTAACCACAAGTTTTAAAAAACCTCATTTAGAAGTGTTATTTTATATAGCCATACAACCTAAGTTGATTAAAGTATTTGAAATTGCTAACGTGAGTTTAAAGTAAGAGATTAATAGATCCAGAAAAACAGGACAGGGTACAAACATGCAAATATTCTGACCCAGATAAAACACATCAGATCTAAGCAGCAATACATAATCAAACACACACTGTGTCATAGACAGAACCATCGATATTACTAATGAGGTCTTGCTGTTACCTAAAGGGGCACACTGGACTTCTGAGTGCTAAGAACACTCAAGGTGAGGGCCAAGAAGTGTGGGACTGTGACCACAAAGCAGTGCTGGTCTTGGTCAAGCCACTTAACCTTATGAAACCCAGCATCCATATTTAGGACCCAGTACAAAGTCACCTAACTCTGAGGCTGCTACATCCATGAACTAGGACAATATATTCAAGACCCAACACTACAGCTGCCCAATCAGATGACGAGGGGACAAGAGTCACCTTTCTCAGCAGAGAGCTTACTAACGTCCATGGTCTTGTTCAGCACTTTGATAGCTAAGGCGAGCGCCGACTTCAGAGTCATTTCTCCTTCTTTGTAGTCCTGTTTCAACATTGACACCGCTGCCTACAAAACAGAAGTAACAAGCCTTTGCATTTAGGAATATGGATTAGTCTAGAACAGTGGTGGTGAACCTACGGCACGCATGTTGGTTGTTTGTTATCATTGAAAGCTCTTGAAGGTTTGCCATCACTGGTCTAGAACAACCCCTGAAGCTTTACTGGCATTACGACCGGTAAGAACAATTCTGCTGGCAAAGAGGGAGGTCACTAGGTAGGGTGAGAAGATGGATGCTACTGGTCTACAAAGGGAGTCCCTAACCTGGGTCCACAGCCCCTAAAGGATCCAGCCTAGAATTCACATCCCTGAAATAAGACATGAAGAAAAAAAAATTGCATCTTTATTTTCACAATTTCTAATTGAAAACTTGTATTTAATTACAAATGTAGAAAAACACTGGTGCATCAGCAGTACCTGCAACTCTGTCAGCAACAGAAATCATGGTTATTTTCATACCACATAGAGGTTGCTGCAGCTGTCTTAAGACACTGCTTACTCATCATTATTTCAACTTTATGGGCGTTATGAGACCTCTGGTAGCATTTACAGCACTACAGAATACTCACAGCACTGTTATTTCCAATGCACGTGGCTTTCCAGCCCCCATAATTTCCACTGGGGTCACTCTGGTAGAGTTGAAAGCCATAGTGTTTATCCCAGCCAATGTACAGCAATGAAACACCAAAGGGACGCTTTCCTTTAACAAAAGAAAAGAAGGCAAACATGTCAACAATCTCACTTTGGTATCACCATAGTTACCCAAGCTAAACCCCTTCCTGGGAAGCTAAACATTCATAAACTGCTTTGTGCTCTGGCCACTGCAGATAAGCTCTATCGCAGATTGCATTTCTGCTTCTAGGATTTGGACACGGCCAGGAGAGGAAATGAGGACACCGAGGACCAGTGCTGAATTTCATTATTATGTAAAGAGAATTTATTTCCAGATTTGAAAATGTCACTTTGCCTTTCAATATCCTATAACTATGGCATATGATAATCTACTTGGCGAAAGTGGTTCCTTCAGGAAGCAGGTATTACAAAGAGTTGACTTTCATTTTTTTTTTAAAAAATATGGAATACTTTACAAATTTTCATGTCATGGGCAGGGGCCATGCTAATCTTCTCTGTATCATTCTAATTTTAGTATATGTGCTGCCGAAGTGAACACTTCATTTTTTTTTTTTTTACTGTCTTAAAAGGTTACTATTCACAAAATGTTTTCAATTTTTCAAAAAAAATTTCCAAAAAACTCAGTACCTCCAAACTGTGTATACGCCTGTTTGATATCACACAGGGCTGTAACCAACTGCTCACAAGGAATTGGCTCCTGATATTGTAATAAATACCTAGGATAAAGAGATTAATACAGTTAAGATTTTCTTTAAAACACACAAACTCTAAGGAAAATGTACAGACTCTAAAAAGAAATCTATGCCATGAAACCAACAGAATTGTCATTCTATTCAAAGGAGAGAAGGTAATGTCAATATCCTAACACTATTATTGTAGGATTTTATACTTTTAACTAAAAAAAACTTGAAACAGTCAATAAATAGGCCTTTAGTGACTTTAAAATTTGCAAAAGCAAGCTCTCTTTAGAAACAGCTAACTAATTTCTGTATCATCAGTTTTGCTATTTATGTTCTTACCTTTGTGCAATGAGTCTCAGTTCATTAGTCAGAACATTAGCATCAGAAGTTATACCTGCCACGCTGCAAGCCATATCCCTTGAAGAGAAGAAAGACACTGATTGGTAAGCAGGAAGGTGTATGGGCATGACTAGTATTAAGAAGTACCAGGATATATTAGGAGGAACTCACGAAAATTGCTTCACAGCTGCTACACACTTCAGAAAAAAGCTACAGTAGTTTTATCTTTGTGAAGATGTTTACTTGATCTCATTTAACTCCTCACCTCTCATGGAGGTGAGTGAGGGGCCATGAGAGCAGGGGAGCTCACAAGATGCCTAGCAAGTCCAGGACCTGTCTCCTATGAGGGCTGCTCTTCCTTTTCTTTGCCCATTCCCTGAGCCTTGCCTGCTCTACTGCAGCCTAGACACCCTGCCTCTATGCCTAGCCGATCCTGCATCTGCACAGGGGGCCCAAAAGTGGTTATGCGTGGGACAATACTACCTCAGCTGACTGATTCAGCCTACAATGACCAGCAGTCACTAGAACCAACCCTGAAGCAAAGTTTCTAACTAGCACAACCGGCTCTCCAATAGCTACAAAGTTCTGCACACCTAAAGTGTGCACAAATCTCATAGGTTATGCCTAAAATATTCCAAGATCTCTACGAGACCTGACTTTGATAAATAGTATATTCAACAAAAGTCCTAAATAGTTACTCTAAATAATATTTTTAAGACTGCTACATGTCACTGTGCTTAGTTTATTGCGTTTATCTTCTTTTTCTTTTTTTGTCTTTTTTTGTTTTTGAGAGAGGGTCTCGCTATGCAGTTCAGGCTGGACTTGAGCTCACTTTGTAGCCCAGGCTGGTCTTGAACTTACAAGGATCCTCCTGCCTCAGCCTCCTGAGTGCTGGGATTACACGCCTGTGCCACCAAGCCCGGCTATTTTATTTTTCCTTACTAGACTTTAACAATCACTCTAAGAGACCTTGAGGCCCTAAGGAGTTAAATTGGTGCAATGCTACGCAGTGAGCTGCCTGGATTTGAACCCAGATCTGTGTGACTACTTAGTCTATACTGCTAGCATTATACAACACAATGCTTTCTCCACTCAGTATTTCAGCTTTGCACTTAAGAGGAGTAAGATACACCAAAAAATAAGTACATAAATAAATAAGGTAGTGAGGCACAATAAGGGCTGGCTATGCAGGTTAGTGATAGAATCTTGCCTAGGATATATGAGGTCCTGGGTTCCATTCCCAGACACCTCCCACCCCAACCCTGCCCAAAAAAGTGGCTAGACATTATAAATGCTTCCAAAAGTAAAAAGAGGTACAGGTGGTTCTGGGCTTCAAGGAGGTATCAAGCAGAGTAAGAGCACAAGTTTTCACAAGTAAAAATAAACTGTTCACATCTACCATGTCATCGAGAAGAACCCTCTCCAACCAAGCAGATACCACTTATGTGAGAAAGTAAACTAGTTACAACTCTCCCTAAGGTATCACTTACTCATTGAGTTTATAAATTTTTTCAGAGAAAAAGACTTCATCAAGAAGCTTGTGAATGTTGCGTCTCTCTGCTGCAAGCAAAACTCCATCGTTTGCTAAAATTCCCAAACAGGTGCCTGCATGTCCAATGGCTTCCATGGCATATTCAACTTGGTATAAGCGACCTACAAAACACAAACAGTGAGAAGCAGCCAGGACTCTCCTTGTTGCTCACATACTACTGGTCCAAGAGGAACCCACAAGGACACTAGCAGGCTGCCAATAACAGGGCCACTCTGACCCTTCTATGAGGCATGACATCATCAACCTAGTGACCACAGTTACTTTCAAGTACAAAAAGAATGAACTTAATAACTGCAGAAACATCTGTTGATGTTTTTTCTTTTAACCACTTCTCAGAACAATTACTTAAATACCGAATGACCAAAAATTTCATCTTTTAATTTTTTAAGGTAACAGGAAAGGTAAAACAACAATTTTATCAAATTTACTCAAATAATTTTTCTGGGTATGGTAAATCTTTAAAACATTCAACACCTGCCTGAGTGACACTCAGGATACTCACTACATAAACAATCACGCTGTCCAAAGTTTGGGGTAAACTGTTAAGTGGTTAAAGCCTAACAGATAACAAAATCTTTACTTGGGGCAGACCGAACAAATTCTATTTTACCTTCTGGAGAAAATATAGTGGTCCTGGAGTCATATCTTCGAGACTGCAAAGGCAAAACAAAGAAGTGATTCCTACCCACTGAAAATTAGTCAAGTCCCACAAGCCCACAAATAACACAATGTATGGTGCACAAAGATCAGTGTGTAGGAGGCATCTGATAAAGATGATACCACACCACCTCCCTCTCCTTCCATTCAATTTTCTGGGTTTTGTTTTTGTTTTTGGCACCCAGAATCCAACTCAGGACTTGCCAGGCAGGCGCTTGTGCTGCTGAGCTATATCCCTGGCCTTCCATTCAATTTTCTCATGCAAGTTTGGAGGCTGAGTGAAAGCAGTATTATTCCTCAGCCAAGTTTACCAGCCTGTGTGATTAACTCACCATGGTTTCTGAACTTTAGAAAATTTCTGTAAAAAGAAAAAAGGATCAGCATTAAAATTAAAGTCACAATTTAAGATGCATTTCCTGATTTTAAAATTGTTTCACTCGTTCCATTCAGCTAACACTTAACTGTGCACCTACTAAGTGCTGGGCAATTACCGAGATGCTGCAACATCATGATACATAAACCCACTCCTGTCCTGCCAGCTTATAATCTGGCAGGCACGTATGAGGGACACAGGTTACACAGTAATGTGGAAACAGGCAGTGAAAGTGGGGTCTGAAAAGAAGTGGAGAAAATCATGAAAGTATTTTTTTCAGAAAACGATAGAGATACTGAATTAGAGACTGGTGAGGCAGAAACAAGATGAAAACCCTCAGGTCTAAAAGGAAGAACAGAGGAAGGGAGAGACGGGCACTGCAGAAGGTGGTAAAGCATGAGCAAAGGATACCAAAGCAGGAGGGCTCCATGGGCCGAAGCCACTGACTTAAATTTGATGGGGGGGGTGGTCCCCTGAACTTGAGGATAGGGGTAGTAGCACTGGGTATCATTTCCACTCCCGAAAAATACAACAGCCTCGATTCAATGTGATTTAGCAGAAAAAACAAACCCGGGTGCAAAGCCCATATTCCCAAATACTTCAGAGAATCAGGACTGGAAACGTAAGTAGGGGTCTCAGTCAGGGGGTCTCCACCAGGACTATGAGCGCAAGGGCCACAGAACAGGGCAGTTCACAAAGGTAGGCGGGAGGCTGAGGCAGGGCAACCGGTCGCGGCTCGGCTCCCGCAGGCAGGTGGGGGTCGCGGGCAGCGCAGCGGCGCAGAGCGGAGGCGGGCGGGGGTCGGACCCGCGCATGAGTACTACGAGCCGCATCTCCACGCGCGACGCCGCCACAGCACGACTTTGAGCACCCCGCCTATCCCGGTCGCGTCTTGGTCACCAGAAGCGGAGGCGCCCAGACCCCTTGGCCCTGGCCCGACCCCTCGGCGCTCGCCACCGTCCTGCGTGGGCCCGGCTAGATCCTCCATTCAGGCCCCAGGAGGGGAGCAACGGCGGCCGGCAGGGGCCAGTCCGCGGAGGCGGGTGCACAGTCATCGTCCCGCAGCCCGACCGGTTACCTTGACGTTCACGACCCCCGCCCAAGGGACAGCGCCCAAGCTTCTGCGAGTCCTCGGAGTGGACAAGGCTCACCGGAGAGAAAACAATGAAGAATCGAGCGCTACAACGACCGCTTTCCTCCGCAAGAAGCGAGAACCAACACCGTTGCCTGAAGAGCGCTTCGCATATGGCCGCCGCGCATGCGCAGAGCTGCGGGGGGCGGAACGGCGAGAACCCGGAAGTCCCCTGGAAGCGGGACCGGGAGTAGGAGGCCCGGCAGGCGGCGCACACGAGAGATTTGGGTTGGAGCGCGCCGCGAAGACCTTGTTCCCGGGCATGCGGAGGTATAGAAGGGCGGAGGAGAGCCGGGAGACCCTGCCCAGGAGCTTCAAGCAATTTCCGCCTGCGCCCTGCGCTCTTTTACTTTCACTTCACCACGGGCGTAGACCTAGCACAGCAGTGTGGACCGAGCTAAATCGCCTGCCTTTCCAGCCCTGATACCCAACTGGTCCCAGCCATGGCCGACTAAACTTTCTGCTCAGCGTCTCTGTTCTCAGGTGTGGCTTCCACTTCTGTGGCTGATATATGCGTATTATGTATTGGTGCTTTTGAGACAGGGTCTTCCTGTGCTGTGCAGACTGGCTTTCAACTATGTAGCCCAGACTGCCCTCGAACTCACCATGATCCTCCTGCCTCAGCCTTCTGAGTGCTGGGATTACAGGTGTGCGCCACCACACCTGGCTGGTATATGCCTTTTTACATGTATAAAACAAATCATGATACGTTGGCACTTTTGGAAGAACTTTCACTTTGGTCTCCTCTGCCTCAGAAAGGATTTACCCCATCAACCTAGTTAAAGCAATACCCTGCATCATTAAACAGACAGCAGTTTACCTATGCCGTGCTGTCTGGTATCTATCTTTCCAACATTTTTTATCCACCTATGTGAAGTAGTATTTGTTTAGTGGGGGCGTAGTGGGCTGACTAGATCTGGGTTAATAATGTAGTTATTTGAGAGCATTGGGCAAGGAGTTTGTCCTCTCCATGTAGGGTGCAGAGCTTTGCGATCTGGACTTTGACAAGGAAGTAGCTTAGGAATGAGTTGCACTTTGAAGTCTGTCCTGTCATTTCTCCTTCCCAAGTAGAGAGGTGACCTGACACAGGGCCACACCTAGACTGTTCTGAAACATCCTCGGATGTCCTAATTTAAGCTACCTCTGAAAGCCCATGCCTTCCCACCTTAGTTCATTCTTCAGAGGTCAGCAGACACTGAGTTTTAAGTGAGAGGTAGGATTCCTTAAGTCAAAGAAAGGGGATCAATTGAGATAAAAGAGTAGAAAAATTAGTTTGACAAGTTTAGGTCTTGGACTCGTTCAGTGTGACCTGAACAGAAGAGTGGGAGAGATAACAGGAAGTAAAGGAGGACAAGCATTAGAGGCCAAGTTGCAGAGTGCTTTTGATGCCACACTCTTTTCCTGTTGGAAATGGGAAGTCAAGATTAAGTGCCGTTAGCTTGATGAAGCCTCAAGTTCTCCCACCCGTCACGTTCTTACAGTGTGCCACTGATCCTTCCCACGAAGAGGTTGTGTCACCTTGCCCTGAAACTGGGTGAGCCAGAGGTGATAATGCAACTTCTGAGAATAGGCCATAAAAAGTAATATACTTCTGTCTTGTCCTCTTGGGATGACCCTTCTTTTTTTTTTTTTTTTTGGTCTGTTTGAGGCAGGGTCTCACTATGCAGTTCAGGCTGGCCTTGAGCTCTCTTCGTAGCCCAGGCTGGTCTCGAACTCGCAATGACCCTCCTGCCTCAGCCTCCCGAGTGCTGGGATTGACTCTTCATTTTTGTGAGCAAACATAGCCCATGTGGAGAGATGTTTGATCACACCTCAGATGTGGTTCTAGCATCACCTGCCACATAGATGAGGGCAGATTCCTTCAGATGATCGTGGTCCCCAGTGATCAATTTTCTCAGGCATCAACTCTTACAGCCTTCAGGTCTTCTCACTGGGGTATTGTGGAGCAGAGATAAGATGTCCTCAAGCCTGTGTTCATGACCCACAGAAACCATGAGATAACTTTATGATTGAAGGTTTATATCACTGAATGTTTAGCTAAACTGTCACACAGCAATGCCTGTTAACCAGAATTCTTATCTGCCTCTAATATGAAGGATGTCAGCTGAGGAAACTAAGGATAAGAAGACCAGAAAGTAAAGCTTCATTGTCATCTGGAAGATAAATATCTGGCAGAAAAAGACAAGAGCCAAGTGTTTTTGCCAGACATTTGGCATTGATTCTTAAATCTAAAATTTGGTTTTCTCTTTATTGGTGGAAAAGACCAGAACCTGGCACTTGAAGTGTTTTCATTTTGCAGTTCATTCACCAGATCTTTACAGAGGGTATGCTAGGGGCCTGTCATGGTACTTGGTTCTGAAGTTGATACGATATTCGATTCATGTCACTGTATTAGGGTTTCCAAAGAAACAAAACCAATAGGACAGATGATAACAGGGAATTTATTATGTTAATTTATAGGAGGATTAGCTATATGATTACAGAGGCCAAGAAAAAGTCCCATAATTTGCCACATCCAACCTGGAGAACAAGGGAAGCCACTGCCATAGTTCAGTGTGAGTCCAGTGGCCCGAGAACTGGGGTAGCTGATGGTGTAACTTGGCTTGAGACCAAGGCCTGAGAGGCTGGGGGCCACTGGTGTAGGTCCTGGAGTCCAAAGGGCAAGAACCTGGAGTTCTGATGTCCAAAGGCATGAAAAGGTAGATGTCCCAACTCCAGAAGAAAGACTGGATCATCCTTCCATGGAATTGGTGAGGGGAGTCTTCCTTACTCAGTCCCCTGATTCAGAATCCTCCCAGGCACACCCCAAAGGAATGCTTTATCCACTATCAGGGTAGCCCTTAACCCAGTCAAGTGGACACCTAAAATTAGCCATCCTCGTCATCAAAGAATTTATGAAACTGGAACTGATGATTCAAGATCAGCTAGAACAAACTCCAAATAGTAAAATATTAATTCAGTGAAACATGTACTTAAATACTGAAACAGAGCCAGGCCTGGGGGCGCACATTTGTAATCCCAGCACACCGGGAGGCAGAGGCAGGAAGATCGCAAGTCCAAGCCCACCTTGGCAACTTAGCAAGAAGCTGTCTCAAAATTAAAAAATAAGGGGGCCAGGGTGCTGAGAATATAGCTCAGTGCAAAGGTCCTGGGTTCAATCCATGGTACTACCAAGGAAGAAGAAGGAAAGAAGGGAGGATAGATTGATCTTAAAGTAATGGTCAGATATTTATCTCAGGAATTCAATGAAAGGAACCAATGTTAACATGAGTAATTGTCTTAGTGACCTTCCTGTCACTGGAACAAAATACCTAACACCCACAACTTAAAGGAAAAGAGATTTATGTTGGCTCATAGTCTCTGTGTATGGTGGGCTGGCTGCAAGACAGAAATATGGTGGAAGGGCCTGGTGGAAGACAGCTGTTAACCCCTGGCAGCCAGGAAGCAGAGAGGGCAGGGAGGAGCTGAGGACAAGGATATGCCCACCCTAGTGCCATCCCAGTGACCACCTCCAACCAGGCTCCACCTGCTGCCAGCCCAGTCTGCTACTGAAGTAATGAATGAACCCACTGATGGCTGTAGCACTCCCATGTTTCAGTCACCTTCCATACACACGAGACTTGGAAGAGAGTTTAGAGTTAACCACAACAGCAATCAGGAGTGAAATCTGGGGCTGGGATATAACAGCGGGACAAAACTGCTGGGCAGGCACAAGGTCCTAAGTTCAAGTCCTGGTAACCAAAAAAAAAAAAAAAAA
>NW_004955450.1:865126-921051 GCF_000276665.1 Chinchilla lanigera | reverse complement strand
AAAAAAAAAAAAAAAAAAGACTGCAGTAGTTAGGAACATGGGCTGCATCAAAAGACCTGATCACAGCCCTGGCTCTGAGTCAATTAGTGATTTTAACTGGAGGTCTTAATATGCTTCCTTGCAGCTCTGCTGTCTCCCAGAACCTACCTCAGGAGTTCCAGTTTCAGTCACCTTGTCACATCTCACCCCACAAAGAATGGCTTTTATCAAGAAATCAACCAATAACAAATGCTGGTGGGGGTGCTGGGGATATAGCTCAGTGGCACAGTGCCTGCCTGGCAAGCGCAAGGTCATGAGTTCGATTCCTGGTACCAGAAAAAACAAAAACAAAACTAAACAAACAAACAAACAAAAAAATGCTGGTGGGCTATTTCTCCACTGTTGGTGGGAGTGTAGACTGGTGCAACCATTTGGAAATTAGTGTGGAGATTCCTAAAAAACCTAGGACTAGGGGTCCCATTTCCCATATGGATACCTTCTTGAAAGAATTAAAAGCATCCTACCACAGCTATATGTGCACACTCATGTTGATAGCAGCACAGTTTGTAATAGCCAAATCTTGGAAACAACCCAAGTGCCCATCAACTGATGAATGGATAAAGAAGATGCGTTTTTTTAATACAATGGAGTACTATTCTGCCATAAAGCATAAGCTGGAAACGTTCCTAGGAAAATGGATGGGCCTTGAGTCCATACTCTTAAGGGAAATAAATCAAACACACTTGTAAATACTTTATTGTTTCTCTGGTGTGTGAAACTGAAAGTGTAAATAAGGACAAAAATGTATAATAGTTATTGTGAAATAGAAAATGTTCAAATGGGGAAGGGAACAAGGGAGGAGGTAGGGGGAAAGGAAAGAAGGGAAAATTAAAAAATGAGAAAAGAATGAAAACATGGAAACAAAGCATTTGTAGATGGGGAGGGGAGAGGGGTTGAAGGGAGGGTAGGGGAATGGGAAAAAAAGAATCAAGTCATATCATGTACAGGTACAAATTCCCTTTCATGAAAGTAATCCTTATGTCTATCTAAAATATACCAATATAGGGCCAGGGATATAGCTTAGTGGCACAGGTGCCTGCCTGGCAAGCACAAGGTCCTGAGTTCAATTTCCGGTTCCAAAATAAAATAAAATATACCAATATAATCTGATTGAAAAAAAATCACCTCCTCAAAGAGCGAAACTTTTTTCTCATATAATTACATCTGAGTATCTTCCAAAGGCATCACAGTGGATGCCTTCTCCAGCCTTTCTCTTTACATTCATTTTGCAAATACATACATTGAAAGACCTTTCTCTGGGAAAGGTACAACCACAGGTGTGAGAAGAAGGGAGGAGGCAACAAAAGCAAGCTCTTCATGGTCTCTGCCATGATCACATGGCTCCTAGGCTGGATGACTGCACAAGCATAATGCAGTACACAAGTAACGGCCATGAAAAAGAAAGAATGCACAGAGTCTAAAGAAGGGAGAGCAATTTCACAGAATTGGTGATATGTTTGCCAGAACTGAATTTGTGTCCAATTCTTTATAAAATGTAAATCTGCTTATATACACACACATGAGTATTCCTTTCAATGTTTAAAAAAGTCATTGATCAAGGGCTTGGATAGATCTCAAGAGATGATCTGATTCAGAATCAGGTATCATTCTGTAGGTTTCACACCCAAGGCACATGGCCGGCCCCATGGAGAAATAAGTTCTTAAAATTAAAAGTGGTCCTTCTGTATGGTTTTTATCTCTAAAATAAAAAAAATATTCAAAAAAGTGGTCCTGAGGCTAGGCATGGTGGCGTATGCTTGTGATCTCAGCACTCAGGAGGCTGAGGCAGGAGGATTGCTATGAATTCAAGGCCAACCCAGTCTACATAATGAGTTCAAGCCCAGCCTAAATTACAGAGTAAGACCCTGTCTCTCCTGGGGATATAGCTCAGCAGCACAAGTGCCTGCCTGGCAAATACAAGGTCCTGAGTTTGATTCCTGGTACCAAAAAAAAGGCCCTGTCTCAAAAAAAAAAAAAAAAAAGTGGTCCTGAAATCATTTGAAGACCTTAGAGTAGTGATGGTAAACCTTTTAGAGACGAAGTGCCCAAACTTCGACCCAAGACCCCCTTATTTATTGCAAAGTGCCAACACTGCAATTAAACTAGAATGCTGAGGTTTTTGTTTAGAAAAACAAAACAAAACAAAACAACAAACCTCATACATTAACATTTTGTATCTTAAAGGAAAAACAATATGCGTTATCATGGGTTTGCTTTAGAGGTTTTGTGTGCTCTGCCACATTCAGGACGGATCTGTTCCATTAATTCATTTCTCTCTGTGCAAGAACCTCCCTCACAAATTGTGACTTGGCCCCATGGCATTTGTAATGACTCCAGTAAATGCAAACTCCTACCTAGTCACATGGAGCGCCTAGCCTCGTAGGACCTGGCAGTTTCAAACCAGACTTCCTCGACCGCTTTCTGGCCCATGTCAAACATCTGCTGTAAGTGCTTCCACCCGGTTTTTGCAGTAATCATGAGATACTCTCTGTTTTCTGGGTGCAGCTGGCAAGAGTAGGCAGCCATGACAAGTGACTGACAGAAACGGCCGCACACAAGCAGGTACAAAGCGCTTCTCTCTACGGCGGTCAGCGGGACGACACTTTCAAACCCTGCCAGGATGTGGCCTCCAACTTGTATGGGGTTCTTGCTCTCAATCATCATGTACATGATGGTGATCGCCACTTCAAAAACATAGCAGCCGTAGCTCATGTCACCAAAGTCTAAAACTCCGGACACTTGGTACACAGCATCTCCAGAGGCTGACTCGCTGGGCTGAACTAGAATGTTATAGTCGTTAAGGTCGCCATGATTGATGCCTGAAAGCAGAACCATAGAAAGGTATTTTCTATCCCAGTTCATTATCTCTCCACTTTTCTTCTCAGGCTAGGCTATTCATGGCATCTGCTAACCCCCAACCCGCCTGCTTTTTTTTCTTGAAATAAAATCTTTTTCTCTGCAAAGGATGCAGTTGATTTTGGGGGTGTCTTTGTTTTTGCTGCTCATCAATGTAAGCGCAGAAGATGGAATTTACAGTCACAAAAAATCCTGCCTTTGGCTGCCAGAAGAGTAAAATGAAAAGGAGAACTGCTCAAAACCAGGAATGTTCCATGAATATAAGCACATTCACGTTATTATAAGAAGCACAGAGTCCTAGAATGGGCCACGTGTGCTTTTATTTATGTCTTCATGCAGCTGATGACAAGAGGCCCCTATCTGATGACACAGTAATTCTGTGTGTCCCCATGTTTTTGATGGCTGGGATAGATGGCATTTTGAGTCAGTGCTACTACTCAACATGGGGTCCAGGGCTGTGCTGGTCTACAAAATATTACCAATAGGCACAAGGTAAGAACAGAAGCTGAGAATGTTTATATAACATTTTATAGCAATCTGACACCCAAGAGTATAGCTGGTGGCCCTGTGTCAATAGACAGAGCATGGAGCAGCTTGAGTTTTGTCTGACAGGGTAGTCGCAAGTGGCCTGGGGGATGATGGGATCACACACAGTAGAGTTAGACTGTAGTGACTGGTGCGGGGGGAAACCTGAACCTGAAAAAACTGTCTTTTTCATGGATAGTTTGAGAAGCACCGACTTAAGCCACTGACTAAGGATGAACATAAGATTAGGTTTTCTGCAGGGGATGAAACCACTGAATCACATTCTGCAATAAGTAGGTGGCACAAAAAGTGTGATTATACTTTCCAAGTATAATGCTGATTTCTCCCATGTGATTTAGGATGGAGTAAATCATGCTTAAGTAATGCTGCACAAGCAGCAGCACAACCAGAAACACGGCTGAAACTTGCAAATTTTACACTGCACATTCCAGAAATCGGGATGTATCCCAATTGATTCAAACTGTAGAAAGCAAAGTTTGACAGAAATACAAACAAACAATAGACAATCCATAATCAGAGTGGTTGGTTTGTTTGTTTTTTAATTTAGCAGTGCTGGGGATAGAACCCATGGCCTTGCCGATCCATGGTAGATGTGCAGTTTCAGTTAGAATAAAACCTTTGTTATTGTAGCTACATCATAACCTAATCCAGCTGACACACACAGTGTTAGATGGATGCAGACATAGACAAACAGACCAGAGAATAAAATAGGACAGAAACATCTGATCTACCACAGAAGTAGTACTATAAAACAGAGAGGAAGCTGGGCATGGTGGTCCATGTCCCAGAACTCCAGCAGGCTGAGGCAAGGAGATTGCAAGTTCAAGACCAGCATGGGCAACTTAGTGAGGCCTTGTCTCCAAATAAAAAATAAAAAAGAAAGGGTTGGAGGGCCAGGGTTATAGCTAAGCGGCATGGCACCTGCCTTGGCAACTGCAAGGTCCTGAATTCAATTCCCAATACCAAAAAAAAAAAAAAAAAAAAAAAAAGAAAGAAAAAGAAAAAAGAATGGGTTGGAGATGCAGCTCAGTGTAAAGGACCTGGGTTCACTTTCTAGTACTACAACAAAGAGAAAAAAAAGGTTATCTTTTCAGTAAATGGTGGTGAGAAAATGTTTAAGCCATAAGAGGAATTCATACAATACACTGTATATAAAAATAAATTCCAGTGAATTACAGAGCTAATGTGAAAAGCAAAAACTATAAAATTTTAAGAAGATAATGTAGAATAGCTTTTGGCCATAAGGTAGGGAAAATGTTCTACCCAATATACTTTATTAACCATGAAGTAAAAGATGAACATACTTGAAACCAATAAAATTGTTTTTTTCATCAAAACGTACAATAGAGTAAAATACAAGCCACGAACCAGAAAAATAGTTGTAAAACATAAACAAAGGACTTGTCTCAAGTATGTTTGGAGCTTCTACCAATCAAAGAGAAAATATTCCAATAGAAAAACAGGCAAAAAAAAAAAAATTAAACAGGCATTTCACAAGAGTATATTCACACAGCCAAAAATTAAGGACTTGGGCTTACAGGGGTTCATCACCATACCCAGCTTCTTCAAATGCAGCAATTTTGAGAAAAGTAAAAATATTATTTGTTACAAAGTAATAGGAATCAGTATGACAGTTTTAAGAACTGAGAAAGCTAAGCTGTCCCTCCATACCTTTCTGATGGCATGATTTTATATTTAAATATAAATATCAATTTTATTTACTTTAAACTTAAATATCAAGAAAAGCCTGGCATGGCAGGGCGCACCTATAATCCCAGCACTCAGGAGGCTGAGGTAGGAAGATCACTGTGACTTAGAGGCCAGCCTGAGCTATATAGTGAGTTCAAGGCCAGTCTGGAAGACATAGTGAGACACTGTCTCAAAAAAAACAAAACTAAAACCAATCCCTCCCCCCAAAATATATATATATGTGTGTGTGTGTGTGTGTGTGTGTGTGTGTACACATATATCACGGAAAATATATATCAAGGAAAGTATGTATTCGACTGGAGGACTACTCACATTCTCGAAAATGGCTTAGCTTTGTCACCACTTCCTTCTTGAACAGCTGAATGACCTGTTCAACAATCTCGCGGTTTCCGTTCTGGCCTAAGGCATCCATGTATTTCTCCAGAAGCGGAACGTTTTTCAGATTCCAGATGAAGCTGTCCCGATGAAGGCTCTGTAACTTCGGGTGATGGAAGCTCTAAGCCAAAAACAGGGAACAGCCTCAGAGAGACCAGCCTGGGGCCCGCTGGGTGCCGCAGGAAGATTCATTCTAGGGTCTTGATGAAGGAAGGTCCCTGACCTGCGCCATCCATCTATACCCCCAGTGCCAGCCCTCCACATTCAGAGGGGACCTCGTGTTTGGTGACACAGCCCTGCCTCACCGCTGTGTGCCTGTTGAGGCCCCTCTCAAGCACTCTGTTTTCACCCCTTGGTCAGATCCTGGCCGCCATTCCCACCCTGAGCTCTTCCACATTTTCCCTGCCCTCCCTGCCAGTCAAAGAGGCCCCAGCGCACCTTGGCGCTGCTCTTCCTACCGCACGGTGATTGCCGGCCTCCTTCCCTCCCAACAGGTCTCTATTTACAAAAGCACCTTGTGGGCGAGAAGCTCCTGACCACTCCATTTAAAATACCAACAGACAGCAAATAAATACATGAAAAACTGTTCAGCATCGCTGGTCATTCGAGAGAAGCAAATTAAAACAACACTGAGAGTCCATCTTACTTCAGAAAGAATGGCAATCATTAAGAAGTCAACCAATAACAAATGCTGGTGGTGCTGTCAGGAAAAAGGAACCCTCTTCCACTGCTGGTGGGAGTGCAGACTGGTGCAACCACCATAGGAATCAGTGTGGAGATTCTTCAAAAAACCAGAATTGCCGGGGATATAGCTCAGCACCACAGTGCCTGTCTGGTAAGCGCGAGGTCCTGAGTTCAATATATGACTGTCCTCCAGGTCTTTTTGTTTGGTTTGGTTTGGTTTTTAAGACAGAGTTTCCTTATGTAGCCCAGACTGGCCTTGAACTCACAGCAATCCTCCTGCCTCAGCCTCATGAGTGCTGGGATTATAGGCGTGCGCCACCACACCCAGGTTCCAGATCTTCAAAAACAGCACTCCTGCTCCCTCAGCGTCTTTCAGTTCCTTCTCATGTTTCTCATAGGACAGTTTTTAGTCTCTTTCCTGGTTGGTGTGTTAGATGCTACCCAGGATTGCAAAAATACTCTGCAGAGTTGGAACCTCAAGCCCTGCTGGGGGGGCGTAACTTTCAGGGAGTGGGATTGTAACTACAAAGAGAGAAATGGAAAGAGAACATTTTTATTTTACACATTTCGTACTTTTTGAGATTTTTACCATGTATTTAGCTTTTATTTTTATTTTATTTTATTTTTTGAGACAGGGTCTCACTATGTAGTTCAGGCTGGCCTTGAACTCGAGGTGTTCCTTCTGCCTCAGCCTCCTAAGTGTTGGGATTATAAGCATGGGCCACCATGCCCTGCTATTCTTATTTTTAAATAAAGGTAGGCAGGCATGGTGGTGCATACCTGTAATCCCAGCACTCGGGAGTCTGAGGCAGGAGGATCATTGCACATTCAAGACCAGCCTGGGTACAAAGTGAGCTCGAGGCCAGCCTGAACTGCATAGCAAGACCCTGTCTCAAAAAGACACACACACAGGGGCTGGGGATATAGTTCAGTGGTATAAGTGCCTACCTGGCAAGCACAAGGTCCTGAGTTCAATTCCTGGCACCATAAAAAAAAAAAAAAAAAAAAAGAAAAGTAAACTTTTAGGGGCTGGGGATTTAGCTCAGTGGCACAGAGCCTGCCTGGCAAACACAAGGTCATGAGTTTGATTCCTGGTACTGGAAAAAAAAAAAAAGACACACACACACACACACACACACACAAAGGTAAACTAGAACACTGTGGTTAGGTTTCCAGTGGAAAGGCCTCAGGGCCTCCTGCGTGGTGGCATTCTTGTCCCATGCCCTGAGGAGAACATCCCTGCTGGGACAGGAAGCAGTGGTGAGAACTCAGGACTCAGTCAGACAGATCCAGGTTCCAATGGGCTCTGCCATCCACATGCAGGCCGAGAACCCTTTGGGTCTTGGCCTCCAGGCGGCTACATCAAGACATCTGTCACTTGCGGAATAAGTAAAACAGGAAACAAAGACCTAACATACTGTGTAGCTACTTGATGATATGTGCTGGATCCACCTGACTCCTCTGTTCTTTCTTTCCTCAGGCTCCTTGCAGGCCAGCCTGAATTCCTAACAGCATCACCGGTGCTCTTACTGATAACCAACACTGGCAGCCTCCTCATCCTCCCTGTGCTTTCCCACCCTACTTCCGCTAGGAGCACCTGGCTTCCCCTGGGGCCAAGCTCTGATCACACCACACTCACAAGCCCGCCCCACGTCCTCAGTGACATGCCTGTGACTGACTTCCAGCCCATCTGTGGACCAAGCGGCAACCACTTCCCTCCAGTGAGTACCTGGTACCTTGAATGCCTCGGTTCTGGTCCCTGGAAGCCTACAATCCCTGTCCCTTCTGGATGCCCAGATCCGCCCAGCAGAGCAGTCCCAATCGCTGCCACCTGCAGGGCTGACACCCTGCACTTGTGTGTTATGGTGCACAGGTGCTGCGGCACCTAGTGCTTCCAGGAAGACTAAGAACTTGTACCTGCTAAGGCCGGGGAGAGGGTGGTGAGGGGATGAGCTATGGGGGTAAAAGATGATGAAATACACTGCACTGTAGCACCAAGTGAAGACGCTTTTCTGCGTTCCCTGGAAGGCTTTCTGTTCCCACAAGGCAACCTAGTAACTTGCAAAGCAGGGTGGCTAAACCTACAGCACAGGTGGCTAAACCCACAGCAAAACTTGTGTTAGCCAGGACGTGGTTCTGTTACCCTCATACAGGGTCTTGCTCTGTAGCCCACGGTGGCCTTGAATTTGCAGCAATCCTCCTGCCTCAGCATCTTGAGTGCTGGGATCATAGGCATGTGCCATCATGCCCCGTATATTATAGGATTTGTAAGTAAAATGTATGACAACAATAGTATAAAGGCCAGGAGGGAAGACACAGAAGTACGCTACTGTGGGGTTCATATATAAGGGCAGGTAAAAAAACACAGTGTGTTTAACTACAAAATATTTATTACGTTAAAAGATACACTGCCTTTAATGCCCTTCATTTCAAACACATTTAGCCCATCATTCTTGCCAATTCCTGAGGCGGTTCTGGAAGTGAGCTTTTGTGTCTTTAGGAGGTGTGATCAAAAATTTTGGTGAATGCTGCTGCTGAGTGCCATCAAATGGAAAGGGAAAAAGCAGGCTCATAAAAACATGGTGCTGTGTCCTCATCCACCTTGTTCATCAGACCTGGTACCGTTAAAGTCAAACTCATGATGCAGGACATCAAGGCAGCCACAACAGTGCAGCTGAAGACACTCAGGAAAGAGGACTCAGAACTGCTCCAGAAAGTGGCAACAATGATGGGATGAGTGTGTTAGGAGAGAGGGGGAAGGCTATGAGGGGGATTAATGGCAATATATCTATTACTGTAATAAATTAAAAAATTAAAACAATCACTATAGTCTTTCATCACTTTTCATACTATACGTGAAGTAATACCATATAAATAGGGAGACTGATAATACATATTCTATAAACCCTAAGTTACTCACTAAAATAATAAAACAATGACTTGAGCCAATGAAAGACATGAATGAGAATAATAAAGGTCCTCAAGTGAGCTGGTGCTCTGTAATCACAACTACCCAGGAGGCTGAGGCAGGAGGACCACAAGATCAAGGAAGCTTGGACAACTTAGCAGTAACCTTGACTCAAAATGGAAAATGAAAAAGGATAGGGATGTAGCTCAATGGTAGAGCACAGGAGACAATAGTAAGATGATAAACACAAACCTAACCATATCAATGATCACATTAAACATAAATGGTCTGAACATCTCAAGTAAAGGGCAAAGACTGTCAGACTATATAAAAAAGCAAGATTCAAATATATGCTTCCTATGAGAAACACACTTTGAATAAAGACTGCAATGTAAATAGCAAATCTTTTTTTTTATTTATTTTTATTTTCTTGCTCTTTCCTAGGAGACCATCACTATGAAGTTTCTTTGAGTACAGAGGATTAGAAATCTCCAAAGTCTCACTACAGCCCCTAACTAAGTAGAGAAAACTGCCTGAAACCCACAGCATCATGGGAAATAAACTGTTCTTGTCTCAAGTCACTGAGTGACCAGTACTCCGTGACTATCAGCTGAACAACCAGTCTCTTCTCTTCCCTAACTCCTGGCAGGGTCTTCACCTTCCTCCTCTCTCTGAAGCTCCAGTTAGATGGAAAGAAGCTAGAGGGAGCTGGGTGGAGGTGGGCAGGCAGACTGCAGAAAGCGCCAGTAGGGGAATGAGGAGGAGCAGAGCTGCTGACCTCAGCCCCTCACACCCCCTCTCCAGGCACCCCTTCCAGTCAGTTCCTCCTCCCAGGACATGGAGGCTCCCCAGGATAGTCCTGGGGACCAGCAGCCTACTTAGAACCCACATCCTGCTCAACCCTCTTCCTCTCTTCTAAATTTAACACTGAATCCCTCACCAAAGCTCATTGGTGCCACTCCTAAACTTTCTGTTGCTGGAGCCCTCAATCAGCTTTCCCGTGACTGCCGTTAGGTTCCTGGGTATACTCATTCCTACATCCCATTTGGTTCCTGCCCATCCTCCTGCCCTGTTGGCCCCTGAGTGACAGAGTCAGGAAGTGGTGTCCACTGAGGAACCTTCCAGGGCCCCACACTCTCTCTGGGACAAGTACAAACACTTCACTGTCACACGTGACCTGGTTTTATAACCCGACTCCACCTTACATCTTTAGTTTGACCCCTGCCTCTCTCCACCACAGTCCCACACTCCGTCCCAGTGAGTTATCCAAGGGCTCTGGAATATGGAAGTGGCTCTGCCGTGATTCCTGTGTGCTTTGCCTTGCAGCATCCAGGCCTTTCTGTTTATCTACTGCACTCCTTTTTTTATTTTTATTTTTTGTTTTTTTTTCCAGTACTGGGAATCAAACTCACAACCTCGTGCTTGCCAGGCAGGCACTGCGCCACTGAGCTAAATCCCCAGCCCCTATATCTACTGTACTCCTAACTCAATAGCCCCTCAGAATTGACTTCCTTCATGAAGCCCTCTTCTTCATGTATTTAATACTTCTCAGTGTATTTACACTGAGGATAAAAGATGCATAAAGGAAACACATACTAATTCAAGAAGCTCCTCATGAGGCGCACCCAACAGGAGGCACCGACATGAAACAGTGATGCCAGGACCACGCGCGCGGGACGGTGGCCATGCCAGCCTCTGAACCGCGCTGCCTGGCTCACTCTGTGTGGCTGTGCCAGTTGACACTGGGTTAGCCCTGTTACTCTCATTGGCTGATGGGGCATTACGTAGCACGATTCAAGCAGAGGCCTGGCAAGGATGTGTCCATGAGTCACATCCCCTGGGGACCCCGTCCCTGGAAAGGCAGGAGCCATCTTGCAAGGGTGCTTGGGCCTTGCTGAAGGATGAGACCCCCATGCACAGAGGGGCCGTATAGACAGCGGAAGGGCCTGTGGGCTCCAGTGAGACCCAGCTGCACCTAATCACACAGAAAGAGAACCGCTCATGGCCAACCCTCGGAGCCACAAGAAATAAATCATTACTCTTTCGAGTCAGTAAGGAAGATGGTTTTTTAAAACAGCAACAGACACCCAAAGCCCCATGGATGCTTATCGAGTAAATGAAGATGTTATGTGGGGGGCATATAACATCTGGGCAAACAGATGAAAAGCACTGGGCAAACATTGTTTACCTGGGATAAAAATATAGTTAACACAAGTTTTCCTCTTCTTCCTCCTTTTTTCTGTACTGGCAATTGAAGCCAGGATCCTGTACCTGCCAAGGGCACCAGTGAGCTACACTCTCAGCCTGCTAATCTGTTTGCGACTTAGCCACTGCCCCGTACAGGGCTCCAGCAGACTGTGCCTCATCTGGATGAAAATTTCAGGTTGTGAGTAGAGGCTCTTTTTCACGATGCATACAAAGAGCTTGAATTTCTAAAAGCTTAGGTAACCATGCCAACCAGCTCATCAGTAAAGCACAGACTGGGGCAGGAGCCTTTCTGTCCTAAAACACACTCCTAGAGGCCCATTTTCTTCTCCATGCATGTTAGGAAACACCCTGTGTAAGAAGAGAATCTGATCCTGAATTTACTCTAAAGATAGGATATACAAAAATCTCCTACAAACAAAATAAAACCCCAACTCTTACCTCCAGTGTCTTATCCAACTTGGCAGCCAGCCTCCCGATTTCGTACAGCAGCCGGGGGCTGACGGGCGTCTGGGCTACGGGGCTGCCCGGGAGGAATGTCAGCAGCCTCAGCAAGTGGCTTCTGGTTCCGGAGCCGTTATCTAGATGGATGCAACGACACATGGCATTCTCGACTATTCTCTAAAAAAGGAAACAAAACATCCTAAAAACTATCCTGCCTTTGCGATCATTATTAAAAACACACAGAAGAGGAAAAAATGTGCAAATCAAAAACTGCTCTGCAGCACTCTGTGAAGCAGGGCTGAGCTGACGAACAAACAGGCAACAAATCTCAAGAACGCTGGAATTGACATTTACAGTCGACAAACACAGGCCCAGCTCCTTGGGCCTCAGCTCTAAAGGGAAATTTCCACTATAGTAGACCAATCTCTCAGACCCACAGTCTTTAAGAAGTCTATGCTTATGAAGAAATGACTATTCTAGCTGGGCGTGGTATTGTACACCTTTCATCCCATTACTCAGGAGGCTGAGGCAGGAGAACTGCAAGGCTGAAGCCAGCCTGGACTACAAAGTAAGTCTGAGCTACACAGTGAGACCCTGTCTCAGTAAACCTAAATAAATAAGGCATCCCCAGGGGCAAACTGTGGTACAACCTATGTGTATAACACAGGACATCTGTCCCTCAGGGACCAGGTTAGGGCTCAGTTATTTGGAATCATGCAAATTAAGAATGGGTGGACAGAGGCCAGGCATGGTGGTGCACACCTATAATCCCAGTACTTGGGAGGCTGAGGCAGGAGGATCACCACGAGTTCAAGGCCAGCCTGGGCTACAAAGTGAGCTCAAGGCTGACCTGAAATACATAGCAAGACCCTGTTTCTTTCTTTTTTATCTTTTTATCTTTCTTTTTTTTTTTTGAGATCGGGTCTCACTATGCAGTTCAGGCCAGCCTTGAGCTCACTTTATTGCCCAGGCTGGTCTTGAACTCATAACGATCTTCTTGCCTCAGCCTCCCAAGTGCTGGGATTGCAGGCATGTGCCACCAGGCCCGGCAAGAGGCCCTGTTTCAAGCCCCTTTCCCCAAAAGAAAGGATGGACAATGAAGAAAAAGACAATCAAGACTTCAAACTTCAAAAAATTCCAAGAAACAGATTTCAGGCTGCTCCTCGCTGGATTAGGCATATCTTAGCATTAGTCACTGAGAGGTTAAGGGAACCGAATCTCACAGTTGAGGACTGAGGCTTGGGAATTAAGTGGGTGCCCAAGGTAATAACGGAGGGCTGGGGAGATAGCTCAGCAGCACAAGCACCTGCCTGGCTAGTACACGGTTCCAAATTCGATTCCTGGTACCCCCCCAAAAAAATAAATAAATAACAAGGTAATGACAGAACTAGATCTACAACTCCTCCTGTCTGTCTGGTCTTGTGTTCATTCTTTCTCCTACACCACTGCACCAGAATTAATAGCTCTTCTGATGAATAGAAATGTTTCACTGGGGTCACGGTTTGGCCCAGTGGTGGTGCACCTGCATGTGAAAGCCCCTAGGTTCAATACCCAGCTCAGAAAAAAAAAGGGGTGTGGGTTGTATTTCTGGTTAAAGGAGAACAAAAATGTTCTCCCCATCAGACGATTTCTAAGGAGAAAGTTACCCGATGCAGCTGCAACCACTTCCAGACCAGAGGCCAGTCTCCACGCTGGTGATCAGTGGCTTTCCCCAAGTACAGGGAGAATAACACACCTCCACTTGGAAAGGTGAGCTCATGCTCAACACTGCATTTCCACCTGGATCCCGAGTGCAGGCGTGTGCGAGAATTGGCGTCTCTCACCTACGGACACCAGAGACATCATGTTGTCCTCTTTCGTGTGGCACACGGACGCTGTTGGAAACCCAGCTGCCTTTAGAAACATGATGACACAATTCTGCACTTCGATCAGGTCTGGGTTTTTGCTGGCCTCAGTGTTGCTTATTTTGAGGACGCATTCAGCAGGGCCATCTGCAGTATCTTTGGTTCTTGAGATGTGAACGTGAAAGTTTTGGTCATCATAGCTCGGCAGTGGCTGGATCTTTGACACTTTTAGCCCAAATACTGATTCCACCAATGCAGAGGCTTGGGCCTCGGTGAAATCAGGTTTGGCCAGAGCCTGTGTTTGCTGATTGGCTCCACTTGCCATCGTGCCTGGGGAACAAGCAAGCAGAAAGGGGACACGGGAGAATTACGTTAGTGCTTTCCGCAGACAGCCCAAGAATGTTGCTTTACCTTGGTTCCATATTTCTTTCAATTATTTTTACTCATAAAGCTAAACAAATCAAATCCGTGAGAGATCAAGAAGTGTTGGGGCCATGCCAGGTGTGGTTGTACATGGCAATAATCCCAGCACATGGAAGGCTGAGGCAGGAGGATTGCCGAGACTTGAGTGAGTTCAAAGCCAGCCTGGACTACGTTGTAGTGAGAGCCTGTCTCAAACTTACCCAACCTCCCCCTAAAAAAGTTTTGGGGCCAGGAGTGCAGCTCAGGGGCTGAGTGCTTGACCAGCAGGCAGGAGAACCTGGGTTCGACCCTAACGCTACCAAAAAAAAAAAAGAAAGAAAGAAAAAGAAAAAAATAGCTATTTTGGCAGGGGACTAAAATTATATTATACCATGAATCATATCTTTTTTTTTTTTTTTTTTTTTTTTTTGAGACAGACTCTTGCAATGCAGTTCAGGCTGGCCTTGAGCTCACTTTGTAGCCCAGGCTGGTCTCGAACTCACAACGATCCTCCTGTCTCAAGCCTCCCGAGTGCTGGGATTACAGCACCATGCGCCACCATGCCCAGCAATGAATCATCTTAAAACTTAAAATCTTAAAACTTATCTCCCAAACTGAAGGCCAAGTCCTGGGAGAAAGCACAGACCAGGAAAGCACCTTGGGGTCACCCGAACCCAATCCTGCCCTCTTGCCTACACCTTTACAGGGAAAGTTCAGGTGCTCGGCATTAAGTGACCAAAGTCTCCTTCCAGCAAGACCGGTTCTTCAGGCTCCTAGACCACAGTTATGTCCTTTTCACTCTCTTATCACCAGTAGTGAGTTAAAAAGACAGATTCAAACACAACAATCTTTTCTAGTGAATTTTGTTAAGTTATACAGACCTCATTTAGCTTATCCCACGCACTTCAAATTACAAAGATGTGGATGATGTACCGAGTCTTATGTAAAGGCCTGTGTTCTACAACAGTTGAAAAATTCCCTCACAACCACAGACAGTGTAACAACAAAAACCATTAAAAGAAGCTAAGCATGGTGCACGCCTGTCATCCCAATACTCTGGGAGGCTGAGGCAGGCAGATGGCCAAGTGTGTGTCCAGCCTGGGCAATTTAGCAGCTTAGTGAGACTCTGTCTCAAATTAAAAAATAAAAAGGGCTGAGGTTATAGTTCAGTGTAAAGGCCTTGTTTTCAATTTTAAAAAAGAGCTGGGCGTGGTGGCACACACCTGTAATCCTAGCACTCAGGAGGCAGAGGCAGGAGGATCTTTGTGAGTTTGAGACCAGTCTGGGCTACAGAGTGAGCTCAAGGCCAGCCTGAACTGCATTGCGAGACCCTGCCTCAAAAAGACACACACACACACACACACACACACACACACACACACACATCAACCAATCAATAAAAAGTCAAAAGAAGGACTCAGAACACATTGCTATAAAGCAGTACACAACAAACTTATGGACTGCTAAAGAAAACTTTGAATTAATTAAGTACAAACCTGGAATGACTGGATTCACACTGAATTGACCAGGCTTACCTTAAACGGTAAAGAACACATTTTCTACTGCAAAGAGGAACAGGGGCTTAAAATAAAATCTACTACCAGTTACAAAAGATAAAGTTAGAACTTGAATTTGTGACCTAAAAATTTAATACCTGCCCAAGCTATGGTGACAGCGAAGGGGAGAGAATGAGCGCAGCTGAAGGCAGAGGGATTTCAACCGGGCTTTGAGTCCATTGGGAGAGGCGGGGAGGGAAGCCGGCTTCCTTCCCTTTGGGAGCTACATTCCTGGCTCCGAGCACCTGGCCTGTTTCCTGGGCACCCAGGAAACGTAGGGCCTAAGCATCCATCAGGAACCAAATCTCTAAGGTTTTTACAATTTTACCTTCTTCTTTTCCCAAAATCGTTTTCTTTCCATTCTTCATTCATTCCAAGTTGTGCATGACTGATAATATCTTGGGGTGAGTTGCCTTTTAGGGTATGATTTTGGTTGTTGTTCAGGAGATGCAATCTTTTTTGTTTTTTTTTTTTAACTTTTTATTTTATTGGTACATTTTAGATATACATAGTAACATTCATCAGAGAGAGTTTGTACCTGATGTAGCTTGATTTTTCTTTTTTTCCCATTCCCCTCCCTGCTTCAATCCCACTTCCCCTCTTTATTTACAAAAGCTTTGTTTCCATTTTTCCACCTATTCTTTTCTTTTCTCGTCCCTTCTTTCCTTTCTCCTTCCCCCTCCCTTGTTTCCTTCTCATTTGAACATCTTCTTCCCATTTTCCAATGTTTTTGTTTTTTCAGACAGGTTCAGGCTAGCCTTGAACTCACGATCCAGCCAGCCTCAGCCTCCCAAATGCTGGGATAACAGGTATAAGCCCTGCACGCAGCTGGATGAGGTGTTACATCAAACAAATCTTAGCCCGGCAGGGGATGTAACTCAGTATGAACAGCCTGGGTCCAATCCCTAGTACCAACCCACTAAAAAAAAATCTCAGCTGGGTGCAGTGGTACACACCTGTAATCCCAGCACTTGGCAGGCTCAGGTAGTGTAGTGGGAAAAATTTTAAAACTACAGCTTCATAATTGGGCTGTCAGACTCAGATGGCCTTGACTATCCACCTGCAACTCAGAAATTATGGATTCAGCTCTATCTGTCCAGCTGTAAAATAGCCTACACAAATATTTTGCTTTGCTAGTCTGCTTCAAGGGGCAAGCTAGCCCTCTGAGGGTCATACTAAATCTTGCCCGCTTGCCTGGGAAGCTGACCCCCGCTCCCTTCCTGCTCCATGATAAATGGCTCCCTCTAAACCTGCCCCAGACACATCTGCCTGTCTACATCAGACTAAATATATGTAACCAATTATAGGCTAACCCATTATACTCTGTATTTCCTGCTTATAAAAAGCATATAAGTTGCTTGTTTTACTTTAAGCCAGTGCTGTTTTGGGGGAGCAATCCCACATCAGCCCACCAACGTTAATAAAAGTTGCCTTCCAACTCCCTTTTGCAAAGTGTTTTCCATCCAGTTTGCTACAGTTTCTGCAACAGTAGGAGGATCAAAAATTCCAGGCCAACCTGGACAGCCTAGCAATTTAGCAAGACCCTGTCTCTAAATAAATAAATAGCTAGCTAGCTAGATAGACAGATGGGCTGGGCATAATGGTGCACACCTGTAATCCCAACGCTCAGGATACTGAGGGAGGAAGATCACTGTAAGTTGGAGGCCAGTTTGGGCTACATAGTGAGTTTAAGCCCAGGCCAGCCTGAACTACATAATAAGGCTCTGTTTCAGAAAAACCAAAATCAAACCAAAATCCAAAAACAAAACAAAACAAAAAAAACTAAAAAAAACAAACCTAAAGGACTGGGGAATATAGCTTAGCGCACCCTAGGTTCAACAAGAAAAAAAGCAAGCAGAACAGCTGATGCTTCTAGCAAAAGGGCAGCATGAGGGAATTCTTTTTTTGAGACAGAGTATTTCTGGGTAGCTTAGGCTGGCCTCAGCTTGCAATCCTCATGTCTCAGCCTCCCATTAGAGGGAACTTTTTGAGATGAAATTGTTCTATATCTTAATGATTTTTGGCAGTCTTGGAGGTCAAACCCATCCCTGTGAGGCAAGGGTTCTACCCCAGTCACATCCTCAGCCCTGTATCTTGACGAGGCTTTCACTGCATGGGTGCATACATTTGCCAAAACCTAGGTGAACAGCCAGGCATGGTGGCACACTCCTGTAATTCTGGCACTTGGGAGGCCAAGGCAGGAGGATCATTGCAAATTTGAGACCAGCGTGGGCTACAAAGTGAGCTCAAGGCCAGCTTGAACTGCATAGTGAGACCCTGTCTCAAAAAGACAAAAACAAAACAAAACAAACAAAACCTCCCCTCAAAACTTAGCTTAAAACTGAAGTGAATGTAACATCTGTCCATCTCACTGAATGTAAATTTTACCTTAAAAAAAAAAAAAACCTTAGTAGACATAAGCAAGGACAAGGAGGGGAGGTCTCAGAATGTCTCAGAGCTTGCACGTCACAGCGAGGCCTGCTAATACCCAGTCACCCCAGCCCTGTCACATGAAGGCCACCTACTCCACTGAGGGAAGGGAAACTCCGGAAGGTATCCAGGCTTCTCTCTGCCTCAGCCCCAAGACTACTCAGCCCGATGACTCGAGGGACAATAAGAGTAAAAGCCTCCGATGTCACAGCTCTCCAGGGCCTTTCCTCATCTGTCCACCCAAAGCCATCTCTCTGACCACACAGCGCTGCACCACTGCGCACCTGACGATCATGTCTCTTGTTTACCATAGGATTTCCTTTGAGAAAGAAATTAAGCTGTTGAGATTTGGTTCACTAAAGACATTATAACAAAGCCTACATGGGATTTCAAAATGCTTTTTGCACCTGAAACTTTTGGGAACCAACATACCCTGCTGCACTGTTTTTTAGGACTTAAGACTTAAAGGAAATGTAAACATTCCTCCTACAAACGGTGGTGTAAGGCCTGATCCTGAGTGTAATAGGAACTGCAGCGTTAACTACACAGTAAAACCCTGGTGTAATTTTTCAATTCCCAGAGTGTTAAGGATGTCAGAGTAACTATGGATTTGTTATGAATTATAAATTTTGTTTTTTGTTTTTTGGTACTGGGAATCGAATTCAGGACTTCGCACTTGCCAGGCAGGTGCTGCACCGCTGAGCTATACCCGCGGCCCCGAATTATAAATTCTTAAAGTTGAAAGGCAGCTGAGTAAGGCCAGCTCTCTGCTGGGCCAGAAAATGCTTCTATAACATCTGTGAAGGGGGCTTTTAGGTGTCCCTCTGAAGAACCCTGGGTTCTAAAGCAGTGTGAGGCATTGCTGGCTGGGCTGGTGCAGTAAGAAGTCGTATTTTACACCCAGGTCTACCATCTGACCTTTGAATTTCAGACTCTGGAAAGAGTTGCACCGGATCGCCCGAGAAAAAATATGAGGCTGAAGTCCTTTCTCTCTGAGTTTGCCTTTTTTCTTCGTGTAGGAAGGACTCCAAATCTTGGAAGGAATGGCACAGATCCTGAAAGTAAACAAACATACAGAAAGAAATGTGTTTGCTACAGATGTTTTCTTTACCACATCTGTCCTGCATGTGGGAGGGAGAAGGGGGATACCAGTCCTATAGGACTGCTGTTGATCTTTATTTTATTTGGCGCCTGGGGAAAAAACGTTCAGGAAAGCTCAAGGTCTGTAGGAGAATCTCACTCTGCACTTAGCACAAGGTTGCTCCAGACAAGAATAGGAGTCGGTCTTGATTCTTCTCTCTCCCCGAAGAGGGTCACCAAGTCCAAGGAACCTCTCCCTTAGCCGGTCTTGCCAATCTCCCTTTCTTCTGCAAACTTCTGTCCTTCCCGGGTTGGAGAGTAGCGGGTGGAGTCTCAGCACCCAGCTGGTGCCTCAGTGAATATTAAACACTGAACCAGGTTTGCCTTCACTCCACAGGAAGTAAAGCAGGGAACCCGGACTCAGCAGTTTGCAGACGATAGTAATGCACGACTGGGTGCACCCGGATCTTGACTTTGAATGAAGGATGAAAAGCTGGGGACCAGCAGGATTCCAAAGGGTTGCTGACCCAAAACACAGGAAAATAACGGGGTAGGAGGAGGACACACGGGTCAGGTTCATAGTTATGATATTAATGAGGCCAGGGGATGCTCAGAAATGGTTCCCACCAGGCACTTTCCTCTGCTCTCCACACTGGGGCTCCAAAGCGTGGTGCCCTGGGTTTTCCTGGAATCTCAGCCCGGGATGGTGGGGGAAGGAGAAGGGACCGCGCGTCCCGATCGAGGCCACGCTGGTGAGAACCACAGGATCACGGGCAGGATCCCCGCCCTAGACCGGGAATCCCGCCCTCGGGCGTCCCCAGCCCGGCCAGGCCCGGCCCCGCGGGCCTCCGCTCCCTGCCCTACTTATCCGCTCCCTGCCCTGCTCACTGCACTATCCCGCGTGGCGCTCACCCTCGTCGGGCTCAGGACGTTGCCCGAAACGGTCCAGGACGAGAAGGCCGGGAATATGGACCCGGAGGTGCCAGAGCTGGGTTAGCCCCTCCAGGAGCCCGGCGTGCTAGATTCCTGATTGGCCACTCTCACTTCTTGCCGCACAGTCAGCTCGAACTACTGGAAGGCATGGCTAGGCCAGGGACACTAGACTTTGTCCCAAGGGGCCTCCAAACAGGAAATTAGAAATCTGGCTCGTGATTTCACTGGCTTTCTGCAATCCTGGCCCCGCCCCCCATAGTCCAGCACCGCTGTCAAAATAAAAAAACTACGTTCCTTTCGTAATGGGAGCTCGCCCTTGATTGGCTCTCCAAGGCCCCGCCCCCTCAAAGTAGTCACTCAGCAGGAGCTACGTCTTTGCGTGGCACCTCTCAGTTCCGCCCCATCCACGTGGTCTGGAGGTACTTTGGACAATTTCTCAGGAGTCCAAGTGATCAGGTCCAACACACATTTTCTTTCCTCTCTCTCCTCACCTCTTGCTGGAAGCGCGCATGGAAGAGCCTCTTTACAAAGGTAGCCCGAAGTAGTGAGCCCCTCCAGGCCATCACATCTTGAATGGGCCTGGCCACGACCTGTCTCAGGTGTTGGGAACTGCAAATGTTTCTACAGAGACACCTGTGCACTCTGCATGCACTGACGGGCGAATGAGGCCTGGAAGGCACAGAGCCTCCACCTGACCTTGGCCAGCCGGCTACCAGCGAGGCGCTTGTAGCTGCAGTCTCTCGAATGTTAAAATATTGTCCTTTCCAATTAAGAGGTGTCACTTATACAAAGGGTCCTCCTTTGAATTCTTTAGTCTCTTCAACTCTAAACTGGTTCTATCAATCTAAGTACCTGTTGGAACTATCTTGAATGAAATTCAACTTTATTGCCAGGCAACAAATATTTATGTGTTCATTCTCATTAGTCCTCGAGTAGAAAAGGGGCAGGTAGACATACAGGGTGAGAACTATGGGTTTCCATGGCAGCCGCAGGCAACAATGTGACCTCTGAACACTTACATAATGTATTTGATAAGAAATTTTGGGATGGCATCCTGTGTCATTTTTAAGTCATTGCTAAAAATGTAACAACAGCCAACTGTGATAATACAATTTTCTTTATTAAAAATAATTTACATCATCAGTAACATATACACCATTGTCATCAACTGGACTTTGCCTCCAATATATTTCTATACAATACTTAACATTATTGAACTTAAAACTGTTACACTGTTTTGTTGGCTTTAAATAATGATTTGCAATTAATTGAGATATATAGTTTCATAGCCCCATGTGTAAAGTTTGACAGAAAATATCAGCACTGTCACCTGTTAGGGAAAAACAAAAACAAAACAAAAAAGCCAAAACACTGAAAAAGCTAAAGTCAACCCCTTTCCCACTGTCTTGTTTATTCCAAGTCAAACTGGACAGGGTCATCCCCCAAGTAGCTTAGCATTTTATCCTGAAACTAAAAGCAAAGAAATGTCTCTTAATTTAGCCACAGAAAAAATGTCAAATTTCTCTCACCCTGCCACTTATCAGTGAGAAGAGGATGCATACATCATTGTCACTGAATACCCAAATAGCAATGAGTTGGACTCAGCTAGTAGCTTTACAGCTCTCAGAACCACCACTAGGGAAAATCCAGGCAATGTGGCTGAAGGAATTCTGCTCCCTTGCACCCAAGTGTCCTCAACGGGGACAAGACAGAAAATAATGACAACTGTCACCTTGGGACTTTTAAGGTATAAATAGTAAAGGCAATTCAGTGGCTGTATGACATTTAATAGGACTAGCAGGACTCAAAGGTATGAAAATGGCAATGTCATATAGCAGGTTTTTCATAAAATAAATGTTGCTGTTGGTAATGACCTTTGAAATTGTACTGTACATTCACAACACTGATTTGCTTTTGAGTAGTGTGCCTATCACACTTTTTTTTTTTTTTTTTTTTTTTAAGTCTGAGACAGGGTTTCACTATGCACTTCAGGCTGGCCTTGAACTCACTTCGTAGTCAAGGCTGGTCTCGGAACTCTCAGTGATCCTCCTGCCTCAACCTCAGCTTCCCGACTGCTGGGATTACAGGTGTGAGCCACCATACCCAGCTTATGACACTTTTTTTTTTTTGGTAACAAAAAATCACCCAGATACAGTCAACAAAGAGGTGAAAAACAAATGCCAATTCTGCAGCATTTGGCGAGAGGCAGAATTACAAGATGCACACCCAGGGGCATAGCCTACAACTCTCCCCTACAATTTAAAACCACACTCACAAGCTTCTAGTTCATTGTATATGAACAAGAGATTAAAAGAACCTCGATTTTGTTCCTGGAATACAGGTTTACTTGTAAATGTCCACGTTTAAGCCATCACTAGACAGCTTTATCACCACTTCTTGATCAGCTTGTGTGATGTCCACAGACGACAGAGTACACTTTCAAAGTAACAGTTTTTTCTTTCCCATACAATCTGGAATTATCATTTCCTCAAAGCATGTAACAGGTATTTTAACATTCAATCTGTAAATTCTCCATCACAAACTCATGTAAATTAAACACATGCGCTGACAGATATACAGCATGTATCAAGACACAACATGATTTGAAAGGACCAAAGAAAACATTCATAAAAAATTTAAATAAAGACAGGAAATTACTGTCAAATTCTAGTCCAATTCATTGTCTAAATAAATATTTACAAAATGGTTTAAAAAGACTACGACTGATTATGTGCAAAGTTCTCAGGTCTTTACCCACTGGTTTGGTAGTTTCAGCATTTTAGCTTAAAATAAGCACTTTTTTATTCTGTGCAATGTGAGCTAATTCTGAACTGCAAAACCTTACCTAGGTCATATGAAGATCTCCATGTAAAACAGAAACAAAAACATTACCTTAACCTTTTGCTGGAAGCTTAATTTCTTAACTGAAAAACGTACAGGAGCTTCTGAAATTAATTATCCAACCTGCTGTAATAAGTTCCCACGTCTTGACAAAATGAGCATTTTGAATAGTATGATAGAAACACATAACATACTGAGAACATCTGACACTCAGCAACAATTTAACTTATGGGTCAGTTTTGGTTAAACCAAATAAACCATAAAAAAATTAATGGAATCACACACTTGGTAAAACAATGATTCGAAATGAGAGGAAATCAAATAGCAACATTTAAAAAATGCTTATGGGTAAAGATCCATATGTCAGGGTGGATAATTTAAAAGAAATATGGTTACCATCTAATGATTCAAGTTCTCTTTAGCTTCCACAAGCTGAGTGTGGAATGTCAGTTGGTGATACCTAAATTAGGTTACAAAAGTTCTAGTATTACATTAGATGGGCAAAAAAAAGCTAATCCAATTAATAAAATGGTATCTGAGATTTGCCACAGGGTACGGTGGCAAACTACCAAAAACTTAAGTGCTGCATCATAGACATCCCTCCTTTCATTGCTAACACATGTGCCACAGAACTGCTTGTATTCCGCAATGGTCCACATGCAGATTTGGAGGAAACTTCGGCCGCACTGCACAGAATGATTGTGATCTGGGGCAGGTTCTCTCCCTTTAGTTAGAATGAGACTACGGATAAACCTGGCTTTTATGGCAGACTAAGAATGCCAACTGTATCCAGCTCAATTCTGAAAAGGAATTGATATACTTAAAAATCCATTTATAAATCAGATTCTAACTTCCACAACTGTAAGTCTAATCTGGGTTCTTATATTTCAATCTGCTACTCTTAAACCAACAAACAGTAGTACAGTTTTATAGGTGCAAAACTAAACAAACAAGGTTACTCATGTAAGAATCTTCAACACAAGTTCAAATTCTGCCTTTATTTACAAAATGGTCTGATAAAATATCCCTACCCACCCATACTTACAGGTTTCTTCCACAACACACATCACACGTTGATTTTAGCAATGTTAATAGCACCATTCGTGTATGATTTAAGATCAAGATTTCATTGCAGTCACTACTGTGATTCATAATCATTTACATCCACGGATGACAGAGGTGAGCGCACTGGGACCACTGCAGCTCCATGCCAGGATTCCCAGTCCAGCACAGAAGGCTTCAAAGTTAAGAGTTTCTGAAGATCCATGGCTAGCAGATACTAGGAGAATTTCCGTGCCACAAAGTTTAATAATCCTCCGTGCTTGTACAGTGTTATTTCCACGTCATTTTCAAATGAAGCAATCACGCTGAATACTTTTCCAGTACTTGTCTTTAAACAAATAAAAACATCTCACATGAGGGGAAAAATCTTCAAAGTATTACTTAAAATATCTGCGTTCATATTCAATGACAGATTGTCACATATTTTGTCTAATGTTCCTTGCTCTGATTTCATAAATTCTGACTGCCTGAAACCCTTCTGTTGTTTCAAAACCACCTGAAAGCTAAGTAGAAAAAGAGGTATTTTCATCTCTAATTTTAAATGAGAAATATTATACTACGTAGAACATTCAAAGGATTTAGATTTTGATTTATGTGTGAGTTATTACTCACTATCCATATTCATTTTACATTAACTATTCATTGGACCTCATGGCTGGCATTCTTCCTTTTTTCCCCTTAGTTGTAAAGTCGCATTATAACCCTGAATGCTCAGCTTTTGCCTGCTCTTTGGAGTATACATCTGGGTTAAAACAGAGCTGAAAACCAAGACGAGAAAGCATGCAATTAGAAGGCGAGACCCCCCTCCATATTTCTCTTTTGGATTAAGCATGCAGTTCATTTTACTTTGCCTCAGAAAACACGAGGTGCATAACGAAGTCACAGTACACAAGCAACAAGGCCATCTCAAACTACAACTTTTAAAAACTAATGTAAGTATGTCACTTTCAATTGTCTTAAGTCAATTTACATTCCATCTCTTTGAGCAAAGACTGCACAGTCACATGTGAGAATTTTAGAGGTACCTTTATATTTAATGTTATTCCAGGAGACAATTCTTCAGGAAATGTTAAAGAAAACGTCTCTCTGCCCGAGAGGCCCAGGATGTCTGCACTTTCTCCCGGAAGGAACTGAAGTGGAGCTATGCCGATTCCAATCAAATGATCTTTATGTATTTTTTCATAACTTTCAGCCAAAACAGCTTTTACACCCTGCAACAAATGTGTATTTTATTTCTTCTAATCATTTCTGAAAGTTGATTTATTGAGCATTTTAAAAGGAAAAACACCTATTTTGGATTTTCAGGTATACACTTTTTATCTAATATTCCATACTACGGTCAATGTTGTATCAACAACATTTACAGAATCCTTCTATACATGACTTTTCTGTGTTTTTAAGAGCTTCCTGTGTTGTTCTGTCTCCTCCCCTCTCCCCTGCCCTGGCCACTCTAGGGTCAAGTGCTGGCCATGTCAACCACACACAGGAGATGGTTACGTGGGACAGGTGCTTTGCCCCAAGTGACTGACAGTCAGTCCAGCATGTATGTTAACCACCAATTTCTCTTAAGGTAATACTTGAAGAAAAAGAAGATATAAATCCACAGCCACAGGATGAACAGAATGAGAAAAATTCTGTAAATATTTAGTAAACACAAACAGGAACCTACAGAATGATGAACTGAAATTAGAGAGCGGTTTCAGTTAAGTTCTGAGACAACATGTAATGCAGAACCCAGAAAAGCCTCCAATCTCTTAGAGCACTGCGGGTTCCAGTCAAAAGCCTGTATAGAGCAACGAGACCCTTAGTTCAGCCTCTATGCCAGAAGAGTCAATGTTCGTGCCCTGGAGACAATGAACTAGAGAGGTTCTCGACCTGTGATTCTCAACTTTTCTGCTACTGCCTAAGGTGGGACTTTAGACTTTCAAAGGACTTTTTTTCTTTCATCACCTCACCTTCCTCACCAATCCCTTCAAACTTTTAATCTACACACTATGTGTTTATTTATGCACTATTTGTTTATCTGTACTTTACATACATACAAAGAGAAGGGTTTCCTTGTACCACCTAAGAAACAGTTCTCGTCCCTTGGGTACCATCATGCGTGCCTTACAAGCCTCAAGAATGTAGCTTTGAGAACACCAGATCAGAAATCGGGACTGAGGTGACACCCCGAGTGCATCTTCTTTCAAGAAACTAAATGGCCTCAAAGCAAATGTAAGCAGATAATCACAGACAGGTGTATGAAGGGGAAAATGGCCCATTACCCTATCACCTACAGTGAGGCCCTAACTGGCAGGACCCAGCCCACATTCAGATTCTTAATGTCTAACTGAGTGGACTGCCAAGGATCACTGCTAGGTAGCTTCACAAGAGTTGACCCTATGATACAGTGCATATCCCTGTCTCAGATGCGGCTCCATGGTAGACTGCCTGTCCAGCCAAGGCCGAGGCACACCCTGAAGAGAAGCAGCACCACCAGGTCCTACCTGGGGGCGGGAGGGGTGAAACCTGACCCAAGACATCTGAGTCTCTTAACTCCTCAATGGAGCAAAACAGAGGAAATAAAAAAATTGTTTAAGACCTAGTCCTCTTTCCATCCAGCAGACTGACTTCCACACATAAGCAAAGACCTAGGCTGACACAAATTCAGAGTATTAACATGAAAATAGATGAATACAAAATACCATCTAAGATAATTAAACACTCATAAAATCAAGATCCAAAAAAAATCCAAGTAAACTCCCACAGGCTACTACTGATAAAAGGGAGCATTAAAATATCTTTTAAGCTTGAGATAAATGTTAAGAATTCATACCAGTAAATAGGGTCCTTTGGCAGCCCAGTCTCTTGAATTTCCTGAACCATACTTCTTTCCTGCTAGAATAATCAGTGGGATACCTTCTTTTTGATACAGCTCTGCAGCTTCAAATACATCTAGCTGTAGATAAAACACAGAAAATTTTTTATTATAAATTTCTAGCCAATGAGCAACAGCTCGAATACTTCATACACATCCTTACCGTCTGTCCTGATGGAAAATGAACTGTTTTGGGAGCTGGCTTTCCAATGAACTTATTAACAAGCTTGATGTTTGCAAAAGTGCCTCTTGTCATCACTGCATCATTACCTCTTCGGGCTCCATAAGAGTTGAATTCACGAGGGGTAAGGCTAAAAGTAAGTTATGAAGATCAGTCTTTATTCTGGGTGGAAAATGATGTAGTACTACAACACACTCATGGATGCTTTGTTTCTTCTATAATCAACACTGTTAGATTAAGTTGAACCAGAATTTAGACTTCCTATTTAACATTGGCCAGTTAATAGTCAAATGTCCCTAATTTTCCTATACATTTTCTTGGGGGTGGGGGGAGGTTTCCTAAAGGTTGAACCTATAATCTTTACACTGAGCTGTGGCCCTAGCTCTTTAAAAATTATTATTATTTTTTGAGACAGGGTCTTAACAAGTGGCTGAGTCTCCCAGACTAGGCTTGAACTTGCAGTCTACTGCCTCTGCCTCCTAGAGCGCTAGGCTTACAGGTGAGCGGCACCATGCCCAGCTAGGGCATTTATTTTAGTTTTACTTGCGTATGGTCAGTTGTGTTGACTGCATCCCCATGCTATCTTTCAATAGGGTCTGTTTTCTTACTTGCTGTAAACCAGATACCAGATACAGTGACTCAGTAAGATTGAGGTTTTTACATTTTTGGCAAGAATGTTTGGCACTTGTATGCATTTCCACCGGAAGGCATATGCCATACAATTGTCATTTCCTGGAATTTTAGCAGTGATTGCTTATCATTGTCTAGATTTATTATTTCATGAGAGAATGTTGTTTTTTTTTTTGGTCTTTTTGAGACAGCATCTCACTATGCAGTCCAGGCTGGTCTTGAGCCCACTTTATAGCCCAGGCTGGTCTCAAACTTGCAACGATCCTCCTGTATCAGCCTCCCGAGTGCTGGGATTACAGGAGTGCACCACTATGCCCGGCTTAAAATGGGTTTTTTTGGGTACGTGGAATTGAACTCAGGACCTTGCACTTGCCAGGAAGGCACTTGTGCCACAGAGCTATATTGCCGGCCCTTGATACTCTTAATTCAATGATATCTCTTAATTTTTTTGGCTGGAATAAATTTTTTTGAGACAGGGTCTCAATATACAGTGCAGGTTGGCTTTGAACTCACTCATGTAGCCCAGGCTGGCCCAGAACTCATGGTAATCCTCCTGCCTCAGCCACCTGAGTGCTGGAGTTATAGGTATGTGCCATCACGTCTGGCTGGAAAACTTCTATAAAGACAAACTTTCCTTTATGGGTGATTTGGTTAAACTGACATACATTCCATACAAGAAAAGCTGGTTAAAGATTTGATTTGCTTACCAGCTTTCAAAATAATGAGCTGGCACCCTACCATCTTGGAAAGAAAGGTAACTAATACAGTCACTTTTGCTTTTTTCCTTCTAGTACCAAATGAACCCTGGATTTAAAGTTATCTATTACATTTAAGCCCATCCCACGACTATTCTTATCGATACTCAATATGTCCCGTCTACAAGCAGTGACAAATTCAAGTCAGCTCATGAGCCTCCAGACAGAACTTGGTGGTACCCGGTGGCTCCTCTGATTTTGGCGTAAGTTATCTAGACATCCCAGTTCCAGATCTAGATTCAGTCCTTTCTCTAAGCAGCAGTAGTAGTCTGCACTGGAAATGGTATTCAGGAACCACCCTCCATGCTAAGGATCTTTATCCCCACTAGGTTAAATATATCAATTATTTTTCTTAGGGATAAGAAACAATGGAACAGAAGTGTCAATAATCAAAAACTGATCTTTACCAGCCTTTAATTTTGTCTTCAGGCAGAGGCAACAATACTCTAAACTTGTACAATTAAACTTCCTTCTTTAGGTCAGGAGTGGTGGGGATTTGGGTATCTTTTTTTTTGGTACCAGAAATTGAACTCAGGATCTTGCTCTTGCCAGGCAGGAGCTATGCCACTGAGCTATCTCCTTGGCTGGGTAACTCTATTTTTAGAAAATTCTAACTGATAATTACTGGGCTAAATGTGCTCAAGAAATAACAATAAACATAAAAATTGTATATCTGAGAGAAGTGGTGACTGGTTTTCTTTTGTGGGAGCTATGTCACAATTGACACAAATCATAACCAAAAAGGTATCAGGAGAGAGAAAATTTTATTCTTGAACCACTTTATAATAAAAGCTATGTAATACTATATTATTCATGTTAAACCAAATTCTATAGCCCTGATTTTATAAGATATTTTTAATGAAAAACTTCAATCATTTGAATTGTTCAAGCTCCCAAAAGCTAATCAAGCATCAGTAATGCAAATTCTGCCTTCAGTGTCTCTTATATCACAACAGTTCAATAGAACACAGAAATAAAACAAAATCTTTCTAGTTTTAGATTTATATCTCCTATACACATGGCATTTATGTTCAGATTTATTGTGGTTATAAAATTTTAGGCTCAAACAGCAGAAGTTGGGAGTGAAGGAGAAATAAAAAGAATTAAGATGTGTTGTATACCTGTATTATCTCCTAACTATTTACTGCAAAGATTTACAAATACAAATAATAAAAAATTTCAGCTTACAAAAAAAAGAAGTTGATTTTTGATACATATCAAACATGGCCTTACAAGTATTTTATAGCCTATAACATACAGGTTTACTGTATTCCAAGAATGAGAAGCTAGTTAGAACCCAGTGACTAGACTTCATTTGGTGTATCAAAGCTGATTTTTCAACAATGTAGCACTGAAAAAGAATAACCTTGTCTCTAATCAGTTGTCTGTTTAGACTGTAAGGCTCAATATAAAATAGCAACCTCAGTTGCTACAGTTACAAAACAAGACTAATGTAGGTGCTCAGGTTCTGGCTCAAGTCAACAGACATGCCTCATTTAATGACCATGTTTTGTTCCTGCAACTAGGTTCTAACCTAGTTGGTTGCTAAATGAGGAATTGAATACAGTATGCACATTACAATATTCAGAACAAAGGAAACTCCAACTTGATGACTTTGCTTTTATTTGTGTAACTCTTCCATGCAGTACTATAATGTATAACAGCGAACTACAAACTGTACTATACGGTATAATCAGCAAAAATTACAGTACTATGTAAACAAGGTATACTGTACAAAAAAAGGCATTAAGGCTCTACAAGCAACATGTACAGAACTGTACAACAACGAATATCTATATACTAACAATCCGGCATCTAAGATAGCATTTATTTACTGGATAAAGCAACATGACCGGAAGCAGAAGACTCTTAATTAGAAAAGCAAGACTGCCTCAAAAACACATATACATACCCTCTGTTTGTTAAATATCTGGCTGCAGCACTACTCCTAGCGATGCTTCCAGCAGGTGATATGTGATCTGTTGTAACAGAATCTCCCAAGTGTAGCAAGACATGGGCATTTTCAATGGGCTGGAGTGCAACCGGCTCTTTGGTCTACAAAATAAAGGTTAAAGCATTTAACTCTTCACAAGGTTTTTCAGTCTACAATAACCTTAATAAGGGCAAACATTAAAACTACTTACAAGTTTATCAAAAAATGAAGGACATCTGATGTAAGTAGACTTTAAGTCCCATGGAAACAAAACTGAGTCTGGTGCTTCTAAGGAATTCCACCATTTATTTCCAATCTGTGAATAATGGTTTTTGTTGATGAATTTAAAGAAAAAAAAAAAAAGATAAAAGGAGAGAGAGGCTTATAAACAGACTGGAAAATAAAAAAAAAACAAAACCCTTACCATTTACAAAGCTAAAATAGTGCATTCTATAAAATCATGCCTTTTTTGGGACAAATAAATTTTAGCTCACCAGATTTTAGGAACACTAAGCTAAGTTTCAATACAAATGGAACATACAAACTTCTTTACAGAGTCAAAACAAAGCCAAGCTACAGCATGTTAAAAGATCTCTGTACATGTTGTGAGGTAGGCTAGTCATCTTCAGGAATACTATCACAAAGAAAAACTTTCATCTTTTTAAAAATATATCTGTCCCACATCATTGCCTATTGGTTCTGCCTTTCAACTACAACCCAAATCTCACTGCTTTCTTAATCACCACCACTGCTACTACCCTGGTCCACTCCATCAAAACCTCTCATGCTTGTGACCTCTTCATTTGGCCTTCCCAACCCACCCTTTACTACCCCTCCAGTATCCTGAATATAAAACCAGAGTGATCTTCCCACAGCTCCCCTTCTCGCCTGACTCGGGTATCCCTAGCCATCTGGACCTCCGTCTTCGCCCCCAGCGTCCTGTCCCACACACCCTTATTGCTGATTCCTGAGTGACATCACATCCACAAAGACTCCCTCCTGACAACCTGCGAGCTCATTCAACCCACTACAATCTGCTCTCAAAATTTTGCACAATTAACCCTTATTACCAAAACTTATTTTTCCTTTATTTTTTTCCCCCCAAATTTTGTTTTCTATAGATCTTATTACTTCCAACAAAATGTGCAGTTAACCTAATTATTTTCCTTATAAGTCACAGTTTCTCCCCATAACAATTCTGTTTTGTGCATTGATGTGTATCAAACATCTAACATGAGCTGGGCAGGCCCACAATCACAGCACTCTAGGAAGGTGAAGCAGAAGGATCAAATTCAAGCCCAGCCTGGACAACTCAGTAAAACCCTGTCTCAAAACAGAAAATTAAAAGGGCCACAGATGTAACAGTGTGAAGGCCCTGGGTTCAATCCTCAGTGCCCAAAATAAAAACAAAGCAACAAACCAAGAAGCGCCTAGAAGAGCACCTGGCTCATGGATTCAGCAAAGATTTGTCAAGTAACTGCTTTTTCTGCCATCACATTTATATTGCTTTTCTTTTTTTTTTTTGTCTTTTTGAGACAGCGTCTCATTATGCAGTTCAGGCTGGCCTCAAACTCACAAGGATCCTTCTGCCTCAGCCTCCCAAGTGCTGGGATTATAGGTGTGTGCCACCATGCACAGCTATATTACTTTTTAAAATAAAAGTCTGTATATATGTATCACATATGTGTGTGGAAGTATCTCTAAAAATATGCTTTAAAAAGGTATTACAGTTTACTCTAGAGAAGCAAAGAGATGGTTAGGGAATCAGCGAAAGCACAATGTCATTGTCTACTTGTTTCTTTTGAATTCTGAGCCATGTGAATGGGAGTGACAACCAGTTGTTTCCGTGAACTGTGCCCTCATTTAGGATGCCAAGTATAAGTGGTGGCTAGGCATTTCCAGTAAGTAAGTAGAATCAATTCCAGTATCTAACCCATTCTCTTTGTAACTAGCAATTCCAGATACAAGCTGACCATCACTCATTAAACACTACATATTCAAATTAATGTAATTTAAATTTGTGTTCTATTCAGCAAGCAAGATGCATGAAATATAATACACTACGGCTTTACTAAGCTAAGAAAGAAAGAAAGAAAGAAAGAAAGAAAGAAAGAAAGAAAGAAAGAAAGACAGAAAGAAGATCCTTACTTCTATCTTCTCCTTTAGTGTTTTAAACATGGATATTACAACATGTTCTTCCTCTATCTGATGAACTTCTTCTCTAGTGGGCCAAATATCATGTAGGTAAATGTTCTTGCCAGTAGGATCAGTACCTGGTTAAAAGATATTAATGTGGTAAGTAATAAATAATTCAACAACAGGGTGCTTCAAGCTTAAGCAGCTAAAGAATAATCTGCAGCACATTTTATATTCTTCAGACATACACAAAAAACAATGATTATGCATCATTATAAATTTTGTAATACAAATTTAATAATGGATCATCTCAAAAACACTTAAAAAATAACTTCTAGGAGGAAAAGTGCACATGTGCGCACATACACACACACACAGGAAAACATACCTAAAGGTTCTGTCTGGAAATCTATGTTCACTGTGCCTGCTATGGCATAAGCCACCACTAAGGGTGGAGAGGCAAGATAATTGGCACGAACACAATCACAAAGACGACCTTCAAAATTTTTGTTTCCAGATAAAACTCCACAGGTAACCAAATCACCCTGAAAAAACATAACCATACAAATACATTCAATTCAAGACGATCATAAAAGCAATCATATGTTACAGCTTTTTCTTTCTTTCTTTCTGAGACAGGGTCTCACTACACAGTTCAGACTGGCCTTGAACTCACTTTGTAGCCCAGGCTGGCCTTGAACTTGCAGCGATTCTCCTGCCTCAGCCTCCTGAGTGCAGGGATTATAGCGGCGCACCACTATGCCTGGCTATATTACAGTTCTTTTTTTTTTGGTTTTTGGTTTTTGGTTTTTGGTTTTTCTCCGGTACCGGGAACCGAACTCACGACCTTGCACATGCCAGGCACTTTTGCCACTGAGCTAAATCCCCAGCCCTATATTACAGTTCTGAAGGCAAGACAACCAAAAAATGTATCACTATAAAGCCTACAAAGAAACTCTTAAAAAGTCTTCATATTACCAAGGACATATTTTAAAAATCTAGAAATGAAGAATGGCATGGTGGCAAACATCCGGAATCCTAGCACTCTGGGAGGATTAGGTAGAAAGACTGGCAATTTCCAGCCTAGCCTGAAAAGCTTAGCAATTTAGCGAGACCCTTTCACAGAAATAAAAAAGATAAAATAGGACTAGGGAATGTGGCTCAGTACAAAAAAGCCCTGGTTTAACCTTCCAGTACCACCAAAAAAAAAAAAAAAAAAAAATTCTTGGAATCCTTTTAAGATTCACAGGTTACTCTTCCAAACAGGTGTAGAGACAACAGAAATATAAACACATCAATATATTTTCAATAATTTAGTAAAAGGACAATTAAAAAAACCCACACAGGTATGTTTTACCTGTTTTACTGCATTTAAAACTGCTTCTGATAAGGGTGCTGTATTGCCCACACATGTTGAACATCCATAGCCAACGATTTCAAATCTGCATTTTAAAACATGAAACGTGACTAGAGAACACATTGCATTTGTAATGAAAAGACAAGGCTTATCTTGCATTTCTATCTCTAGCAATAATCATGGTACAAGGAGTAACCCTCACCAATACATTAACTCTACAGTGTTTTGAACAATCAGGTTGCTCTTGGGCATGGCCCTCTTGCTGAATGCAGCAAACCTCTCAGAAACATTGATATTTCACGCTCTACCGTTAAGTCAATAGCACCTGTCACTGTACAAAAGAAAACTCAAGTACTACCTGGTGGGAAAGTAATATAATGTTTAAAAAAACAAATCACTACTTCCATCCTCAGAGTTTGCTGAAACTGTAAAACATCAAGATTACCTGGCTACAACAATTTTACCAGAGGTCTAATGAGGCAACTACATGCTCTGATAGGAGTAAATCTTTCAATTTGCAGTCAAATCAATCTAAGAAGAATCCCTGACAGTAATTTTGCGGTGGTGTAACTTAAAGTTGTATCACAAGCATAATTCCCTAAATTACTCTCAGTTACTGCTCTAAAAGCAGAAAATCTAGAATTTATGTACGAAAAAAATACAATTTATATAAGCAAAATATTTCAAAACATACACTGAAAACACAACTAGCATCAATTTTATTCTGATCACATAAGAAATGGAAAAGTCATTTTCTCCAACACTCAGGGACAACACTAACGTGTCAGAGACCCAATAATCTCACAAACCCTCCGTGAAGACAATTCACTTGGTTACTAAATGCAGGCTATGAGTTTATTCTTTTTTGAACTGCGTATCACATGTGGGAATCCCGTGTAACGGCACCACCACTCTTTCTATCCTTGCCCTGGTGTGTCTCTTGCCACCTCAGTGCCCACAGGCTAGAGATCACAAGATGCTCTGCATTTAAAGAGCCTGTTGGAGCCCTACTGTTTAGTTTTGCCAGAGAAATATCTGCTTATATGCAGTCTCAGAGCCTGTGGCAGCGGTAAGGTACTGAGTGGAATCATAGCATATTTTTCTTTTCATCTGTTTTACATATGTGAAAGGCCATGCTCCAAAGTCAGTGCAAATACTGGTACCTGTCACTTACCCTAGCTTGCTAAGATATGGCAACACTCCACTTGAGCTGAGGTAATGAGTGACCATCCCACTGCCTGGAGATAAACTCGTTCTTATGTAAGGTTTAACGCACAGACCAGCTTCAACAGCCTTCTTGGCCAAAAGACCTGCACAGAGAACGAACAATTTCCTTTTTTATAGCAGTATGTCTTTCCCTTTCTCATATTAGAGTAGGAAGAAAGACTGAGTCCAAAGGCACATATTCCGAAGTTTACTATCATTATTTTGTCCATTTTATTCTGATTTACTTCATTTAAAATAAATCAAAATCCGTGACAGCTGGACATAGCAGTGCATATTTGTAATCTCAGCTACTTGGGAGACTGAGGCAGGAAGATAAGCATGTTCAAGGCCAGCCTGGGTAACTTAGTGAGACCCTATCTCAAAATTTATAAACAACAACAACAAAACAGGATTAGCAACAGCTCATTAGTACAGCACTGGGTTTCAATCTCTAATAGGCAAAAAAAGGGATCAGACATACTAGCCATCATGCTGTAAATTATTAAGGAATAATTTGATGATATGGCATCAGGTACACTAAAAGGATGAACGATTTCTAAGTCCTATAATAATAAACTAAGGGATATGGGACATTTACTATACGGTTTTATGCAACAGAAGAACTCTTCCAATGTCCAGGTGAACCGATTTCCTTCATAGTTCTTGTTGATAATCTTTTGACTCTTTTACAATTCTCTGTGGACTCTAGCACAATGTGATGGTAAACTTGTAGAAATCCAGAAAATACTTGCTAATTGACTATACTTTTAAATTAACAGAAGAAATATACAACCTAAAGTTATTAGACATGCGAGATGCAGTTACAAAAAGTTATCTTGTAATAAAACAAAATTCACCTAGTTAATACAAACACAGACATGGATACTCATGTATTACCTAAGAAAAAGACAGTGAAAATAACAGAAAAAAACATTAGGACAAAAAAGCCTGGCTACAGGCCATAGCCCACCTGCAGCGAGCATGACGGATGGATTACAGTTATTGGTGCAACTGATGACCGCAGCGATGACCACAGACCCATGAGTCAACTGGTAGTCTCGTCCTTCATAACGGATGGAGATGGTATCATTTTGCTTTTCAGCTGCGATTTGGAATCCTTTAAATCCAACCTATGAAAATTTGCACATAAACGTAAGGTAAATATTATGGATTAGTACAGAAAAAAAGACTTAGGAAACACAGCAGCTGCCTGATGATGTAACACTCACAGTCCTGTTTGTGACATCCAATTCCGTAACACTAAGTAGTTCTAAGTCAGCTGAAGCCTGACTGAGCAGCCATGACAAGAGTCTGGTGGTGTCCACAAACAAAGCTTCTCTTCACCCTGTGAATCCAGCCATCCAAACCTAGATCCTATTTCTCTCAGTTGTTCTCTATCCATTTCTGCTCACAGTGATTTTCAAGAGTGGGCAAAAACTGTTCCGAAGATTTGCTGGAAACTATCATGTATGCATGCAGCAGGATGAGACCAGACCAACTACAGGTCACTCTCTGTGGAAGCTGTGGGACGGGCATGTGTCAACTCACTGCACGATTTTACTTCTGTAGAAATTTAACATTTCCCAAATAAAAGTCAAGAAATGATAAAAAAGCTCTGAAAAACCAAATCCTACTTCTCACAACAGAAAAGGTGACAAGATTTAAGCTGCGATTCTAGGACAGAAAATACAAACCTCCAGAGCCAAAGGAGTCACCTGTTTGGCAGTTTCATTTTACCAGACGGCTAAGAGCACAATTACACAGTGCAATAGTTTTCCCTGCTCTGGGAAGCTGCCACGTCCAGCAAAGTGCTCTCCACAACCCCTTTTCATGAAGTTGTACATATCTATCATCTATGCTGTCTGATCCAGGAACCACAGCTGTATGTGGCTGTTCAGAACTTCAAATGATATGACTGGGACTAAAACTCAATGCTGAACTTTTAAATTTTAATTTAAACAAACGGTCAACCTCTGACCTTCACAGTGGAGCTGGGAACCAGCTCATGGAATAACTGACACATCAGACAGAAGGCAAAAGAGAGGCCCCTTTTCCCCCACAAACATCAACATCATTGTACCAGTGTGTGCCACAATATAAAGCACACAAACAGCTGGAGGCAGTGGCATGCACCTACAGTCCCAGCAAGGGCAGCTGTGGCATGTTCGAGTCCAGCCTGAGATTTACAGTGAGGCCCTCGGTACAAAAAAAAAAAGTAAAAAAGTGGGCCAGTCAAGGTAGTGCATGCCAACATGCCAGCCATGGCTATATACTTGAGATCAAGGCCAGCAAGCTGAAGGTGAAGTACACAGCAAGACCTGTCTCAAAAAAACTAAACCAAACCAAAAGATGTAGGTCAGTTGCAGGTCAATATTATAAACCTGTGGTTCTTTACTACAGAGCACAAAGCCTGGTGACACAAAGAAGTGACAATAAACTAAGTTACCTTTTCACTTAAGCAAGCCTGGAAATCACTTTTCATATCTGTCACAGCAACTCTATCCTGGGGTCTCTTGGGACCACTGACAGATGGAACTATTGAACTCAGGTTAATCTGGATCACCTATGACAACAGAAAAAGGAAACAATAGCAACTGAGATCCTAAGTACAAATTCCAACTCAGGCATTGCTTTGGGAAGCAGAATAAGTATATTTATGTTTATTTAAATGTTATTTATTTTAATAACGAAACCTTCCCCTAGAATTTTTTTTTGTTTTGTTTCTGACTTTAGAACTACTATAAAATAAGTCTATTTAAATTTATGATGCACACAAAAAACAATCTACTACAAGCAAGACTAAGACATTAGTATATAACCAAACTTCTGCAACACGAACCGTATAATCTATATAAAACTGTTCCAGGCATGCATGGTGGCACATGCCTATAATCCCAGCTACTCAGGAAGCTGAGGCATGAGGTCTGCAAGTGTGAGACCAGCTTGGTACCTTAGTAGATCCTGTTTTTAAAAAGGTGGTTCCCTAAATGCTTTTTCTACCCATAAACATCAACATCATTGTAACAGTTGTCCAGTGACTAACCTTGTGCTGGCTATAGACTTACTGCTTCTGAGCTTCAGGTTAAACCTTCCTTTGCTTTCAGATCATGGAGATAAGGCTTAGTGAGTATTTTTCCTTTGTCAGCTTGCAGGACAGGAAGCCTGGTCAATAGAGGGTGCTACAGGACACAGCAGAGAAGGGGCTCCTTTTGTGACTCTAGGTCTTCCTGGCAGGCTCTTTCCAGCTGACCAGGATTTTGTTCTTTGGTTTAGGCATGATTGCTTTGTTAAAAATCTCACTTCTCAACTAGTTTTCTATTTACTTTTACTATTTCCTTCATCTATTTTATGTGAGTATAACCAATTTAAAACTTTGTCTGTCTCATAGCTTCCGTCATTATTGAATAGCCCCGTTTATTCTAACTGATCCTACTTTCCTCCCATTGTTATGTAATGAATTCAGGTGATCTACTACCTAAGGGTAGATTAAGGAGTTTCTTTAGAAATAAACACCTGAGGGGCTGGGGATTTAGCTCAGCGGCAAAAGTGCCTGCCTGGCAAGCGCAAGGTCATGAGTTTGGTTCCCGGTACAGGAGAAAAACCAAAAAAAAAAAAAAAAAAAAAATAGAAATAAACACCTGAAGAATTTTAATTTTATTCTTTAACATGGTCATTTTCTGAGGGGTACCAGAAATCTAACTCAGGACTTCACACTTGCCAGGCAGGTGCTACATCCCTGGCCCAGTCATGGTTTTTTAAACAGGCAAATTTATTTCATTTTACTCTAACAACCCAATTTTTCCACTTAATTTTTCTTTCCATCTTATCCTTTTTAAAAAATGTAAACAAAGCACTGGAGTCAATGAAAGTCAAAGGAATCAGAAGAAAATGTAAAAAATCTGCCCAAAGTGTCATACAAATTCAACTACTGTGTGCCCTACACAGGCCTTCAAGAATATCTACTCAGTGCCAGCTACTGTTCTTTCCTTGGTCTTGTATACCCTTGTATGGATCTAAAACATCTCCTGGAAAAACATTACAGTGCATCCTTATCCACCATATTCACTAGATAAGGCACTGTGTGGTTTCTGCCTCTTCCCCGAAGTCAAAATGACCATGACAGGTAAACATTCTGAATGGATTCAGGACACTGTGGCAGTTATCACCGTGCACCTAAAGACACTCAGGAAAGGACTTCCAGAACTGCTTCAGAAAGTGGCAAGGCACAGCCAGACATGGTAGTGCATGCCTGTAATTGCAGCACTCAGGAGGCTGAGGCAGGAGGATCACCACGAATTCAAGGCCAGCCTGGGTTACATATTGAATTCAAAGGCAGCCTGAACTGCACAGCAAAACCATCTCAAAAAAAAAAAAAAAAAGTGGCAAAAATGAGAGACAAATGTGTTCAAAGTGAGGGGGAGTGTTCTGAGGAGGATTAGTGGTTTTTAAAAATTTACACACATACCTTATTTTTCAATCACACCTTCTGAGTACCTGGAACATTTCTATCAACTTATTTCTAATCTAAGAATTACAAATTCTAGCCAAGGATGGCACTGCACACCTGTAATCCCAATATTCAAGGAGATGAGGCAGGAGGACTGCCACAAATCTGAGACCATCCTCGGCTACATAGTGAGTTCAAGGCCAGCCTGGCCTACACAGTAAGACCCAGTCTCAAAAGTAACAAATTAAGGAGTCCTGTGCAGTAGATATTATCATTATATTTTAGAGATAAGGAAACTGAGACAGAAAAGCTAAATAAATTGCCCCCAGTTTTACAGTTAATAAACCTTAGAGCTAAAATTCAAATTCAAGTGGTCAGCAGAGTTTATACTTCTAACTCCTACTAATAGGGTTATTTTCATATACCTGGGAGTATTCAGGTTCTGAAGAATTCTGGTCATTTCTGAGTAATTTCACAGCTTTAAGGTATGTTTCCACTGACTTGAGTTTGGCTTTGTCAAAACCTAAAAAGAAGGAACAACAAAATCTAGTAAGAAATTCTGAAGTCTTGAGGGTAAAGGTGCAAAATTCTCACAATGAGGAACAAACAAACACAGATTTACACTCGCCGTCTCTCCCCATCCATCTCCGCCCGAGAAACCACATCTGAAAAAACCCAGGCTTTCAGATACCACAGTGGCACACGTGGGTGTGCTGACAGCCCCAGCTGTGTCCCCACGTGATGGTCAGCATTCACTTCTAGTCTTCAGAATTCCAGGCCCTGCCTTTCTAGCCTTGTAGTACAGGCCCGAGACATGTCACAGAAACATGCTGTCCCTCTGTGCCTTGTGTGAGTGACTCACTGAAATCGCATGATGGCTATTCTAAGCCACTAAATTTTAGGATAATTTGCTACATGGTAACAGATCACTGATACCCTATTCAGATTAACATCTGAATCAAGATGCACCTGTAACCATTTATCTCTCCACTATTCCACCAGTCAAAATCCAAACACAAGGGCTGGGGACACAGCTCAGTGGCACAGCGCCTATCTGGCAAGCACAGGACCTGAGTTCAATTCCTGGTACCAAAAAGAAAAAAAAAATCCAAACGCAAGAAAGTTTTCCATCTCTTGGGGGGGCCCCATTCCTCCCAGGGTTTCCTATGCCCATCACTCATTTGCTATTTAATTTGTTTATGATAGTGTACCCCCAAACTGAAGAATATCAAACGCCCCCAATATACCTTTAATTAGAGAAGCAGCTCACAAATGATCTGTTCACAGAAATAAAGGACAAAGAGTAACAGAGGTTGACTTTTTTTGGTTGTACTGGGCACTGAACACTGGGTCTTCATAATGGACTACATGCTCAGCTCTTTTTTAGTATTTTGAGACAGGCACTTGCTAAGTCACTCAGGACAGACTCAAACGTATCTTCCTGCCTAAATCTCCCTAAGTGCTGGGTTTAAAAGCATGCACCATCACGCCTGCTCAGAGATCTACTTTTTAAAGAACAGTCAGCCTTATGAAACATCAACACATTCTAGCTGGTGCAGTGACACCTGTAATCCTAACACTCAGAGAGGCTGATGCAGGGGGATCAAATGTTCAAGCCCATGCTGGGCAGTTTAGTGAGTCAGAGAGACCCTGTCCCAAAATAAAAAATTGAAAGAGACCTGGGGTATAGCTCAGTGCAAAGACCTGGGGTTCAATCTCCCATACCACCCCCTCAAAATAAATAAACAAACAAACAAACATCAACACATTCTGGTTTGCAGGTAGTTTGTATTTTAAACAGTCAATGGAAGACTGATCAAGGATCCTAGTTAATGAGGCTACAAAATGATGTGGAACCTGTTATCCTATGCTGCTTTCACTACATTCTTTGTTTCTTGTTCCTTGCAAGAGCTCCAATTCCCACACTCTTGTCTGGTTCCTCCATTCCAGCTATGGAGTGTGAAGTGCTCCAGGCTGACTCTGTGACAGTGGAGCCTCTGACCCCTGAGCAGGAGTGGGGAAGTGAGACCAAGTAGGCAGTTCTTAGAGACTAGCACAAGGAGAGAAGACAAACTCACTCCTGGGCCCCTAAGCTGTCACTAAAAGCATGATTTATGTTTTGAAGCAAAAAGGGATTTGAAAGTTATTTTTTTTGCTAAAAACTAAGAACTCTTTATTTGAACCTACAGAATTCCAATAGCTAACTAAAGGAAGTTTGACCTTCATTTTATGTATCCTTTATTACCTTAAAACTTTGGTTACAGGATGTTAATCACTTAGGAAAAGTTGGCAAAACAAGGATGATTAGCCCTAAACTGATGCTGCCTTAGAGACAGTACAACCTCAGAGACAGACAGCCCGCAGGAAGGACCACTCCTGGGGACCGTACTGCCCTTCAAGATAAATGGGTTCCTCAGGAGCTGTGCCACCAGGACAGAGTTAATAATCAGCAGGCCCCAGTGGCACCCATATAACTACTGTCCACACCTCTGTGAAGAGCTGGTCTGCTCCACCTCTTCAGACTGAAGCCTTTACCTATCTTTAAGTTCCTTTATAGGGGACTGATCCCATCTTTGTTACAGCTATGCTCCCCTTCATTTTTTTTTTTTACTTTTTAATTAAAGCTTTTTCCTGTAAATTCATACTGTTGCTTCAGTTTTGATTTTCATGATCATTACAGCAAGGACCCAGGCAAACTAGTAACAGCATCAATAATTCCTTTAAATCACTGTCAATGGATCACAGGGTCCTATGTTTCAAGGACATAAACTCTTTTTTTTTTAGTTTTTTTCCGGTACTGAGAATCAAACTCACGACCTTGCACTTGCCAGGCAGGCGCTGTGCCGCTGAGCTAAGCCCCCAGCCCCCTCAAGGACATAAACTCTTTACAGTTTGAGAGACACTTTCAAAATGGTATCATCTCATTAATATTAAACAACATGTATGAGATAATTTACTATAAAATATTGTCAGGAAGACACATTAGAAATGTAACATGTTTCTTCAGATGATCTTATACCCTACACCCTCTTACCTGTATGTTCTAAATGTTTTAATGTCACATTGTCAACAGGGAAAAAGCTGAGGATAGCACCATATTCTGGACACATGTTTGCAATTGTAGTTCTATCAACAATAGATAATTGTGAAACTCCACTTCCAAAAAACTCTACAAACTTTCCAGCCACTCCTACTTGCCTGAGGTGCTATATGAAGGGATACACAGAAATACAAACAAAATTAGCAAGGTTAAGATTAGCATGGATTTCCTGAAAACTATAAAACCCAATTTCCAACCAATACTAGTGACATCGAGGGAGCGGAGGACTTCATGGTTCATGGGAAACAATGTCATTGTTCAGTAAGGTAAGAAAGGGCCCAAAGCTCCAGATGGCTGCTGTTCCATGTTACTGCCTCTGGAACCAGGGGATCTTTGAGTACAGTCTGTTTAGCTGGGAGCCCTTTCTCTTTTTTAGCAGCACATGAAACAGTGCTTCCAACTAGCCGTGGTCTCTTGGATTTAATGATATGCAATACTAATACACTGATGAGACTATGTAAGTTAAAACTATGCGTTGGGTATAACAACTCTTCAAATCACAGCTACTAACTCAAATACTTACAGCATCATTACTTATATATAAATTCCATTTTGGCAGGATTTAGCATGTTGTTTCACACTTCTTTCTAAAATCGTTCTTCTTATTTACTGCCCATTAAGTACCACAACTACTCCTCTTTCCTGAATTGTGAAGTGGTTTCAGATGGGCCTGAAAAGAGTGCCCAGGATAAGGCTACGAGTGACCTAGCCCTCAACCTATGAATAATGTTAACTCCTAACACTGTAAAGGTGCTCTTAACCCAAGCTTGCATGCTCTCACTCTGTCTCTCAATAGCTGTGGAAACTCAAAACTTTAAAGACATTTATTAACACTTCTGAGGATAAGAGAAACACAGATTAGACATACTAAGCCAAATGCTGCCTTCATCAAATTATTAAGGTACCACAAAATGTATTTGGGAAAACAGTATGTGATTAATCCTATAAAGATAATGAACAGATCAGAGCCTCAAAAAAAATTCGAAAGTGTAAATATAACATAATAGGCTAAATGTTTCTAACAAGCTAAAATGTCAAAACACACACACATAGTATTACTGCTAAGGAAAAAAAAAAACAGCCAGAAAGGTCTAAAAAAAGCAGCATTAATTTTCAGGATGCCTGAAGAATTGATTTCTCTAAAATCAAAACAGGATATTCCTCTTCCTTTAGGAATAATGCTGCAATTCTCAACTTACTTGATCTTTGGTACGATCCACTGAATCAATCATTTCCCTAAGTGGCCAAATTATTCTCTAAATAGGGAAGAAGAACCAATACTAACTGCAGAGAATGAGGCATTAACATTTTCCTTCCCTTTGGAGTACCCTAAAAACTTTCAGACCAGTAATTTAACCAAGATGCCAAGACACTGGGGTCCAAAGTGCAATTATACATGTAGTATTTTCCAGATGCAAGCATATAAAAAAATAGGACTTAATCCAAGGAATGTGAAAGCAGCCAACAGAAATTTGACACTGTCACATTTCTAAAATCTTTTTTTTGAGGTAAGACCTTGTTACATAATTCAGGCTGACTTCGAACTTGAGGCAATCCTCCTGTCTCAGGGTTGAGTGCTGATATTACAGGCAGGCACCACTACATCCAGCCTTAGAGTTCGTATTTTGAAGTAATTACTTAGTAGAATAATAGTTCCTAAAGGGCAAATAATTAAACACTAAAGGAGAAGTAAAGAGACTTGCTAAAGTTCATGTAGTGAGCAGGTATTTACTGAAGCAGTAGTATGTAACAGTTAAGAGCACAGGCATAGTATCTTCATTGCCTGCTTCAGAAACCCTGTTCTACCACTAAGCCATTTAGTCCTAGGACCCTTTGGAATTAAAGCTCAAGTGTTACAATTTTTTCAGAATTAAAATAAGAGCCAGGACATGGTCATGCACAGCTATAATCCTAGCACTCTGGGAGGCTGAGCCAGGAGGACTCCAAGTTCAAGCCCAGCCTAGGCAATTTAGCAAGACTTACCTCAAAATACAAACTTAAAAAATGGGTATAGCCCTTCGATTCAACCACCAGTGTCTCCACACAAACAAAAATAAAAAAATTAGAGTAACAATTTTAGGGACTTGTAATAAGGAATAAGTGAGTTTTTTCCGTATTTACAAACTAAACGTTGTTTGTTGTTATTCCTCTGACACGAACTATGATGATGTGGCTAATACCATGAGCCCTAAGGAGGGAGGGATGAACCACAATCCTACTCTACTTACGCAAAAATGATGTTTACTACTAAATCAGACAGTGGTAACTCCAACGCACCTTTGTGATGCCAAGAACAACATCTATAGACGTAGCAAGAGGGTTGGATGACCCTGTTAATTCACACCCAACCACCTCTGGTAAAGTAAGAGAAACTGGCAGACCCAGCATAACTGCTTCTGTCTCAATGCCTCCAACTCCTGGAATAAGAACAGAGATATTAGCAGAGTACAGTTAAAGGTAACATAAGTTAGCCTTGTAACTTTTTGCTTTTTTAGACAGGGTCTCACTACGTAGTTCAGACTGACTTTGAACTCACTATGTAGCCCAGGCAATCCTACCTCAGCCTCTTGAGTGCTGGGGCTACGTGTACACCACTTGCCCATCAGCTCTGTAATATCTTATTCTCCAGTTGTTCTGTGAGCCTGACTTGCACAGTATCTCATAAACAGTTGCTTTGTTGCCATTCCTGTAGACCTTACTGCCAAACTCACTCAAAATAATGACTCCACCCGCATGGCTGAAAACACTGATATTTTTACCTTTATATTATATTTAATATATAAGTATAATTTTTGTTTGCTATTTTTTGAGACAAGATCTCACTATATAGTTCAGACAAGCCTTAAACTATGTAGCCAGGCTGGCCTTGAATGCAGTCATCCTCCTGCCTCATCATGCCAGGCTATAATATTTATATTTAATATAAATACATAAATGTTCAGTATGTTAGGCATTGTACTACACTCAAGACACAGATATGAGTTCAACTCAGTCTCTGTCAACCTTAAGAAGCTCAGTATAGCTGGGCATAGTGGCGCACACCTGTAATCCCAGCACGCTAGGAAGCTGAGGCACAGGATTGCAAGTTTGAGCCCAGCTTTGGCAAGTTAGCAAGACCCTATCTCAAAATACAAAAAGAAAAAGGGCTGGGAATACAGCCCAGTGTGAACGGCCTGAGTTAAATCTCTCATGCACCCCAAAACACAAACAAAAGCTCAGTCTAATGAAAAAAAAAAAAAAACACAAACCAAAAAACCACAAAGAAATACGGTGGTATAATCAACTCAGTGAGAGAAGTGAAGGCTTTCAGGAAACAACTGAGCTTTACTGTAGAAGTAGGAAGGAAGAGCATCTATATTTCACCAGGTAACAGGGATGTTACCAAAGCTGCAAAGGACTGAAGAGCAGAGCCTATCCTGGATGTTTTGAAATCTACCCCATCTGTAGGGTGGGTGGGGGTGAATAGCTGAGGCGGTAGCAGGCTGAAAAGGCTTGGAATAAAACAAAGGAATCCCAGAGGAACTGGATTCCTAAGGCAGCAAAGCTGCTGCAGGTCTCATGAAAAAATAAAGCCTCAGAGAGACTGTCAAGACCAACTTGTTCTTTGATAAAGCTCCTAACATCGCTTCACAGAAAGAAATCCTATCCCTCTGCCACTTACCCCATCCAAGAATTCCTAAACCATTCACCATGGTTATGTGAGAGTCTGTGCCAACCACACTGTCTGGGAAGAGGAGGTCCTTCTCTGCACAGACCACTCGGGACAGATACTCCAAGTTCACCTGATGAGCCGTTCCCGTTCCCGGAGGGACCACAGCCACGTTATTAAAGACTCTTGAACTCCACTATGTTTTGTTTAGATTTAAGAAATCCAAGTATTAGTACATTTTGACTCTCAATTCATAATAAAGACAAATCAATATAGACACTAAAAATATGTTAACATGGTCAATTCAAAGTTTACATTATATGCTAGAAAAAATATGCAGATGCAGAACTCACATATTCATTTTATAGATTATTAAAAGTAAATTAAGTTAGGTCAAAGAATAATACCCTAACAATCCAGATAAATGGCAGTACCAGGTGGTGCTGCCAAGACTATCAGGGAGAAGGGAGGAGGCCTATGCACAAGGCCCTGTTCAACTCACTTGAATGGGACCACTGTGTTTATCGTTTCTATAGGCTCATTTCCAATAAGATTTTGGAACCTGATTGTATGAGAAAAAATGACAGGGTTCTACTACCATGAAGCCTTTAAAAATCCCTAATCTAGCAGTGGATAATGGTACAAACATGTAATCCCAGCTACTTGGGAAACTGAGGCAGGAGGGCTGCAAATACAGGCCAACCTGGTGTACTTTGGTAAGCCCATCTTAAAATAAAAAGTGCTGGGGATGCAGCTCAGTGTTAGAGTGCTTGCCTAACATGTAAGAAGTCTGGGGTTCAATCTTGGGAGGTGTGGGGGGGACACCACCACTAGGCTAGCTATAAAAATTATACCTATCAGTATTGTATAAATGCCAGTACAAAAATTTCCCCAAATCATTTATACCTTGAAAAACTGAAGCCTCTCTCGATTTCTGCCAAATTCCACTTCTTGATTTTTTAACACTGTTTCAGGTCTATGAGGAAGAAAAAACCCTGGCATTATTACTATTGTAATATGCTGCATGTATATGATGCCTTGTTTCTTCCCAGTCTTAACTCTTATGCATCCATAAACAGTTAATATAAATCCTTAGAAAAACCACTTACTAGATTTTCCAGAGGTATTTTCTTTTTCAGCAGGGAAGTTTTGCTTTATGTTACATACTAGATAGCCATAGGAAGAAGTTATTATTTTACCAGGCAGAACAAAGCAATACCCACACCAGTGTCCTAAACTGTACTTAAAATGCATGACCATGAGACTTGACTAACACTGTAAAAGTATGGTGATAGCAGCTTTGTTGGGTTCTTCCACTGCACAGAAATGGGATGGGAGCTTATAGAATAATACGCATGTTATGTTCTTAACCACTGCCACTCTGTGTCAGCTGAAGTGAAAGTTGATTATCACTGTGTGGCAATAATACTGCCTGAACATCATTTTACAGTTTAAGAAAAACCTTTAGCCCAAACTTTTTTATTCACCTCACACAAAAGGGAAGTTTCTATTTTATGTTATGATAACAACTAAATTTACATAGATTATAAATACATATTAAGCAGGAAATATAGTGCCATTTTTATGAACTCTTATCAAATGGATATTTTAAAAAACTATTTAAATTCTTTTGGGAGGGTTTTCTGAGTGTAAGTTCAGACTGGCCTCAAACTCATTTTGCAGCTGAGGCTGGCCTTGAACTCACACAGCCTCAGCTTCGCAGAGATTACAAGTGTGCGCACCACCATGCCTAGCCTACTTTAAATTCCTTAAGTGATTTATTTCAACTTCCAGTCGGTGCTGACAGGGATGTTTATATAACTTAAATTACATTTGTCCTCTGGGGTCCATATAAACAACTATTTTGTCAACTTTTTTTTAAACAAAGAGTATTTCAATAATTTATGGCTGAGAGATCATTTGAAGCCACAATAAATCTTAGTGGGAAGCTGGGCACGTTAGTGAACACCTGTAATCCCAGCACTCCAGAGGCAGGACTGCTGAGAGATTGAGGCCAGCCTAAGCTACATAGTGAGTTCAAGGCCAGTCTGAACTACATAGTAAGACCCTGTCTCAAAAAAAAAAAATCTTAGTGGGATTTTTCTCCTGGCCTCAGGGAACACAGCTTTCCAAAGCTGCCCCAATCTCACAGGTACATAGCACTTACGGACATTAAAGTGCCACACACACATTCATCAGCATAGAGTCTCACTTCCACCTTTGATGTCCAGTGCCAAATGTTAAGCTCTCAACTGTTTACCCTTCAACGTATTGTTTGAACCTATCATTAATGCAGCAAAGAATATAAAGAGTTACTATGTTCACACAACAGGGACTATACTTTATAATTTAGAGTCAAAATTGAAGGCATTGTTAATTATATTTTTATAAGTAAAAAAATCTATCAATAAGTACATCGTAACTGAAAAGAAGTAAGTGGCTTGGAATTAGTAAGTCTTCCTTTTCAAGAAATTAATTTCCACATAAGTGACATCCATCTCAAAAGTCAACATGAACTTAACAACCAGAGCAAAAAGGAAGCAGGAATAGTGATGATATAGAAGCATTATCATTTCATGACAAAGGACTTGCTGATCACAATGAATCCTTAGAAAAGCACATGAGACCACTACAACTTGAAGCTTTATAAAGATACAGAGCCTAAAATGAAACAGAATTTTAAAGATCCAGTTGGGGGACAAATGATTATGTATTTGACACTCAGCATACCTATCTGTGGATATATTTCTTAGCTACTTTAAATCTTAAATGTGTTAATTTTTTACAACTGAAAGTGTAATTTCTTAAATTAAAAAATTTGATAATTTATAATGAGATAAACAATGGAAACTTTATAGAACACAGAAACTCAAGCTGCAGAACTCTTTTTCTTGTTTTGAAAGATTACCTATTAGGAAATCTAAGTGAATCTCAAGAACTGGATTCTTTTCTAGACATGTTTCCTACTTTCCATGGTACCATGAAGGAAATTATTTATTTCAAAGAGCTCAAAGGCTTGTAACACATATGTTAACAATCATACCCTTAACACAGAGCTCTTAATGCAATATGAGAAAAAAAACCTCTAATAGGGACAGAAAAGCTAAACACACAGAATTCACAAAAAAATATGAATGACTACTTATCAGTGTACTTACATAAAGTCATTAAAACAAAAAATTCAACTTAAGACATGACCCTACTTATTTTTGCAGTACTGGAAACTGAACCCAGGGCCTTGCACTGAGCTATACCCTCAGCCTTTTTTATTTTTGTTTTAAGACAGGATCCTGCTAAATTGCTCAAGCTGGCATTGAACTTAAAGTTGTCCTGCCTTGGCTTCCCGAGTAACCAGGATTACAGGTGTGTACCACCATATCTGGCTGAATCCCTTTTCCTGCCCACACTAGTCATAAATACAAAAATATGAGGCTAGGGACACAGCTCAGTGGTAGGATGCATGCCCAGCATATGCAAGGCCCAAGGTTCAATCCCCAGAACCAATGAGAATGCAATGGAAGACATACATGTGAAGGCAACACAGAAGGCACTGGGTGAGTGAGTGTGATTTTCCTCACTGAAAAGAAACCTGGCAGCAGTAAATATTAACAGAAATCATCTCATACTCAGGCACTGGTTGCAAATGAAAAGGACACAGGACGGGGGTGTTCTCAATCTGAGCAGCAAACGTTCCTGAGTTGCGGCCTGGCTCTGCAGAGTCGCAGGATCCTCGGCAGGCAGCTTGGCCTCTGCAGGGCAGCTTCTTAGGCTGTGCTCTGAGGGGAGATAGCTTTCCGGGCTTCGGCAACTCACCACCTCCAGGGTTCGGTGCATTCTGTATCGCACTATTGTCCCAAAAGGAAACAAACCAGAGACAGAAACTTAGCTCTTCAAAAAATGCACACTGCAATACTATCTGGAAGTAGTATTTGAAAGCTAATATGAATCAGGTAACTCAGCTCTCAAAAGCAAATTTTAGAAGACAAAAAAAAAAACCCACAAAACCCAAAAAGATACAAGTAATTCACATTTATGGAATTTATAAAAACATAATTTCAGGTGCCCAAGACAATCATTTTCACAAAATGCCAATTTAAATAACTTTTAGCAAGTACAAATATAACTTTTTTCACTTAACAATTTGGCACAAAGCCAATAGTTTTAGTATAGAGTTAAATCTCTCACAGGCTGTAGTAAGTTGCAATATTATTCTGCTGTTCCAGAGAACATGAAGACTGATGTACCACAACAAAACAGGTATTCTCAGCTCTGTCTTGGTCAGAGAGATCTTATAAACATAAGTGGAAGGAAAAAGGAGCTGTAGTGACATTGGTGTTTTCAACCACCAATTAGAAGACAAACCTTTAGATTCTCTCTGAGACATAATTCAGATACTGAACCCAAAAAGCAGGTATTAGCCTTATGTATTTCCACCAAAAATGGCAGCAAAAATATGCAGACCCAAAAGTGCCTTTAGAGCTGGATTGAGTACACAAACAGTCCCACCAGGTGTGCCTACCGGTGAGCCGCAAGCAACACACCCTACTCTGGCTCCAGAGCATCTTGGCTCCGCGGCTGCTACCTCTGCCCTTTTGGTTAAGCATCTGCATTCATGTACCATTTGCTGAAGTCAATTTGTAGGGAGTGGTCAACGGTGAGGTCTGTTGGACAGGCAGGGTGGACTTTCTCAGGATCACCTCCAAGTGTTTTCACTGCTTCCCTCATAGCAGCAAAGTCCACCATGGCCGGTATTCCACTACAAACAGAACAGTAAAATTACAATTTTGATTGCCTTTATAAATGCTAATAAATAATTAACACAGTGCTAGCGAATCAGCTCAGTGGTACAGTACTTGCCTAGCATGTGTGAGAGGCTAGACTCAGTCCCCAGAAGCACAAAAAGAAAAAAAAAAACAACCAAAAAAAACCAAACATTATTTATTCATTACTCATTTTTATTTTTTAAAAGTATCTCTTTTTAGCTTGTATTCATTTTTTATTTTATTTTATTTTTTTTTGGTTTTTCTCCGGTACCAGTAGCTTGTATTCATTTTTGATGTCCTTACTATGAAAAGTTAGATGTAAACCAGTTCAATGAGAATCAACATGAAATATACAAGAACTCCAGTGCTTGGGATGGATGGGCCAGAAGAAACGAAAGAGGTGATGTTTGAAGGCCTAAGTGAATATCAAGGAAACATCCTGTGGCATTTTCTCCTGTCTTCCGTTTTTTGATAGCTCCTCCCTTTTCCTCAGCTCCAACTACTTTCCCCCAGTGCTTTATTAGCTTCTGCCACCACACGTTCATGCATCTATATATCCAGAAAACTATTCAACAAGCATCCACCAAGGCCTTCTATAAGCCAGACATCAATGGTATGAGATCAACAGGACATAGTTCTGGCTCTCAAGAAATTGGTAGGAGCCAGATGGTGGCACTGGCCTGTGATCCTACCACAGGAGATAGGCTGAGACAGGAGAACCACCTCAAATTTGAGGCCAGCCTGGGCTACATACTGAGACTTTGTCTCAAAAAGCCAAAAAGAAATTGGTAAGATAAATCAGAGCATGGTATGGTATTATAATACCAGCATAAACAGTGAAGTGGCACACAGACCCAGTTTGGGTAGTGGGTGAAGGGGATCTTCTGACCAACTCCTCGGCCTCTTCCCAAACTCAGCTCAGGGTCAATATTCAAATAAATAACCCTTGGATGTTCATCAGAGAAGATTTCTTGGGTGGTAAGAGACTCTGGATTAAGACACATGGCGTGTGGAGGAATGAGGTGACCTGATAAACACTTTATAACCAAGTCATTCCATCTGATATCAAGAGCAGACTGCAGACTGTAAGTGTGGATGTAAGGATGCCAGCTGAGAGACAGAAATACTGTAGTCCAGGCTGAGAGAACATGGTGCCAGAGCCAGGTGACAGTCGTGCAGATGAAAGGAGTATGTAGACACAGGATACATTTCAGGGCAGCACTGGCAGAATCTGTTGACAGACTGCTAATACAACATTAGGTAGAGAGAAGAATTGAGGCTAATTCCTAGATTTTTGGCCTAAATAAATGGGACTTCATGGTGACATTTATTTACTATGACAGAGAAAAGTTGGAAAGAAGTACACTGTATGCTGTGGGCAATGAAGAAATCAAGGTTTGGTAAGTTAAGTTTGAGAAAACTAGTAGCTGTACAGAGATGACAAACAGACATAAGGAAAAGCTGTTTTCAACATATGGCATAAGAATCAAGTGCCTAATTTTATCAGATTGCTTCTGTTTGGAAATGCTAATTTTAAAAAATTTATAAACTAACCTTCAAATTTAAAAAGAAAACAGATCTATCCATGAGGGAGCCCAAATTTTTAAACAAACACACTGAAAATTCACTTATAAAATAGAAACCCGTCACTCACGTAAAATCTTGAAGAAGAACTCGGGCAGGGAAAAGGGGCACTTCCACATTGCTCTGTTTGGTTTTCCAGTCTAAAATGTTCATAACATCTTCCTTCTTCACGAAGAAGCCATCACACTTGCGTACAGCGGCTTCCAGCAGGACCCGTACTGAGTAAGGCAGAATATCTGGCGAAGAGGAAAGATGGCTATGAAGGAGAGGACAGTCACACCCATACACTGTGAAAATTTCAACAGCAAAAAGCAGATATGCAGTTTTTTCAATTTAAAAATTTCCCTGTAAGTCTACAAACTCAGTGTGTAATGCCACTCCTATAAACTTTGACTTTTCTGTACATATGCCCCAGGGCATAAGAAACCAGAGATTAAAAACTCACACAAGAACTGCAATGATTTGGGCATATGAAACTGCAGCCATGACAGATAAATACTTCACACTGCAGGAAGACAGAGAAACTGGAAAGCATACAATACAGATTATATATAATAATGGAGTATCCCATTATGTCAAAACAAAATTGTCTAAAAGTTTGTAATAAATTTAAAACAGTTCCAACAAATATGGTTCAAATTTGAACTAGGTGTGGCACACGCCTATAATCCCAACCCTCTTGGAGACTGAGGCAGGAGGCTAATAAAGTTTGAACCCAGCCTGGGCTGAGGATGTAGCTCAATGTTAAGGCCCTGAGTTTAATCCCCAGTACTACAAACAAACAAACAAACAAAACCAAACAAACAAAACCCCCCAGACAAGAAGACAAACCTAAATAATTTTTTTTTTCCCGGTACCGGGAATCGAAACTCACGACCTTGCGCTTGCCAGGCAGGTGTTGTGCTGCTGAGCTAAATCCCCAGCCCCATAAAAAAATTTTTTAAGGGATTCAAGTTTAAAAGTAAATCAGGGACAGGCATGGTGGTACATGCACGTAATCCCAGCACTCAGGTGGCTGAGGGAGGAGGCTTGCCCCAAGTTCGAGGCCAGTTTGGGCTACATAGTGAGTTCAGGGGCAGCCTGAACTATACAGTGAGACCCTGTCTCAAAAAAACAAAAACAAACCTCCTTCAAAAAAAAAAAAAAAAAAGTAAATCAGGATGCTTAGGTGAGTAAAATCCATTTCACGAAAATTTTCACTCCTGTTTACCAATTTTAAGCATATAATACAGAAAGAAATTTCAACATTTTCAAGCATACTAACTACATCAGATTTGCCTATACCAGTGTTTCTTTAGGATCAAAGGGAAGACTGAATTAGTAGACTGACTGGATAAATTATGGCAATGGATACAATGGATTACTACACAGCTGTTCTAAGGAACAAATTGTGCTAAGTAGTAAGGAGTAACCTCCAGAACATATCATCAAGAGAAAAAGTAGTACAAAACACTGTTTAGAGTCTATAGTACCTTTCCTACCTTTTAGGGGGGTAAAATATGTATGAATACATAATGTGAAACACTTTTGGTCCCATGTGTTTGAAGCAAGGGGATACTCAATCTGTATTTTAAAAACATATATGTTAAATATATAATCCTTCCTCCCAAAAGCAACACTGTAAGCATAAACTGAAGAAATTAGTACATTTTGAATGTACTCCCCAGTACACAAAGAAACTACATTTAGCCCTTGGGTGGGCTGGAAGGGAAACAAAGAAGGACGAAAGAAGGAAGGAAAAAGGCAGCAAATAAGTACTTTTGTTACTACACTGAGAACCAACTCTTTAAAGGAGTGGTGATACACAAGCACAAAAACAGAGTAGTTAAATTAACAAACAGATTTGGGCTGCAGGCCTTAACTCTGTGGTACAATGTATGCCTAGGACTAAAAAACACTAAATACTTCCTAAAACACGTTTTCCTACTTCTGTCCACAGAAAATTTCTAGAACAAAGACAACACAACAGTAAACAACTACTAGCACCTCAGCCTGTTGTTTTTAAAAACTACTTGTCAAGTTAAAACAAAAACAAAAACAGTTCCTTAGAGAAATGATCGTTTGTATAAAATGAGCCTGGAACATCTGTCAAAACCAGAGTTTACCAAAGACTAGTGGGGACACTAGTCTTCTAATGGATCAATGTGAGCATCAGCATGAACAAAGCCTACAATTCCCTGAAATGCCTCAGATATTACCTACAGCCCTTGATTCACAATGACTCTAAGAAATACTCTTGGTCTATCACCAGTGAAGCTGCCAGGGCATCAACTCATTATTCCAAAACCTATCAAAAGGGGCAAAAAAGCAACTATCCACCTAGTCTCCCCTGATTCCAAGCTACCAATAGCTAAGAGAAAGTCCTTTATTAAGAATCACTGCTAATAAATGCAGAGCATAGGATGTAACTAGAAGCACCAATGTGTAATACCTAAAGAAATGAGGTCTGGACCACGTGGGTGCTATACTCATTAGGTGATGGGCAGATAGGGACTGGAATTCAACAAAGATTATCCATGACTTGAACCTAAGGATCTGCTGACGAGAAGTGTGGGATACAGTAGAAAGTGAAGTGAAATTACAAAGTAGCAATCTCTCAGATCTGCAATGTGGCACAGGGAGGGGATGGAGCTCTGTAGCACAGCATTGGCTAGCTTGAGCGAGGCCCAAAGCTGAACAGAGGAAAAATGAGTTAAAGCCTGCAGGAAAAGTTTCTTCTAAAGAAAACAGTATGGAAATGGGGAAGAGAGAAAGACTATCACAGACTGAATAAACCCTGAGGGCAAAAACAAACAAATGCTGTCTGTGGACCCCATCTGAATACCATCTGAAACAAAGGTGAAAATACACTTTTGAGACAAGCAGAGAAATGAGATGTGATCAAAAAATACGGTGAAGGCACGGCCCTGTCCCCCAAACAGTAAAAGATACATTGCCATTAATCGTCCTCAAAATCCTCTCCACTTCCAACACATGGAACTCATCATTCTAGCCACTTTCTGAAGCAGCTCTCAAGTCCTCTTTCCTGAGTATCTTCAGTTGTGTTATCATGGACGCCTTGATGTCCTGTATCTATTCAAAACATTTCCCTTTCATGGTCATCTTTACTTTAGGGAAGGCAGTCACAAGGTACCACATCCAGGGAATAAAGATGAGGACAACTGTAATGGCTTATGATCCTGCCTTTCCAATGGGTAGCACTCAGCATTCCTGTATTTTTTTACCACAACATGTGTTATGGTTTGTCTAGATGTCCCCGCAAAGCCTCATGCAGTCATAGGATGGGCTTCTAGAGTTTCTGATTGATCCACGGTTCACACTGGGATTATGGGTGTGAGTGACACACTGGGGCGGGGAGCCTGCATACAATATTAGGGAGGGAAAGAGGCTTGCTCTTTTGTTCTTGCTG
>NW_004955450.1:752014-864930 GCF_000276665.1 Chinchilla lanigera | reverse complement strand
TCTGGGCTATACCCAAGACCTTGTCTTTAAAGAAGGTATATTTTCTGAGAAGCATTAATGGTAATGTTTCTTTTATATAATAAATTTAAAATTTGATCATCTGTATATTTTGGTCATACTATGTATACTGGTTACTGGGTTTAGACTAAGGAATTAATTGTTAAGTATAATAATGGCATGGTGATTTTTAAAATTTCTTTTGTATATCAGATATATCTACTGAAGAATATTTACAGGTTGTGAAAATGATACAGTACCTGGCTGATAAATACATAGTGGAATATTGTATTAATCTCGCCTTACATTTTTTAAATAGGAAAATATTTGTTGACTTTTCTAGTACATTTTAGCAGTAGTAGCTCTTAGGAAGTTACGGCTTATGGGAGACTGCTATCATAAGGAAGTAAACAAGGAAAGCGAACACTTGCAGGGCACAGTAAGTGCTAAGATTGAACAGGATAACAGGATAACGGAATCTCCTTAGATGGGACAAGCAGAGAAAGGTCCTCTGAGCCCTTTTAAAACAGACCTTAGAGAAGTTACAAGTTCACAGTAAAACTGAGAGGGAGACACAGAGTACCCATTCACCGTGGCTCCCACATTATCAAGGTTTCTCACAAGAACACTGTGCTCATTACAAGTGCTAAACCCGTATGTGTGTGTCACCCACAGTCAAGATGACAGAGGGGTGCACTTTTCCTGCTGCATCTCTCTTCTTCCATATTTGACAATTTTCACATATATAAACGAAAGATTAATGAAGCTGTTATTAAAGAAGAGAAAGAACTATAAAATTAGAAACATTAATTCTCAAACCGTGTATTTACTATTTAGGTATGACCCTGACTGAGTTGATCTATTTTCTCCTTTGCAATGGAAATACTGGCTGCCTAAAGAATTACAGGAAGAATTTTTTTTTTTTTTTTTTGGAGACAGGGTCTCACTGTAACTCAGGCTGGCCTTGCATTCACTTTTTATTCTGCCGAGGCTGGTCTCAGACTAACAGCAATCTGGCTTCAGCCTTCTAAATGCTGGATTACAGGTGTGTGCCACCACACTCCACTAGATTTTTTAATAGAACATTTGGAGATAATGAGAAGGAAAACATGGTCAGAGAAATTAATATGTAAGATTAACCTTTTTACTTGGTTAATTATTCTGGAAAAACAATCTCAGGACTATTTCTTAAAAGCATTTTTATGGGAAGTGTGCCATCAGATTTCTAATAAAATATGGCCAAAACAGTAATTATCTCTATTCCCTCCTGCAACCCACTAAGGCAGTGGCAGCAAACCTATGGTATGTCCCTTACTGTATTTTTCTTTTAAAACAAAAGATGTTAAGAGTTTTTTTTTTCCACACTAAAACCTCAGTATTTAAGTTTAATTGCAGTGTTGACACTTTGCAATAAATAAATGGGTTCTGGTTGCAGGTCAGCCCTCAGTCTCTAAAAGGTTCACCGCCACTGCACTAAGGTAATAAATAGCAATGTTATAAACCCAAAAGAACAAAGAGGAAGAAGTAAAACAAACACAATTTTGGAAAACAGAAAATGGGTGGCTGTTACTGGACTAGGCAAAAAGAGCAGAAAAAGATGGAACTCAAATGTCTATGTGGGGAAGGAAGCCAGACTAGCACCTAGGAGTCAGGCCTGGCCAGGCCTTCCAGGGGAAGTGTGAGGCACTAGAAGACAGCAAGCAAGGCCTTCACAGTTCCAAATGAAAATAGCTTCCAACCTAGAAACATATCCACAGGCAAAATCTCAGAAATTTACTTCCCAGGAAGCTTTCTTAGGAAGTTTCTGGGTTTTATAGAGTAAAGAAAAGTTAGGAAACCATGGAATCTAGGAAATAGTCTCAATGAGAGAGGGTGAGGACAGAAACAGGCAGACTGACTCTAAGGACAGCAGCAGTGCACACCATAGTGAACCAGTCTCAAACCAGGTGGAGGATGACATTCAGAGGGGATGCTGCCAGAAAGGGGAAAACACAACTGGCAGGTAACCTGACCAGACCAGGAGGAGCATAGACCAGAGATGAATTATGGATAAGGACATAAATAACCAAGTAAACAAAAAAGATAATCATGAATTGCAAGAAAAACACAAAGTTGTGTAGGGAAAGTAAAAACCATCATGTACTACATGGACAGGCTGAGAACTGTTTACAGTAGTTAATAGGCACGTGTATATATGTAGAAGAGAAACGTCCAATCTTCACTTTCCACAGTACAAAGTTACTAAAAAGTTTAAAATAGGAAAAAAAATTCAAGAAGTAGTGCTACAAGTGGAACTACTTAATAACAGGGAGGAAATTACCAGAAACAACAGCCAAGAGAACTGAAAATCCTCTGTGGCACAGACACCAGGAGTAAGACAAGGGATATTATGTTATAATCTTGGTAGGGTTTTTTCATTGGACTGGAAATTGAATCCAGAGCCTTCACACTGAGCAGCATTCACAGCTTTTTATTTTTTGAGACAGGGTCTAAATTGCCTAAGTTGGGCTCAAACCTGCAGTCCTCCTGCTTCAGTCTCTCAAAAGTCCTGGAACTACAGGAATGCACCACAACACATTGCATCAGATTAAAAAGCAATTCTCAAGTAAGAATGCTGTTAAGAAAACTAACCACAAATGTTAACTGGTCAGTTTTCATTAAGAAGAGGCATCAAGCTGGGCATGGTGGTGCATGCCTGTAATCCCAGCACTCAAAGAGACTTGAGGCAGGAGGATTGCTTTAAGTCTGAGGCAAGTCTGGGCTACAAAGTCAGTTCAAGAACTACATAGTGAGACTCTGTCTCAGAAAAAAAAAAAAAGAGGGAAAAGAAAAAAGTGACCTTAACCAAGGCATGGTGGTGAGCACCTATAATGTTAGCACTTGGAGACTGAAGCAGGAGGATCACGAGCTCCAGTCCAGTCTGGGCTATACCCAAGACCTTGTCTTTAAAGAAAGAAATCACCACAAAAAAACACTAATACAAATTTGTCTAAATTCATAATCATGATAAGATGCCTACTGTAAAGAGAGATACAGACAAATAAACAAAAGCAAAATTTCTTATTTCACCCTGTGGCAGCCATCTGCAATGTGATACCAACAATCAATAACCAGTGCCCCCTGGTGGCCATGCTGTTGTGCAATCTGCTGCTCAGAATCCAGAGTGTGGTAGAGAGGACACTGCGAGTTCCAGGCTAGGACATAAAATCCTGCAACTCCAGCCTTCTTGGATGACTCACTCTAGAGCCACAGCCCATTATAAGGCAGTCAAAAACACGGAGGGAAAGCTGTGTGATGAGAACGGAGGCCTCCTCGCGACCATCCACCAGCCTGCTACCCGCCAGTGGGCCAACAGGATCAGGGCTTTCAGGAGATTTTAAGGCAGCTGAGCCCCAACCAACACGTGGCTATAACCTCAACAATTCAAGCCAGAAGGACTCTACTAAGTCATTCTGCAATTCCTGACCTACTGAAGCTCGGAGATAATGTTGTTATGTGGTGACTCAACTTTTCAAGCAGTAACATCTGCAGTTATTTAGGACTTACCAAGGAGTGTATATTTGGGTGCTTTGCATTATCTCATCCAGTTCTTAAAAAAAGTATCCCAGAGGCAGCCTTCTAGTAGAAAAGCACACCGTGGACAGAAGACTAGAAGATGTTTCTGAATTGACATAGAGTGGTTGTTTGTCTTTTAGCAATGTTAATTCCACTCCAAAAGCTAGAAGATTCACATTATCACCCATGTTGATTTTATTAAACCTCAGCTGCTTCAGTCACATTTTAATATTGTGTGATAAAAAAGCACAGACCTTCTGGCTCAGTATCAAAGTACAATGACTGCTTGAAAAAAAATTTTTGTGTGATGGTTTTGAGTTGCAAGCTAAGCTAGCCACTTTCCCCAAAAAACATTTGTTTTCACTTCAAATAACACCAAACTGGCTCTTCAAATGTGGGTATGTAGCACATTGGTTCTCAAAAAAGAAGCAAGCTCACCTGTCATTTGCTAGTTCTACCACTATCTGGGTCACTACACTCATTGGTCTTTGAGAAGTAGGAGCTCAGGGAGTTGTACAGATCCTCCAAATGTGGACATTCATGTGCTGCATGGTTTCAAGGCCTCCTGCCCATGAGAATGCCTGGACTAAAACACTTCTGTGCTGGTGGCCCCCACCCGACCAGTGTCTGGACATCCCCTGCAAGCTGCCTGGAGAGTCACATACCGAACTTGAACCCATGATCCCAAGGCATGTCCATACCACTAGTTGCTAATGATCTTACCCCACCGGCACTTCAAGGACTGTTTATTGGCAGGACCTCCAGACCAGCATCAACTGGGCAAAACTAACAGATATCTTGGCTATCTATAAGGCTGAACAAGGTTTAAACTCTTCCAAGTGCATCCTTCCTTGGGCATTTTTTCCTTAACCCCACAGTTTCTTTCCATCTTAAAATTACTTTTTTATTGCAGTTAATACCTTCTTTGTTTAAACTACTGTACTGGGAAGTTTTTCTGGCTACAACACAGTAAAGTGCAAACAGTACCTCACACATGTATGGCCCCATGACTGCACTGTGCTCTTCTCACACAAAGATGCTATCTTAACCATCTTTCATCTGTCACAAATATGGGAGTACTCAATAAACATTAGCTGAATGAACAGTGTTCTTGAGAGACCCATGCATCAAGTAGAAAAGTGGATTGCCTTATTATCTTTGTTCTAATCTGAAATTTCCAGAAAGCTAACTCTTTTAAGGATAGGTAACAAAAGAAGACAGGTGGAAATGAGGGTGGTAGTAACTTAAACTTGGAAAGTATGATGATCTGCATTACCACACTTCTGAAATGAGATAATAAAGGATACCTTCGGATTAATATGTTAATGGAAAATCTTATCTTCAGGCTCTGAAAGAGGATAAAGTCTGCCACTTCATGGGTACAGATGACAAAAGTCAGGCCAGGGCTCCCAGGGCTGAAGATGGCTATTCAAGACTACATGGCTGCTCCTCAGATTATGTAACACAGGAAGATTCTCTCAGCACAGAGGACAGACTACAGACTGCAAACATGTTTTTGCTCTTGAGTTTTAAAATTTAATTGCCTACATTTTAAAAACCAGGTATTTTCAAGTTAAATCCAAATTTCAGGCTTTTCAAAATAAAAATCATGAAACTATACAATACTGGTTTCATATGTATGTTAGAACTTACTAGCATTCCCTTCTAGAGGGTATGAGCTCTCCTGTGACCACAATTCTAACCAGGGCATTTTACCTGTCTATGCCTCTCATAAGCGTGAGCATAAGCATGAGCATACGCATGAGTTTGCAGCCACTGTCATAAGAGATTTCTACAAACATAGGCTTTGAAATCACAGATTTTTGTTCATGTGTCTCTTCTATCACATGGTGGGCAATGAAACATAGGAAAGAGATCCTGGCCAAGTGGATAACAGAAGTCATGGAATTTATTCCATGAAGTCATTTATGTAGTAAATGCTGTTAACAATTTTAGAACTGCCATTATTAAGCAGGAAAAGAGTGGTATGGGGGTGGGTAATATTCTCAGTTTTCTCAGTGGATGAAGTCACTCGTGGGGAATACCAGTATTAACCACCGCTAGTGAGCAGGCTTCGGTGAACTAAATCCAGAGAAACACACCATCCTGAAGGGGAAATACTCAAAAGCCCAAAGTCACACGTACTCTCTACCTGCCCAAAGCCCTAAAGAGTAGCGATAACATCAGAGTCCATACTAGGAAGGAAAGCTGGGGACTAGGGCAAGAACCAGCTTGGATGGCTCTCAGGTGCACTTAAAACTCCTCCTCAGGGCCAAGGGCCTGGAGAAAAGTGCAGGCAGCTGTGTCACATCTGGTGGCAAGATTAACCTGTCTGGCTATAGTTAATGTACTGTTTTTATCTCTAACCAGAACTAGGCTGACAGCTGGGCATGGTGGTACAAGTCTATAATCCCAGCATTCTGGAAGACTGAGGTAGGAAGATAGCAAGTTCAAGCCTAGCCTGGATAACTTAGACACTATCTCCAAATAAAAAATGAGTGGGGATGCAGCTCAGTACAAAGGCTCTGGGTTCAATCCCCAGTACCTTAAAAAAAAAAAAAAGGTGGAGGAACATGCTAAGCTGGGGTATGAGATTCTCATTTGGAGCCAGGTACAAAGTGAGCAGGCAGAGGAGGCTTGTCTGCTACCAAGCACAGGACACAAAGGACAAAGAAATCCTAAGTCCCTACATAGAAAAACTATAAATAATGACTTCAATGCTGACACGCTGCATCTTTTCTTGAGACACAGAGACATTTCACTGGCCTGGAAGCTCTGTATCATCACTATAAATGCCCTTTCACTTGAGCTAGTGGGGATTTCTAAATCCCCACTTCAGCTTAATCCAGAGCAGAAGAATTAGAAATAAAAAGCAGAGCTGAAGGCCGGGTGTGGTGGTATACACCTGTAATCCCAGTACTCAGGAGGCTGAGGCAGTAGGATTGCTGTGAGTTTGAGGCCAAAGTGAGTTCAAGGCCAGCCTAAACTACATAGTGAGACCCTGTCTCAAAAAGACAAAAAAAAAGCAGAGCTGAGGCCAAGAGCCCCTTGGGCAAAATGTGCTGAGTTTTGAGTTCATGGCTTTAAGTACTTAGAATCTGCCAGGTAAAGAAAAGCCTCCAAAGGTTATACGTTACATGAATACATTACAGGCAAACTGTTTCATCTCATTCATTGCTTACCCAACCCACAGGCCTTTCTAGAGCATAAGGAAGAGAGAAGATTAGAAAACATGAACTTGTGTCCCTTTCAGCAAGAGAACTGGTTCAGCAATAGACACCTGACAAATCCAATCACGTTAAAACAACAGGTGAAAAAACTACCTACAGGTACACTCTTAACTGACAGGTAAGCTGGTCATTATGTAAGAACAGTCAGCAACAGTCACATTGGGCAGTATTTGAAATGAAGCCTGTGTTTTCTTCCACTATATTTGGATGTCTGGAAACTGCAACAACTCTTTTACTTGAGTGTTTGTTCCTTATAGTCCAGCTTAAAAAAAAAAAAAAAGGAACAGATAGTATACAGTAAAAGTATAAAAATAACAGGGTGTGTTGAAGTACAAGGATCAGCCCACTTAACAACTCCACATAAGCTTGCACAAAAAATACCAGAGGCTGGGAATATAGCTTAATGGCAAAATTTGCCTGGCATACATGAGGTCCTGGGTCACAGCCCCAGCACTAACATAGCCAGGCTTATTTATAAATAGAGAAAAGTTGGTAACAACCTTGACATTCAAAGTTCTGTTAACTTAACCACGATGTATCCATACCAGCAATAGCATATAGTCATTGAAAGCTGTAGAAAAGCACAAATAAGCTCTTTCAACCCAAATTCATGCTTCCTGACTCAGAAACTGAATAGATTCAGATAGTAAGGAATACTTGTACTGACCTGGAAAGATATTCATGATATATTAAGTTACAAAACACTATATGCTGTATTTTCTGTAAAAGTAACACATTTATAGTTGTATATACATATAAAAGTGAGACTTTCTGCACTATCTCTGCTGTTGAAATTTTGTGACCCTCTTTTTCTGGGCAGTATTGAGAACTGGTCCCAGAGCCCTCACAGTGAACTACACCCCCAGCCCCATTCTTCCATCTTCTATTCTGAGATAGGGTATTGCTAAGTTGCCCACACTGGGTACTGTAGTTAAGCAAGCAAGCAGTCAGGAATGAAAAATGAAAGGGAGCCTGAGGCTTTCTACCTACTGCCCAGTAACAGCTACCCTCTAAAATGAACGTTTGATTCTAGCCAGTCTGGGCAGTAAAAGAATAGAAACCCAGTAGTCTGTGTTGTACTCTGTTTAGAGACAGAGTAAGAAATGGCATTAGGTTAGTGAGGCCAACATCCAGGCTGGCTCATGCACCACCTATTTTCAACCTTCTTTTTACTGTAAAAGCTCTAAAGCTAAAAGCCTTCTGGAAGCTAAGAGTGGCCACTGACATTCTGGCCAAAGAAGTGAAAGCCCCCAGGGAGGCTTTTCTTCCTGTTTTGCCTTCTCAGCTTTGGAGAACTCAGACATAGTATCTGGAGGTACAGCAGCTCTTCTGCAACTAAAACAATGACAGCAACATGGAAAGAAAGGAAAAGCCTAGATCTCTGCCGAGATTGGTGCTGTAGTCCTAACCTGCCCATCTCCAGAGTTCTTGTTACATCAGAAGAACAAAACCTTACTTGTTAGGTCACTGTACACAGTTTGTTAGGTTTCCAGTTCTACGCAGCTGTAGGCATTCCTGACAGCACAAAGCTCAGCGCAGTGGTTGTCCACTACCTTTCCTCCCCACACACGACAGATAGAACGCATACCCTTCATCACAGTTACTCTCTGCAGCTGTGATTCTCAGCAAGATGCCCCAGAAGGTAGAGTAAGGATGGAAGACAGTGGTCATGGATCCTGGTGACTATCAAACCATGTCTCAAAAGCACATGTCTATGAAAACACTCAATTTGGTCCCTCCAATAAGTAAGTAAGGATTTTTTTGTTGAAATGCTAAATAAGTAAAATACTTTCTACCCAAGATGCTTTCTTTTAAAGTCAATTCTTTCAAATTTTATTCCATCCAAGTTATTACTCAGAAATTACTTAAGTGACTATTAACTTCTCCCAGTAATCACTCTATGAAAAAACTAGGGTATCGATCCCACAGAAATAAGTCAAATCTGTACTTTAAAAGCACTTATATTTATATCATTTATTATTACATTTACCATTGTTGTTAAAGATCCTAACTCTGGGATTATGTTCTGTATCTCATTTAATGTTTGTGTTAATCCATCACTCACTCCCTTTCAATGCATGTTACTGTTGTTTTGATTCCCTGTGCTTGGGAAATATAGGTCATTTCAAGCATGAACATTTACACAATTACAAATTACCCCAGAAAGTTCTTTTTTTGTGGAACCAGGGCTTCACTATGCAGTTCAGGCTGGCCTTGAACTCACTTTGTAGCCCAGGCTGGCCTTGAACTCACTGCAATCCTTCCACCTCAGGCTCCCAAGCGCTGGGATTAAAGGAGTGCACCACCAGGCCCGGCTATCCACAGAAAGTACTGAACTCAAATTAAAAACCATCCTCATGGGCTAGGGATTTAGCTCAGTGGTACAGTACTTGCCTAGCATGCACAAGGCCCTGAGTTCAATCCCTAGCATCACACACACAAAAAAAACAAAACCATCCTCATATATGCTCTTTTAATTAAGCTATAAAATATGAACACTTCCAAGACAGAATCACTAGTTATTTTAGAAAGGAAAAGGAAATAAAAAGATATTTCTTGTATACCATCAGTTTAGCTTTTTCAAAACTAATGCAAAATCATCTAAAAAGGGATAAAATGTGAAGGAAGACACAAGGCACTAAAACAACCACATCTCTTCACATATCAATACAAATTACTGCGACTAAATACATAAGGTAAAGGATATTGCTCTCATGTCTATGATCTGTCTAATCTGAGGCAGGCATCTTCTAAGACATGCCAAAATCTAAATCATCTCACAATGCGCATGCACACATACACACACAAACACACACAATACACAAACCCCCCACACCCAAACCCAAACCAACCCAAGCCTACACTTGGCAGTCTAGAGTATATATTCATTCATCAAAATCTACAGAAAAAGCTGGGTGTGGTGGTACACACCTGTAATCCCAACAATAGGGAGGCTGAGGCAGGGGGATTGCTGTAAGTTCAGGCCAGCCTGGACTAGACACTGAGTTCAAGGCCAGCCTAAACTACATGTAGAGGCCTTTTCTCAAAAACCAAAAACCAAAACAAACAAGAAATCAAAACCCTACAGAAAAATCACAATCCTAAATTTAAAAATGCAAAGAGAAAACAACTTTAACTATGATGAAATACTTGGTTAAGAGAAAAGTTCCTTTCAAAAAACTGTGATAGGCTTTGCCTTTATATTTGTATGTAATGTTCACTTAGAAGTCTGTAAAAAGTAAGAGAAAACAACTATAATGACAATGAAATACAAGGTTAAAGGAAAGTTCCTTCCAAAATACTGTGATAGGCCCAGCATTTTTTGCATGCAGTGTTCACTGAAAAGTTTGCCAAAAATAATCACTCTTTCAAAGAGGTATTTTCATTGTTGGCCTGGCTGAGAAAGTTACTCAACTGTCAATAAAATCAAGACTTCCATCCAAAGCCCTAGAGCAGTGAATCCAAAACCCATTATTTAACACACAAGTGCCAACACTGCAATTAAACTGGAATACTGAGGTTTTAGTTTAGAAAAACAACTCACCTGTTAACACCTTTTGTCTTAAAAGAAAAACAAATGATTTGTGCTGTAGGTTCTCCCCCACTGCCCTCGAGGTGAGCCAAGTTTATTCTTCAAAGACCACAGTGAAGGGTTTGACCCTTATCTACAATGTGTTAACCTCTACCAAAATGTTAAGTGTACAGCCTAGCACCAGAGAACAACTCAAAACAGTGGGCTCCAGTTAAAGATTCCTATTCAAAGGATGGCATAAAGAACAACTATAGGTAGAGTTCACTTGAAAAAGATACACATTTAACTGCCATTGAATATCAATAGTCAGGCTTTCTTTTACAAAAAGATGCCATTCGTTTCTTTGGAAAAAATAACTTCGATTTTCAAATGAGAAGTGAAAGTATGGGCTCAACCATTTGGAAACAAAAAATGTCAAGAGTTTTCAAAATGGTAGAGATATGTGTAGGTATACTTGTTTCAAAATGGGGACAATAAAATTTAAATCTCTTCACCTCAGCTTGACAAATGCAATTTACTCACTAAAACTAAGCAAACCCAAGAAAAGGTAAAACAACGTTACCATACTTGGTGCCTCCAAGTTTAGGTACATTGAAGAACTTCTTATGTGAACTGTCATTTAATGGTTCAATAAGGTACTCAAAGGGATATCCTGAAAAACAAATTATATTTTCATTAAACACAGCAATAAAGCGTCTTATGCAAAGGGAAAATACCTGGAAACCAGCTTTGCTCAGAGGAACCTTCTGCCTGGTGGGAATGTTCTATATTGGCATTGTCCAGTGAGGCATTTATTGTCCACATGTGGCTCCTGGTCACTTGAAAAGTGGCTACAGGAATTTAATTTTTAACTTTAATTTTAAATAAAGTCGCATGTGGCTAATGTCCACCGTTCTGAACAGTGCTGTTCTAAACTATGACTCTTGCCAAGAAACTGGTCAAGATTATTCACTCCTAAAATGCGTTCAAGAAAGCCCAGAAGAGACAATAAGTACGATTTTAAACAATGGATTAGGTACCCTTTAGAAAGCCATGTCCTAAAAGCTGCATTAAATACACACAGGACAGTAGGAGAACACAATTATGTCAGAGGAAATGATTTTTAAAAACAATTCTTTTATGGGGCATTCAACACAAAACTTCTCAGGTAAGATCTTAACAAGCTTTAAGACTGAAGACAAAACGGAAAACAACTTCGCATATCCTCCCTAGGAGACAAGCTCTGGTTTTGCAACCTCGTAGGGAAGACAGCGTCAGAGACGTTTGCATGCCTCCCAACCCTTAAGGTTCTGGGGGAAGGTGCGGGTTGGAAAGAACCTTCCAGGTCTTTTGTGGATTCATTGTGATGGTGGTGGGTGGGAGCAGGACCCTCAATACTGTTAGGCCGTCAACTTCAGAGCGGCTGTTCTTTCCTCTCTGTAGAGGGAGGCAGAAGGGGGAGGGGACACTGCAGTAGACCGTGAGAAGCCGGACGAGCGCTGTTCGGCCTCTACGCCCCCATTCAGCCCCCGAGGGCGCACGGAAGAAGGGGCTCGGGACTGGACGCGGGGTAAGCATAGAGCTGTGGGAGGCTGAGGCAGACAGGCCTCGTCTTCCACGTCGCTCTCAGATCAGGGGTGGAGAGGGGAAGATCTCGGGCCCCTTCCAGGCCTGGGATCGCCGAGCCGGGCCCTGAGACTACCGAGCTGGGCGGCGGCTGGCGCCGAGGAGGGCGCAGGCCCCGCCAGCAGCCGGGTGCACGGCCGAACTAGCGTCCCCAGGGTGAGGGCCGGGAGGCTTGGCTTTCGCAGGCCCGGCCGCCGGTGACTCCGGGCAGGAGAATGAGGCGCTGGGGGCCGACAGCGCGCGTGCCCAGTGTCCAGTCCCACGTCGGCGGCGTCACTGACCTGCACCTGGGGCGTCCATCGCCGGAGACCATATTATCCCTGCGGGGAGGGGGCGGCGGGGAGGAGGAGAGGCCGGGCCGGGCTGAGGGCAGGAAGGCAGGCGGAATGGCGAGGGAGGAAGGCAGGAAGCGGTCACGCGCAAACACCGCGAGACCAGCGACGGGGCCCGGGCCTGCGGTCGCGGGATTTGCCGCCTGACTCCCGCGAGATCTGCAAGCTTGGAGACAAAGAAAGAGATGGGGCGGAGCTAACCAGTAGGCGACTTTTCTCGTGACCGCTGCTGTTATCGCGAGAGGGGACGAGGGTCCGGGAGAGGGCGGTGTCGAGTTCTATCGCTTAGTGTCAGCAGGGATATTTCGCCGTGTTTAGTTGGCCGTTTCGAGGTTGAGCCCTCTGTGGCTTTTGCGGGGTATCCTCGGGAGCAGGGGTTAAAATTGGAACTCTTGGACTGGGGATTTAGCTCAGCGGCACAGCGCCTGCCTGGCAAGCGCGAGGTCGTGAGTTCGATTCCGGGTACCGGATACCCTCCCCGCAAAAAAACCCCCAAAATTGGAACTTCTAAGGAAACAGCTTAAGGAGACTCGCTTCTCCTAAAGCTAAAACCTCATAATTGCCTGGGTTTCCCGGGCAGCCGGTACACAGGTTGGCGGCTCTATCCGGACGCGTTCAGCTTAGGGTTGAAGGAGTTGGAGTTCCACGCGTCCTTCAGCTTTAGCCTCTCCACCACGGGAGCGGCTAATCGTGTTGTCCTTCTACTCCTCCGACACAGCTTCCAGGTCCTGCTTTTCCACCTGCACCTTCTCCCCTCTGCCACCCCCACCCCCAAGAAATGCCTTAGATCAGGGTCGACTGACCTCATACTCTCATCCTTTGGTTGACCCATGCCCTTCTATCTCCTCCCGTGACTGTGCGTCCTAAACCCCCAGGTGTCTGTCCTAGTCCTATCGGAAACATGCGACGTCCCACAAGTACCCCAAATGCAACGGTTCCCTCAAAACGCCTATTTCTCTGGTATTGCTTGTATCGGGGAATGGCGTTGCCATGCACCAAACCGCCCAAACCAGAAAACGACACATTTTCTTTGAATCGTTTCTTTTCATCATTGACCAACCCTACCAACCCAATCCCCAGTTTCCCCTACTAGTCTTTCTAGAGATCCCTCTTGCTACCCTTCAGGTCTGGGTGACTTTTAATAGTCCACTCGAAAAGATTCTAGGGCCAGGGTGGTGGCACAGGCCTGTAGAATTGCAAGTTCAAAGCCAGCCTGGGCAACTAAGGGAGGACACCTGCCCTCCAGTAAACAAGAAAAAGGGCTGGGATGTAGCTCTAGTAGAGCACCCATGGGTTCAATCCCCAATATAAGGGGCGAGGGCCGGGGAGGGTGGACAAGGGCCCTTAGGATATGAGTACTCTTCCATGATCTCCATGATCATGACAACAAACAGACTCAGCAGGTTAACTGACTTACCCAATTCACCTACCAAGTGACTGACTCAGGATTTGTCTTTTGAGACAGGGTCTCACTAGGCAGTTCAGGCTGGCCTTGAACTTACTTCGTAGCCCAGGCTGGCCTCGGACTCAAAGCAATCCTCCTGTCTCAGCCTCCTCACACATGCTAGGCAAGCACTGTACCCGAGGTACACCCCAGCCCTTTCTATTTTGAGATAGGGTCTTGCTAATTTGCCTAGGCTGGCCTCGAACTTGCTATCCTCCTGCCTCAGCCTTCCAAGTAGTCTGCATTACAGGCATGCACCAACACACTCGCCTGGCATTGATAATTTTGAAGGATACTGGCGATTTTTTGTGCAAGATGTCCTTTAGGCTTGTGTGATTGTTCCTTCATGATTAAATTTAGATTATGCATTTTTGGCAGGAATGCTATGTAAGAGATTCATTCTTTCAGTGCATCATATTGAAAGGCACCTGATTTCATATAGCTCCCTTTTTGGTAATTAGGTCATCTTTTAGCCTATAACTAGAGCATGGTTTTAAATCCAGGTCCACGGGACTCTGGTGTCCTGTCTTACCCACCCACAACTCTGGGGTTAGACATGGTATCAGGTATTGTGAGGAGTGAGGCTGGAGTCTCCAATGGCCTTGGAAAATCTTAGTCTGACCGACAGCTCAGTAGCTAAGCCTTGAGGGCTGCCGTGTTCAGCCAAGATGTATTTTAGTTTTACACTGAGAAAACCTGTTTAGCTACCGATGTTTCCAAAACAAATATGGTATCTTTAAAACTCAAAATCGTTTCACGTCCCCTTCCATGTGCCAACCCCCCATGATGAATGCAATCATTCCATACTGCATAGACATACTAATAAAAATAAAAATCATGATAAATGAGAATGTCTGCCGTGCTGTGGCTCACTGAAGCCACTGCTAAGCCCGATCATGGGGAAGATAAGAGCGCCTGGCTGCCAGCCCTTAGCAGATGAAATCAAAGAGAACCTTTGTACATCTTAAGCAGGTAACAATCTTCTGCCCGTTTAGTCAAGAGGAATGAAGGAAAAGGTCTTCTTGCTTCACCAACATGAGTAGGCAACATATTAAAAGAGTTTAGAAACTGAAATACCTGTCTGTTGCCCGCAGATGGTCAAGAAAGTTGTTGGAGGCCTACAGTACTAAATAGGTCCTGCCGTTGGAACTGTGTTAAGTTATAAAATAAGTAGAAAACTCCCTATTCCTCTTTCAAAGGGAAAGGACAGAATTATTATCAGCAAAATGATATAGGAACATACATTTCAAACACTGTTATGGGTTAATTGTATCCCCCCAAATTCACCTGTTGAAGTCCTCACTCCCCAGGATCTGTGTACATGACCTGATTCAAAGTTAAGATGAGGTCAGTCCTCACCCAGAGACTGGTGCATTTGTAAGAAGAGAGAATGGGCACACAGACAGATGAGCAGGGGACTGTGCTTCAGCGCCTGGATTGAGGGCATTCCAGGACAGAGAGAGGAGGGTGCGGGAATTTGGAAGACACGGGGTGATTTGAGAGGCATGCTGCATTTGACTTACAAACTTCCTAGACACTCTGAGTTCTCAGACCAGGGAGCTCTATAGTTTGGTGCCATCTTTTCAGCCTGAGCCTTGCTACTGCCTCCAGAGTGAACTGCCCAGGGGAATGCTGACACAGCAAGAGCAGGGACAGGATCCGGATCCTGACCCAGACCCATATCCCTCCTGAGGGTGCAGGCCCCTGCTCTGGTCAGGCCCAAGCTAACCCCCTAGGTGGCGCCCACCTTCCGGCTCCTGATGGCTGCTCTCTGCTGTTCTGCAGGCCCACAGTGTGTGCCCAGAAAATGCCCCGCAGGAGCAGCTGTCAGGTGCGGGCTGCTGTTGGCACGGCGGCCTCTGGGGGGCAGCAGCACCAGGCACTGTCTCTTTGAGAGCTCAGCGTCCCTCCCTGACAGCAGGAGGTTGATGAAACAGGAGGAACAATACACAGCCTTTAGTGTGACAATAAAAACAGTGTTTGTCATTGTTTTATAACAAGCAAGTGGCATTCTCAGAGCAGCCATCCTATAGGTTAGGTGGATATTTATTAAAAATGAGAGTGTCCCCACTCAAAACATGGCAGTCTCTGGGGCTGGAGGTACACACCTGTAATCCTGGCACTCTGGGAGGCAGAAGCAAGAGGACCACAAGTTTGAGCCCAGCTTGGGAAACAGTAATTTAGTAATACCCTGTCTCAAAATAAAACATAAAAATGAATGGGGATGGAGCTCAGTTAGAGAGCCTAGGGCCAATCCCCAATACAAATATAAAAAAAGAGGGCAATGGCATGGCAGTGACTCTTCTTTCAAATGGCCTTCAGAGCCAGGGCTCGGCTCATGCTTGAGCTGGACCTTGTTCCTCCAGCCCTGGCTTTGGCAGCCACTCACCTAAACTCAAAGATTAAAATCTACTTTTCCATCTGGGTCCATCTCCTACAAATTTCCACTCTTTCCCTAATGATATTAGTCCTGAAGTCCGTCCCCGTGGTCTGCACCTGCAGTTCTAGCGCTGGGGAGGCTGAGGCTGGAGGATCCCATTGAGTCCAGGGATTTGAGACCAGCCTGGACAACATAGCAAGATCCCATCTTTTAAAAAAGTCAAATTGTGCCAGTCTCAGCCACTGCCATCTCTGTGCTGGGATTCTGTTGGAGTGGAAGCCCGCCCCATCTTCCCTGCTTATTGCTCCACTCTGGGCCCAGTCCCACTCAGTGTAAAGCCACGGCCCCCAGCCCTGCATATTCCAACCCTCCCTGTCCGTCCTTGTCCCCACCTGGCCTTGCTGTAGCTCTCCGCAGTTCTTTGACATATCCAATGCAGTCTGTTCTCTGTTCTCCAGAATGTGTACCTGCATCCCTCTGCCTGGAGCTCCCACCCAGGCTCCCACATGGCCTTACACCTTTGCTATGGGTCTCTGCCCGATCTGCCCTGGCGGGTGATGCTTCTTTGTGAGCATCCACACCTGTGGCCCTCCAGCTTCCTCACACATGTCATTCTGCCCCAGTCTTCTCCGTGGCATCTATTGGCATCTAACATGCTCTATGCCAAACTCCTTGTCATCTGTTTCTGCTGGAACATGGGCTCCATAGGCAAGGATGTGGTTGTTGCACTCACTGCTATACCCGCAGGGCCTGGGACTGGTGCAGAGTGGGCGTTCAGTGAACATTCATTGGATAAATGCACATATCAAGCTGCCTACTGCAAGCTCCAAGAGAGAGGCATGCAGGACATCAGAGGCAAGGACATCCCTAGGTTTCTGGCCCCACTGGCTTTGGTGATATCAGCCCAGAGAGCACCTCAATGTTCAGAGCAGAAAGAGTTCTCTGGGTGAGGGTTGCCTGTACCATGGGTAGTACCATGGTATAAATCGTTCAAACACAGCAAAAGCAGAACCTAGGCAGCTGAGACACCTCAGTTCTTGCAGCTGGGATCCCCACAGCCCTAAGGGAGACCTCTCCCTCCTGCGCCAGATGTCACAAGGCTTCGTGCTTCCTCCTGCCTCTGTGTGTTGCTCAAGTAGGAAGCTGAGTCTCACTGGGTGCTGAGGATGGTGGTGCTCACCTGTAGTCCCAGCGACTTGGGAAGCTAAAGTGGGAGGATCTCTTGAACCCGCAAGTTTGAGACCAGCCTGGGCAACACAGAGTTTGTCACAAAAAGAAAACAGAAACAAATCAAACAGATGAACATCAGGATTCAAACCAATAAAAGAAGAAGAAATGTTGTCTCTGAGCATGTGGTGACTCGATCCTGACAACAGAGAGTCTGGGAGGCGGGACAGGGCTCCAGGGTGATGTGGAAGGAGTTCATACACCGCTTGCTCCCAGGCCCTCCATTCCAAGCACAGCACCTCCTCCTGTGCTCCGCTCCATGCCCCGCCAGCTTCAGATCACCCAGGCTCCTGTCTGGCCTCATCTGCGCCCTGCCCAGCTGGGTTTCCAGGGGCATCTACTGTACTTAAATTATGGTCATTTTTTTTTGTCCAAACACTCCGGGCCATGCACACAGGGGCAAAGTCCAAACGCTCTCCTGACATCTGAGCTCACCGGCACCTGGCTCCGGGTTGCCAGTTTCCATTGTTGTTGATGCCTCGCCTTGCTGGGTCTTCTGTGTCATCCACCGAGTTATCTAACAGGCCTCAAGCTCCCCGCTTGGCATTTGGAATCCTGTTCATCTCCCGTGAAAGCAGCTACCCACCCTCTGCGGCCATGCAGACCCACTACCCACTACCCCAGACTGTGGCTTCCCCAATGTCTCTCCAGTCCCCTACAAGCTGGGGCATAGCCTCTCTCTCTCCACCTGGACGATGACAGTGTGTGGGCCTTTTGTCCCAGGGATGGGGCACATGGAACGAGCAGGGAGAGGCACTGGCCGTGCTGCCTGTGGCCCACAGTGAGGCAGCACTGAGCTGCTCACTTTTGGCCTGGCAGCAGAGAAAGCAGAGCCCAGTGCCCCTCCCGGGCACAACCGTCACCTCTTCCCATGAGGCTCTGGCTCCTGCAGGTCGCCCACCTCCTGTGGCCCCCCTCTGGGGACCAAGCCTCCAACACATGACCTCCGAGGGGCACTGAAGAGCCAAACTCGACAGACACCACTGTGGTCCAACACTAACCCACCGTTGCCACGGCCGCTGCCGCTACTGCAGCAGCAGTTCGCTCCATGCAGTCCACACAGCTCTGCCTCGTCCTGTCCTTCCTAGGACTAAACATTGGTCACATGCAGGATCTGTGCACAGAAGTCTGGAAAATAGAGTTGAGCTCTCAGCTCTTCAGTTGAGGAAGAGTCATGAATGAAGGAGGTGAATGGATGCTGAACACTGACCTATTTAAAACTCATTTGTGGTGTGTGTGTGTGTGTGTGTGTGTGTGTGTTTAGAGCTGGGAATGAAACCTAGGGCCTCACACATGTTATCAAATGCTCTACTACTGAGCTATATCCCCTCCCCTTTTTATTTTGATACAAAGTCTAGCTAAGTTGCCCAGGTTGGCCTTGAACTTGCAGCCCTCCTGCCTCAGCCTCTGGGGTAGTTGGAATTACAAATATGTGCCACTGCACTTGGCTTAAACTCATTTCTGTTAGTTAACTGGAGTGGATTGAGATGTCTACCAATCAAGAACCCTGACCAACAGAGTCGGCATGGTGACAGGGCTCACAGCTCCATGTGATTCCTCTTCTATCCTGTGACTCTGTCTACACAGAAACCTTCTCGACTCTGAGCCGAAACTTGGGTTGTTTCCAGTGAGTGGGCTGGGGTGGCACCACTCACGCCTTCCACTGTGAGGACTCAGCAGCCACCGCTCATCTGCAGCTCCTAGGCTGCTGAGAGGCTGCAGGAACCAATTAATCCAAATGCATTTTATCCTGTGTGTTAAATTGGTCACCAGGGGGAGTGTGGATATAACAGGACCTGTGCCTGGAGCCTTCATTATAGGTTTGTAGGTGGAAGGCTTTCCCTGCTTCATCCAAGGGGCTCAGCACCTTGCTGCCACCTGTCTCATTAGTGAGTGCGGGACCCAGGGCGCTAGGCAGGTGGCCAGTCTCATTACCTCGCTTTTTAAAGGAGGGCATCCAGAGGTCAAGTGACTTTTTTGCTTCGTGCTAATCAGAACCTTCTGTAGCTGTTATTTGCAAGTTCCTGGGCTTTTTAAAAGCTTTGTCAGTGATTTCAAAAGCCCAATCCATGTATTGTTCTGACACTTCCACTAAAAGGGGTAAAAAATGAATGGAAAAGAGTCGTTTTGTCCTGATTTTGGTTATGTATGAATGACAAAGAATTCGGCTTTAAAAAAAAAAAAAGCAGCATTGGGAGGCAGGACTTATGTATGTACAGTACTTCTTGGTTTCCTACTTTGAATAAATACCACGGAGTGACAAAGACAGAGAACTTGACCGCAGGGAACTACAGTGTGGCTGGGAAGGGACAAGGGCTGGGGAGAGGTGAAAGAGCTGCTCCTGCCTGGTGCCCGTGAAAATGCTTCACAGAGGGGTGGTGAGAGACAGGAGGAACAGAACGCAGAAAGCATGGGCCCATTCTCTCCACAGGCACCAGCACCAGCCGCCAGCTGCCCATCCTGGCTGAGGTTCTGTGTCAGCCTCCCTGCCCTCCCACAACTCCATCTCAGCTCAGCAGCCTCAGTCTCTGGCTGTGCAGATAATTTCTGAACAAAAGCAAGACTAACAAAGTCCCGGCGGAGGGCGTGGAGGACTGGGTGAGTCAGGGTCCAGGTGGAGCAGGCTAGGATGGTGGCGGGGCAGGCGCCTCTGGGGCTTCTTGCACAGATAGGTGTGAGCAGCAGACACACATTAACAAAAGAAATGCTACCTTGGGGGCTGAGCAGAGGCACATGGGTCCTCTCTGTATTTATTCACTTTGCAACTTTCTGTGAGCCTATAATTATTTTATTATTATCACGATTATTATTATTTTTGTGGTATTGGGGATTGAACTGAGGAATTTGCACTGAGCTATATTTCCAGCTCCCATTTTATTATTTTTAATTTTGAGACAGGGTTTTGCTAAATTGCCTAGGCTTGAATTTGTAATCCTCCTGTCTCAGCTTTCCAGAGTGCTGGGATTACAGGTGTGCACCACCATGCCTAGCAAGCCTGTAACGATCTTAAAATAATTTTTTTTTTTAAAGTTGTTGGGCCAAGCGGGGTAGCCCAGTGGGAGAGCGCCTGCCTAGCATGCGTGAGGCCCTGGGTTAGATCCCAGCATGTCAAAAATAAACAAAAGCAGGGCTGGGGATATAGCTCAGTGGGAGAGCGCTTGCCTATCATGCACAAGGCCCTGAGTTCAATCCCCAGTACCACACACCCACACAAGTGCACACACAAAACAATACATTCCAGTGTATTGCTATTGATGTGAACAGTACAGATTTGTCCTTAAGATGTGGGGTTGGGGAGGCTCCACAGTCAGGGGAAGGAGAAAGCTGGCCCCAGGGAGGAGACTGGACCAAGACCTTTCTGGAGACCCAAGTGGGAGTGGGAAGGGGACAGGAAGCAAGAATCTGGGACTTGAGGCAGGGATCAAGGTAAATCAAGCACCAGGCATCACAAGAGCTTGGGAGAACAGGAGCCGGGAAAGAAGAAGGAAGGCAAGAGCGCAGAGTGAGCTCCTGGGTCCCTGCTGTCTGAAGTTTGCTCTTCATATGGTTGGGGTGTGATATGGGTGTGTTGTCCCAAGCAAAAGGGGCCAAGGGAGAATGAGAGGACAGAGATGGTATATTGGTCCTTCTGTGACAAAATATCATAACCTAGGGGTCTTGAACAGGAGGTATTTACTTCTTGAAGGAGGCTGGGGCTCTAAGATGGCGGTACTGGCACACGCCAAGGACCTGCAGTGAGTCACTGGGGAAAAACCCTTGTCTCTTGCCAGAGCTCCATGTGAGGAAGGCTGAGTTGTCAGCATCCATGAACTGGGTGGGGAACAGGGCAGGAAGTAACCCCAGGCTCCATAGACTGCTCTGTAGAGAGGCCCCCATGAAGCATGTGTCTGACACATGCAGGGCTGGCCACTGGGAGGGCCCCCCTTGTCCCAAGAATGAACCATGGGGCAGGTGGGAGTAGTTATCCTTTGTTGAGAGAAATCCAGCACAAGCATTTGCTCAGAGGCCCTAAAAGATGACGAGAATGAGAACCAGATTTCACAGGGCTACAGAGAGAGGAAACCAGAGTTCTCCTTTAGCTTTAGAAACTGGGGCACACATTTGAAAGGAGGGAGACAACACGTAGACACACAGGTGACTTGCCCAAGGTCACATGGGCTCCGTGAGGCCTTTTGACCCCCTCCCCGCACCCTGAAACAGCCCATCTTCTTTACCCGCTGACCTGACAGCAGAGACTCGGGAAGGCCCTGCTGCTGGCGGTCTGTATTGAAGTCTTGATGACACTAATGGGATACAGTCGCTAGGCTTCCTAATTTAATCAGGCCTTTATTATTTGCACATTGACCATGCCATTGCACACATTACCCTTGGATGTGTGTCTAAAGTGATTGTTTGGCTCCAGTTTTGTGGACTCTGCAGACAAAACTCTCCTGTGAAGGGGGTAGGTTGGATATTCCAAGGTTGCGTTCCAGCCGGGGAACACGTTTCATTCCCAAAGCTTATCAACCATTTCCATCCTACCAGGCCCCTCTCAGCTGTCACAGCACATGGACTTTATTTCCTTAGGGAAGCCAGGGGCAGCAGTCTCTCAAATATGACAACCATGTGACTCACGGTTCTGATCAGACTCCACCGTTGGGTTGGGTAGGTAAGCTGTGCTGGGGAGTCCCAGTGATGGGGGAGGTGGTGGTGAGTAAAGACCAGCTCTCCACATTGCTGACCAGTGTCTTAACCTCTTGTGTCAGGACCACTGGGCCATAGGTTGCTCCCTCTACCCCCACTCCTCACCCTATCCCAGACCAAAGGGCATAGGCTTTGATTGTACAGTACTCCTACACCTGGGTCAAAGGTAGAAAACCAAGGCTTTGCAGCCCAAATAAACTGGGTTTGAGTTCCAGCTCTGCACATCAACTCTTACCTTTAGGAAACTTGCTTCACGTCTCAGAGCTCCTGTTTCTTCCTCAGCAAAGTCTGAACAATTGGAGTACATACATGATAGGGCTGATGAGACAATTAGATGAGATAATATACAGCAGCTGATTAGTTCATTCTACGAATTCTGTGAATGGTGATAAAATGATTGGTACATGTAGCGCATCAAATGCAATGTCAGCAGTGTAAGAAGCACTGTTGTTTACATAGTATTAAAAAAAGAACACCTTGCCAATTACATTAGGACACAAGGCTTGTTATCGCATATTTATAAAACTGCTTTCATAGACTTAGTTATACATCAATGTTTGATGATATGTCAGAATGCATAATATGCATATGTCAAAAAGGAAATGTAAGCAAAATGAATTTTGGAAGGGAGCAACCCTCCTGAATCACTTTTGTTTTTAAGATGGAGTCTTGATGTGTTACCCAGGCTGGCCTTGAATATGCAATCCTCCCACAGAATCACTTTTTGAGTCAGTATCACAAATACTGACTCAAAATAATCATATTTCTCAAATAATATTGTCCTCTCAATAATATTGTCCTTCAAAATAATCATATTTCTCAAATAATATTGTCCTTCAAATCATCAACAAAATGAGTGAGTCCCTGTTTCTCATAAAAGAACCTTCCTTATGGCCCCCAGGTTTCCTTCCAAGTCACAGATACCCATTCCCAAATGTTACGCATGGTCCCCTGGCAACCATAATTGTAAGAGGCTTCCTGAGTTCAAAGACACCAAAATGTGAAAAAGATGTGCATTTCAGTATCAATAAAATATGATGTTATGGTGTTAAAGTCAGTTGTGAAGTGTATTGTGTAAGTATTGTGGGGATTCATAACCAGCAATAATTCAGGCTTTGAAGTTTGTGAATTCCTCACTTAAATAATTAGGGCACTCGTCTTATTCTTCATAGCAGAGTTACTAACTTGGCAGTGTTATTTGTATTATATTTACACAATGTTCTTTAATATTATAAATGCTTTACATCATTTTTTTTTGTTTTTGTGAGACTGGGGATTGAACCCAGAGCTTCATACATGCCAGGGAAGTGCTCTGCCACTGAGCTGTACCACTACACCCCAAGCCCCTTTAAAAATTTTTTTTCATTTTATTTGAGACAGGGTCTCACTAAGTTGCTGAGGCTGGCCTTGAACTTGCAATCCTGCCTTATCCTCTTGAGTATATGGGATTATAGGTATGTGCCACCATGCCAGGCTACATGAATTAACAAAATAAATTCTCACAACAATTGTATGAGATAGAAATAATTATTATATTAATTTTCCAGATAAGAAGCTGAAATGCACAGGCAGGGGAAGTAACTTTCCTGAGATGACACAGTGAGGCTGCAAACCTGGGGCCTCAACCCAGGCCCTACTGACATTTGGGACCGATGATCTCTGTTGAGGGGCTGTCTTGTGCATTGGAGATGTTTAGCAGTGTCCCTAACCTCACTCTCCAGATGACAGTAGCACATGTGATACAGGTATAACAACCAAAAGTGTCTCTGGACATTGCTGACTGTTCCTGGGGGAAATCAGTCCAATTGAGAACCACTGCATTACACCTGGCCACTTTAGGGGAAACCAGATCTCAGGCCCAGCTGCAGTGTTAAATTCAAGTCCAGAAACAATGAGAAGTACCTATGGTTGGCCACATAGCAGCTTGGGGTGGAACTGAGCAGGCCTGCAGGTGCTGCTAGGCGGTGGCCAAGGCAGAGCATGGATCTGGGACTCAGGAGACAGCAAGACCACAGAATCTGAAGATGTGTGGGCGTGACTGGCGTGTGGGGAACATGATCCCTCTCCATCCTGCCGACCCACCACATTCTTCTCCTTGCCCTCCAGAGCCAATTTCCATCATGAATACAGTGCATATCCTTCCATTCCGTTTCCCCTCATGTTCCTACATGGGCTTGATTTTTCCACTTAAACGTACACAAATAGGATTTAAATTTTGTATTAGACAGCAATTTTTTTTTTCACCCAGCAGGCTATATTTTAAGCTTTATCCATAATAGTAAGTATAGCTTGGGTTTGTTAGTTGGGTTTGGTTTGATTTTTTTGATGGTGGAGGTTGAACCTAGGACTTCATGCATACTAAGCACTCCAAGTATATGCTCACCCCTGAGTTACACTCTGCTTTGCACATTGCTTCAGTGCATTATGATCATACCATATGTTACCTCACCACTCTTCCTATTGGTGGGCAGCTGAGTCGTTTGTGGTTTTGCATAATTACTCACACCCTGCAGCCATATCCTCGAATATATCTGCTGAAGCATTTACCTACAGATGAAATTGCAGTTTACAGGGAATGCAATTGAAATGAAATGCTCCATTTCACTTGATGCTGCCAGATTGTCCTCTGTTGGGTCTATACCAATTTGTCTATTTGTCCTCTTACCCGCAATGTACACAAGTTAGCCTTTCCCACACCCTTACCAATATTGCGCTTCTTTAAAATTTTTGCCAATCTGAGGGGAATTTGATCCCACTGGGGAGGGCCAAAAATGCGAGTAAACATTGTCTATTGTGTGTGTGTGAGGAGAAATGGTGAGAACAAGTATGTTGGGCCACAGGCATCACTGAGATTTAAAGTTGATGAATTGCCTGACAACTTCTCCAAGCCATTCACCATGGCCACAAACTGCCCTTAAAACAAAATAGTCATCACACTGACTGCTGTGATGAAAGGACTTCCTGTGGACCTATCAGCACAGTCTGCAATGTGACTGGACAGTCCCTGACTGTCCCTTGGCCACTCAACAAGAGCCTGAAGGCCTGCCCTCTGCTCCATAAGGCCTGGATGTGGCAGATATGAACCACAGGCCCTGAGCTCTGTGTTCCCCACCCAGTGCCTACCCAAGAATTGATAGGTCTGATTGGTGAAGATGAATCGGTCCTTCAGGTGGAAGCCTGGTTGGCCCGCTCTTCAAATGGCTTCAGGAGGAGAGGTTTGCCTGTTTCAGTGCATGTAGGTCTTGCAGGAGCCTCAATAACAGCACAGTGTGACTCAATGCATTTGCATGGGGTCCGGGCTCTTTGCAGGAGAAGCTTCTGGAGGTGCTGACCTTGCAGGTCCCAGGCTCACACTATGAGCAGAAACCTTGGGGTTGGTGGGGAACCTGAGCCGGGCATCTGCACTCTTCTCCAATCCACCTTCCAGCCAGCTGAGTCCCTCTTGGTCTCAGATTCTCTACCTGTAGACTAACAAATGCTTATTCATGCTTAGTGAACATCTGAATATTAGGAAATAGCTGAAATAGTGGCACCTACTGAATGGAACGCCTGAGAGGATTGAGTGACAATGTCACACACGGGTGCTTGGCCCAGAGCTGGGCACACAGGAAATCCTGGAAAGGCCGGTGTAGTAGAATCATGAATGCCATGGAGCCCGCAGGGAGTTGGAAAGGAACACATTTCTTCCTAGTGTTGTGAGGGCAAAGGCATCCTTATTCAATCTTAGTCCTTGGCAGGAAGCTGCCCTCCAGTCATTTATTAATGCCACCCTCCAATGTCCTGGACAGTTAGGAACCCAGGCCATGCCACTGACCCAAGACACCCTCAGCCCAGCTTCCTGCCCAGAGACTCCATCCTCCCAGGAGCGGTTCTGCAGGGTGCTGTGTCATTTGCTTGCTGCAACCACTCTTGATGCTTCTCCTTAAATCATCCCTGCATCCCAGGATGGGGGCTCGCATCTCAGGCTCCAGCTGTCCCCTGTGGATACAAACGGTGCCCCTTGGGCTGTTTGTCTTGTTGCACTTGCAGTCTGCCTTCCATGAAATGTTGAGGCTGGCATCTTTGTGGCTTGATGAAGCCATTATTCTTCCGGGTGACATTTTCTGGGAGCATGTGGATTCACGCAGAGTTGAGGACAGCCCCCACCCAGGTCTGGAGTCCTGTAAACATTCTTAACTGTGTCTATTGTCCTCAGTCTTAGACACATACCTGTCTGCCTTGGACCAAAGCATTCCAGGGCACTGAGTTCATGGGTAGCCCTTGCTGAACGGTAGGTACCTGGCCACTTCCTGAGACCTTGCTAACTGCAGGCTCGCTGGGGCTGAGGCCCAAGACTTTGCATTTTTAACAAACTCCCGGGCAACCTGATGGTGCTGGTCCAGGGATTGCACTTGCAGCAGCCACACTTGCATTCACCTGCAGGTTTTAGGTGGCTGGGCCTGCACCCTAAAGTTTCTAATTCGGGTCTAGGGTATGCCCCATAATGTGCATTTCTAAGAAGTTCTCAGGCAAGACCAGCACTGCTGATCTGGGGACCACACTTTGAGTCATTGTTCTAGTTTCCCACGTCTCCCGTTTGCTAAGGTTCCCCGAATTCCCCCACTCTAGGACAGTTCAACCTAGTCATGCTAAGCACCTTGCCTGTTATTTCTATAGCTGGCCACACCCCAAGGTGACCAGTGGCCCCTGTGTCCTGTCTGGCTTCTGTCTCAGGCTGGTTCCTGGCCATGCCCATCATTCTGCCCATGTACCAGCCTCATTCCCCACCTCTGGTCTTTCTAGTCCTTTCAGCCTGGGCCCTGAATGGCCTCTTCAGCTCAGCCTTTGCCTCTCTGCTCGGCAACCCCAGCCAGCTGTGCAGGTGGTCCCTCTGCCTGCACCCGGTCCTCCTTGCCCCGGTCCTCCTTTCCTGGCTCCCTGAAGGGCTCTGGGCAGCTGCCTGGCATGTGAGACTGTGCCCAAGGGAGGTAAGACCAGAGCCTTCTCACTGAGCTCCACCCCCGGCTCTTTTGTATTTTCTCTCTGATTCCCACATCTTCTTGGATCCCACCTGCTGTGCAGGAGCCGTCTGCCCATAGCCATCCGAGCTCAAGGCCCAGTGTAGACAGGGAGCTCTGGGGTATCCAGGCTGACCAGGTGCTCAGGGAGCCTGATGCTGGTGCTGCCTCATGGTCCTGTGTGCCTGAGAGTGAGCTATGCGACTCCTAAGTCCTGGGACCCCGATAAAACAGGGAAGATCAATCCCAAACTGACCAAGGTTGCATTTCTGCCACATCAGGAGTTACAGGGGAACACAGGTGTGCAGACTCACATTCTCCCGATACCCAAGCCTTACTTTTATGCTCCCAATTCCTCCCTTAGTCAGGAACAGAGCCCCATACCTAGGGCAAGAACAAAGGTGAAGCTGTACTGAGAACATGGCTTGTCTGCCTGGCCTGGAGTTTCTGGTTCTTGGCTGGAACCAGTCTAGTGGGTGAGATCTGGCACTGGTCCCCGAGGAGGTCCCGTGGGCTGGCTGGAGGCATCAGTCACCCTCCCCATCCTGTGAGGCCTTCAGTTCCACCCCATCTGGAAAAAACGGAGGCAGAGAGGCTGGGCCTGCTAATGCAAACCACTTGTGCTGTCAGGAGAGGAAGGGGCCGTGCCTCACACGAGGTCCAGCTCCTCTCCCGAGAGCCTTGGCAGTGTGGGGAGGGCTGCACAGATGAGGGCTCCCTGTCAGACTGGGCTCCTCCCATCACCCCCCGGTCTTCCTGCTTGGTTCCCTGCAGATGGGCCTGGTGTGTGAAGTAAGAGGTTGGGGGTTTTAGGAATTCCGACTAGACAAGCTTGACAACCATCTCCATCTCTTGCAGGTCAGGGGCCAAAAATGCCATAGTAGACTTGACACGCCAAGGGACACTGAAAGGAAACCCAACAGCTACTTGTTTCAGCCCATCCTGAGCTCCTTGAGGTCAGCGGGATGTATAACTGGTTTGACCTCTACGACCTGCTGTGGTGTCAGGCTCACTGTGTTACCTCCACCTCCAGCCTCTCTTCCCTCTGCCTGTCCCCTTGTGGGGAAAGTTGGGAGCCTTAGGTAGGGTTAGATTAGGGAGCCAGGCCTTTTTAAGAAGAAGAAAAGAAATAGACTCTGTATCACAGTGAGCAGCCGAGCTGCCTGCCTGTGGTTTTGACACCTGCCTCTGTGCAAGTGACACTGTCCCTCCTAGTGCAGGATGCTATGACTACACGCATTCCCCACTTAGCACACCAGACCTAACCCTCCAGCAACAAGTTCAATAACCAATCAAGTAGTGACCCTCAGGAGTCGGGTAGAGACAGAGTCCCCACCCCATAAAGTAGGACTGCTGCTCCAGATTCAGCAGGGACCCAGCCCTCACCCCCCACTCCTTGGAGTGGCTTTGTATCACTTCCTTTTGCAAATAAATGTTGCTTTGTACCAGTCCTCTGTTCTGACTTCTCTTCCTCCATGAGAGAGAGAGACAGAGACAGAGACAGAGACAGAGACAGAGAAGGGCAGAGACAGAAACAGAGACAGTCCTGGCAAGAGTGGCCTGGGGACCCCAAACCCCAGACTCTGGACATAACATCCTGACTGCCTGCTTTCCAGCCACACTGACATTCTTTCTGTCCCTGTGGACTGCCAATCATTCTCCTGCCACAGGCCCTTTGTATGTGCTGCTGCCTGAGCCCAGAATGTCTTTGCACAGCAGTCTTTTGACACCTTTTCATGCAAATCTGATAAGTATCTGCATTCCTGGCCACACAGTCCACCTGATGAGATGCTGTACACCAAGTGCTAAACAACCCTGGAAAACAGAATCATCATCCTCTCCCGGAGAAGGAAATGTCCAAGGAGGAAGGAGGCTGGCCCAGAGCCACACAGTGGTGAGCACAGGGACCAGATTCTGGTTCTAGTTCTTGTGACTCAGTGCCAGCAACCTTTTTACGTGTGCCACCAGCTTCGAGTTGCTCCAAGGATTAGCCCAATTCTTTGGGAAGCCTGGCACTGGGCTCGCATGTGAGTTTCCGGATGCAGGCTTCTCCACTGTGATTAGCACAGCCCTTGCCAGGAGAGGCAGCTGCCCAGGTTCAGCGCCTGGGCCAGCTCCTCCATCCTTCAGGAGGGCTGTTTCCACCTCAGCCAGCTGCTCTGGGCCTTGGAGCTCTTCCAGACCTGCTGGGCTGTGAACTCTGGGGGTGAGGACCAGGATTCCTGGCCCCCTGGTACGGCTGCGTCTCTGCATTCTGCCATCTCTGGAGCCAGCCACGTGTGCACCAACTGCACTTCGGGAAATCACCCCAGGCCCCAATCACAGAGCTGCCAGGAAACAACTGCTCTGGGTCCACATGAAAGGCATTCTTGGACAATGTTTCTCCGCCCTCCCTCGTCCCAGCTGCAGAACTTTCCGCTGCGAATTATTGCAGTGATCTCTGCCTCGGATTGGTTTGTGAAGAGGGCGCTGGGTCTCATTTCTTTATTGCTCCCATGTGTGCAGAATCAACTCAGTTCTCTGGCAGTTTTCCTCCCCACCTCCTTGTGGAAGGGAGATGCTCAGAGGAGAGCAGGCAAAGGGCCTTTGGGGCCCTGGACCTCCCCCTGCACAGCCCCTGCCACCTTCCAGACCCTGTGACCCAGGCAGAGTAGGGAGGGGACTGCGGTCCTGGTTGTAAACCTTCCACTGCTCTGAGTCCCCAGGAAATCCAGGAAAGTGGCAAGCAAGTGGCTGCCCCAGGTCTCTTGTCCATCCTAGAAATGACAGCTGCCGTCATCACTGAGCATGCCGGGAGTGTGGATGCAAGGAGCAGAAAGGCAGAACGAAACAGGATTTCATGTGCACACAACACAAAACTGAGGATTTCATGACACATTGTGCTTGTGTGTTTGCTCTGAATGGATTTCTCTCTGCCCGGAGCCACTCCAGGGGGACGGAACTGCCACACATCATACCTGGGGATTACATTCCTAGTACGTGTCAGTGGCCAGAGAAGCAACTAGACCACCCTGCCCTCTGTGGCAACTGGTTCTACCCTGAAAAGGGCTCTGGGACCCACAGATGCTGCTTGTTGCTGCCATTTCCAGGACGAGCTCAGGAGCAACTATGTCTCCAAACCACGCTAGAATCCCACATTCTGTGGCAGCATTCCAGGATCTCTTTCTGTTCCTTTTCTTTCTATTTTGGGGGAGTACTGTAGATCAAGCCCAAGACCTTCACATTAAGCTACATCCCCAGACCCTTTTATTTTTTATTTTGAGACAGGACTCGCTCAGTCCCTGTTAGAATTTACAATCCTCTCATCTCAGCCTCCCAGAGTTCCAGGATCACAGACATGCACCACTATGTCCAGCCAGAATTTCATTTCTAAATACACATTAGTGCCTGGTATAATGAAACACATGCTGCATACCGATGAAATGTAACGTTCAAGCTGAATAACAGAATGTTTCATTTACCGGTAAATTTACGACTCCCTGTAGGGGGATCAGTTAGTACCAAGTCCTTCCCACTTCCCCTGGGCTCAATATGAAGCCAGATTGTTCCCTGACACCACAGGGGAAAGACAGGGGAAACGGGGTGAGAACTGGGGCAGGGGGAGGAGGTTTCACATTTCTAGCCTGTGAGTGATGGTTCTCCTGGGTGAGGACCACAGAAGGGGTCGCATAGGCCAGGCAGAGTGCTGAGTTGATGGGGACTGCTGCACTTTACCCCCAAAGAGACTGCTGATGAGTATAATGATGCCAAGAGGCTCTCCATACTCACAGGCTCATCCTTCTAAGCTTGCTCTTTCATCCAGGGTCAGTCAACAAACACTGATTGAGCGCCTACTATGCACCAGACACTGTTTCAGAGGCTGGGGATTAAAAAGGTCTGAAATGATCAGGTTCCCAAGGAGCTGGCATCCCAGTAGGACGTGGATGAGGACACAGCAATCCCAGGACCTGGAAGGACTAGAAAGAAGTTGACACGGGCAGAGAGGCTGGCAGTGTCAGAGAAGGCTTCCTTTTATTTTTTAAATTTATTTTGTTAGTGTGTGTTTGCAATCACGCAGGTTACAACCACCTTGGGGAGTAGTTACATGTATATATTATAGCTTGGATTTTCTTTTTCCCCTAATCCTCTTCCCTCCTCCTCTCCCCTCCTCCTCTGGTTCCCCTATGATCATTTTCATACCTGTTGATATTATTTGTTTCAGCTCATGTTATGGCACATAACGCTTACGTTGATTGGAAAAACATGGAATGCTTCTCGAATTTGCGTGTCACCCTTGTGCAAGGACCACATTACTCTTTTCTGTATTGTTCCAGTTTTAGCATATGTGCTGCAAGGTGGGCAGAGACAGCTTCTTAGAGGGTGGCATTGAGCTGAGTCCTGAAGGGAAGACACAAGGGAGCTGGGAGTCAGGGTCCCCTCATCCCCATACCCCCAGGAAGTCCATGCACTCAGCAAGCACTCAGTGCTGGACTAATAAAGGCAACAACAGATTCCTACAATTGATGGGAAGTGTTTCTGGCCCAGGGGCACTTGCATTTCATTTATTTATTTGCAGCACTGGAGACTGAACCCAGGGCAGGACCTTTGCACTGAGCTACACCCTCAAACTTTTTTTTTTTTTTTTTACTATGGGTCTTGCTAAATTATTAAGCTGCCCAGGCTGAGTTTCAATTTGTAGTCCTCTTGCCTCAGCCTCTCAGAGTACTGGGATTTAGGTATGTGCCACCACATCTAGCTAGTACTTGCATTTTAATATAGTATAGGCAACCACTTGCTCCAATGCAGAGAAATTGTCCAAAACTTGTAAATAAGCCAAAAGACTACTGTGCACCCTTTAAAATCTTCTTAGACTTGATGTGACATACAGTTTACCATTGGCTAGAGCTCAGACTTTATAAAATGATGTTAACTACACAAAATTGATGAGTGGAAAATGGTTTCTACACCCTCAAAGACGGATAAGGCTGGTGTGGTGGTACATACCTATAATTCCAGAATATGGGAGGCTGAGGCAGGAGGATTGTAAATTGGAAGTCAGCCTGGGCAATTTAAGAAGATTAGTAAGAGCCTGTCTCAAAAGACAAAAAATAAAGAATGAGGAGGAAGAGAAGGAGGAGGAGCAGGAGGAGGAGAAGAGGAAGAGGAGGAGAAGAGGAGGAGGAGGAAGAAGAGGACGAGAAGGAAGAAGAGGAGGAAAAAGAGGAGGAGGAAGAGGAGGAAGAAGAGAAGAAGGAGGAGGAGGAGGAGGAGGAGGAGGAGAAGGAGAAAAGCCCAAAGGCTATGGGTTGATTGTCCTGTGAAACATTAACCAGTTTCATGTCTAAGTTAACAATTTCATGTGAGCATTTTTACATCGGGCTGTATATACTTGGCATCCAGTGTCTGTCTTTGAACCAACCTCACCATCCTGCTGGGCTCCCTTGATCACAAATTAAACAAATCTGTGACACATGTTCACTCGGCATTTGTATGAGAATTGCGTGTTTTAAATTTTTGACAATTACACTTTGGGTCAACATTTGGAACCTATTAGGACCATCTGTGGGATGCTTAACCCTCACTTAGGGACCCAGGCACCCCCTTTGGTGTTCGGATGCAGACTGTGGTGTGAGGCTCTGGTACTGTTTTTAAGTGGGAGAGAGGGAGGCAGCCTTGATGTGACTGCACTTCCCCTGCGGGCACCCAACACTCATCCCATCTCAGTCATTCTCACTTCAGACTCAGTTCCACCCTGAGGATGGAGATTCAGTGCAGGACAGTGGGAGGTCCCTGGAGCTGTCCCCACCCCCGGGCCTCTTAGGTGGTGAGGTGCAGTGCTACCCCAGGGTCATCATGGTGGATGTTTCCTCAGCTGCTGCAACAAATCTCCACAAACTTTAGTGGCTTCAATCACACACCCACACCCACACATACACACGCACATACACACTTAATCACTTACAGTTCTGGCATCCAAGCAATAAATCTTCTAGGGCTAAAAGTCAAGGTGTCAGCCACCCGTTTCTTCTGCAGCTCTGGGAGGAACCTGTCCCTACCCTGTCCAGCTGTAAGTGGCTTCCAGTATCCTTTGGCCTTGGGCAGTATCCCCCCACTGCTTTGCTCCCGCTATCCGTGGCATTGGCTGCCACCCTGTGACTGCCCCCTCTTCCTCCTGTGAAGACCCTGTGACTGCACCAGGCCACCTGGGACAGCATGTTCTGGGATGAGGGCACCCAGCATGGGGTGTCAGGCAGCCCAGTGGCCACTGTATTCCCAGTCCCCGCCATCCAGGTCTCGTCCCTTCTGGAGAGAACCCCCCCACGCTCTTGTCGTTAACGGGGACCCACCGTGTTCTCCATATACAGAGCTTTGCAAACTCTAAAACCAGACTTGTGCTGATTACAGCTAGACTCAAGGGCCTGGGAGAGAACTGAGGGCAGCTCTGGGCCACCCTGGGCCTCACATGGCAGGGATGTGTTCCTGCCGCCCAGCCCGGTCACCATGACCTCTCCTCAGCAGCCACTTCCATCTGGGCTGCAGTCCCATTCAGTGTTCCATTGTTAAGAAGAAAAAAATCCTATCTGCTATTTATTGTTTCCATGGATAATGGAAGCGGAAGGTTGCTGCAGATTCATCCTCACGAGGTAATCAGAATCTTCGAGCACCACAAAAGCCTACTGGGAGAGGTGGAAGGCTCATGTTCCCTCTCTGACATGGACCTGGTTTGCAAGGGTGACCAGGGACACTGCGTGTACTGTAAAAGGGGTGTCTGCCACATCCTGCACCAGCTCCAGTGGCTTGGCAAGTGTAGTCAGGGCAGGTCATCTGACAAGCAGAACAGTTAGATTTGAGCAGTACACAGCCTGCCTACCTGTACACAGCCACCTTCATCTCCTAATACATCCCCGTCTTCCCCTCTGTCTGTGAGCTCATTTTACAAGAGCACAGTGGTTATGGTGCTAAAAGCACCCCTGCACACACACACACACACACATCCAACTCTCACAACAACCCCGTGAGAATGGTCAAGCTGGTATTGTTTCCCATTTCAGAGATGAGAAAACCAAGGCTGAAAGACAAGTCTCATTTGCAAATATCACCTGGCCTGTAGGCCGTGGTGCTGGACCTAGAAGTGTCCTCTCAGGGTGTCACTTAGAGCACAGTGGCCCTGTGGTAAAGAACAGAGCATACATCTTCCTGGGCAAGGTTTTCCTCCTGTTAGCTGCTGTCCACAGCTCAGACTCGAGGACCCTCCCAGTCCCCATGACCCCGCTTCCTTGGGTATCTCACACCTACTCTTCTGGCCCTGCCTTGGAAACACTCGGTGACTACTGTCCCCCTCTGCACAGCTCCGTCTCTTCCAGGCTGTGGCAGCCAGATCCCAGTGCTTGTGTGAAGGAGTAGAGGGCTGGTCTACCCAGGTGAGTGTCACCCAGACAATCACTAGGGCCTTGACTGTAGGTCCAGGCAGGGGATGTCCCATGGCGGGGGCCTCTGGCCAGGCAGGCAGCGCCAGGCCTAAAGAAGACACAGCAGATATCTACAGGAGAAGTCGTGCCCCACGGAGGCCTGAAAAACACTCTGCACCCTGCTTTGATGCTGCTGGAGAGGGGGCTGGGCAACCAGGCACGGTGAGCTCTGTGTGGGTCTCAGTGATGCCCCAGAGTCTTTGTGCCTGGACCACTGAAAGGCACTGCATGGAGAGGCCCCCAGCACCTCATCTTCCCTTTGCCTAAAACTCCCTCCCAGGGTGGTAATCCAGGATCCTAGACATGTGTAGGGACAGCTACCAGCCCAAGGGACACTGGAGCAGGGTGGCCACTGTGATGGGGTATCACAGACATGGCCTTGTCCACAGCCCCTCTCCATTTTAAAGTTCCATTCAGCAAGCACTTCTTGAGAGTCCAACCAGGATGGCTACAGGGATGTGCTGGGCTTACCATGCTCACAGTCACTTGTGGGGCAGGGCATGGGGGGTGGCACACAGCTCCACAATGCTCCACTGGGTGGGGGTGATGCAGGCTCAAGGACATTGACCAGGACATTTGTTAAAGCAGCGAAAGCCTGGAATTCTGTGCAACCATTAAAAGAAGAAGCAGCAGCTGTCCCTCAAGCTGTGACATCAAGAAAAAAAAAAAAAGGACAGAAGAAAGCACAGGATCTTGGATACCAGGCCATGGCTTGGGTGAGGAGAAAGGAAGTATGCTTTAAAAAACAAAAAAAGGAATCTGCCGGTCGTGTTAGAGAATAGAAATCATGTACAGTTTTTCAGAGAAAGAGAGAGAATTTAATTCAGGAAATTGGTTAGAGGAGTAAGAGATGCAAGAGCTGAGAAGCCAAATGGGAAAGGCAAGGAATCCAGAGATTCACCCTGAGGAAGCCACTGTCCTTCATGAGCCAGGAGGACCAAGGACGTTGCTGCGGCTAAGTCCAAGGCGTGGCGTCACCAGCAACTATTGCAGTGCTTACTCCATCCATGCAGGACATGAGAGACTGCCTGAGAGACCCCCACATAGACAGGAAGGACAGGGGGCTCTTCCCCTCCAGCCCCATCTCTCTGGCACTCGGCCTTCCATGGGCCAAACCCATTCTGAAGCCAACCCAGGACATGGGGGACAGCGGCTGTGACCTGGGCCTCCTGCTGGGCACAGAAGAGGGGAGGCAGGCAGGGACACCAAAGTGACAGCGCCTGGCATGATACACGTATGTTCTTGAAATCAGAGACTCTCAAGGGCCACACAAGAAAGACAAAGGGTGGCTGCCTGTAGGAGTTGGCGAACAGGTGGGCACAGTGTACGTTAGGTCTCTTGCATGCTTTTACATTTTGTGTCATCGGCATACGCTGCCTGCTGGAAACAAGATGTGTGCCTGGCATCCATATTTGGTTCACTGGTCAGGGCAATGCTGTTGTACATACATACGATGTTACTGGAAAACATCCTCCCGGAATGGACGCCAGCAAACTCCCAGTGCCCCTGTGACTACCCTCCTCTCCGAAGCCAGCACAGAGATTTGTTCTGTGCTTTGGGTTTCACAAGTGCCCTCCTCAAGCCTCCTCGACTGTCTGTCAGGGAGGAGGAAGAGCAGCTAAGTGGAGCTGGTGGGGAGGATGAGGGCTGTGCTCGCCCGCAGCTGGATGTCCTCACGCCACATCTGTGACCACTTAGGGCACTGCCAGCGGAAGGCCCACAACAGCCTCGAGCAGCACCCACCTCCCTGGGGGGCTGTGTTGTGAACCCCCGGGCCCCAGAGACAGCATATATTTGCCAGAGGCCTGGGTGCCCCGAGGATGAGGACACAGGACCACTGTGTGACCCCAGAAAGAGGGTGACAGGGGAAGAAGTCAGGGTTCACTGCTTCTCATAGAAAATTAACCTGCTGAATTCTAGGAAGAGACAGGTGGGATGCAGAAAGCGTATCTGACTTGCCAAGGTCATTGACAGGGAGGGACAAAGGCAGGGTCCATAGTCCAGGTGACATCATGCAGGCAGGGACACCTGAGCTCCCAGTGGTTCCAGAATCATCAACCTGGGGGGATTGCCTTCCACCTGCTTCCTTGTCCCAAGCCAGACTGCGGCTTGCCCTAGAAAGCTTTCTGAGCCTCGGTTTTCTTGGCTGTAAAATAGGACTTCACTAATATCTACAGCTGTTAGAGGCTCACACTTGTGGATGACACTAAGGGTGTGGCACATGGTGAGTCTCCTTGCTAAGTGTGAGGCCACTTTTCTGTCCCTGTGAGCATTTTAATCCCTGCTCCTGTCCCACAGCTGTGGGGCTCCTTGGGGCTCAGAGGAGTGCTCAGAGCCCTGCATAGCTCATGCTGCCCAGGTCCCGGGTGATGTGTGGGCTCTTGTCCCCTTCTTTCTGACCCTAGCCTGGTTCTCCTGGCCACCAGCCCCTCCAAACTCAGACTGAAGCTGGGACAGCTTGCCCTATTGCTAACTTTTCCAGGAACGCTTCCCCTGCGGTTTCACCCATTCTGAGCAATTCCCCAGAAAGAAGGGAAACGCCCTGTCAGAGGCGGCTCTGCTTGCACATCTGTGCTCTGCTGACACATCAGGGCCTTGTTCTGTGTCCTGACGCCTGCTCTGGTTGGGGTGACCCGGTTTTTCATCTGTGTGCTTTTCTGTGTTGGCGAGGGTTTCAGGCAAAGGCTTGTTAATATCACATGAGCGCCTCCCATCTCCAGGTCTCACCCATGGGCAGCTGTCCCTTATTTCTGCCGTGTTCCCCCGGGCAGGTCCCCAGTTCCGACTCATGGTCCAGAACTCTCCTCATCTCTGGGCTGATCCTTTACATGGTTGGCGCCCATGGAGGATACTGAGGCTGCTGAGTGTTTTAGGGACTGTGTTTCAGGCTGTCTTTGCTGTGGGCTTCACAGTGACCTCTGCCCTAGGTGTCTCCACTGCCCAGGGACTCAACAGCTGCTCACGGGGCCCTGGCTTCTGGTGTTGGCCGCACAGCTGAGCCGGCCAAGTGTCCCCACGCCATCCCATTTGTTCTCACCTCCCCTCCTGCTCGCTACTTCCCCAGAACCCCACAGTCCAGCAGAGGGCACAAACAAGTAGTGGGACAGTCATCATCTTGCGGGACAACACAAGCAGACTTCTGGAGAAACCACACAGAAGACTGCACTGAGTTCTCCCAAGTCAGATGGTGTCTCATTGTCTCTTGCTCCGGAACCTTGTGGCATGAAATGCTTATGTGTGTCTGTAGAATCCATGGTTCCAGACCTGGCCAGGGCATTACCTATTGTCTCCTCTGCTCTCTGATGCCAGGAGCCTCAGCTGGAGAACTTTAATGTTTCGGGGACTCTTAACAGCTGGCGGGGGTTCTAACTGCTGTGGGGGAGTCTAATAGCTGGGAGACTCTAACATCTGAGGGACTCTAATACCTGAGGGGTTCTAACAGCTGGGGGACTTGGTCATTCCAGTGTCTGGCTGGGTACCACAGTGCCTGATGTTGGCCTCTCTACCATGGTGGTCTCAACGTAGCTGGGTTTACATGCAGGCTCCGGGTCTCAAGGGCGATCTTCCCAGGGAACTTGGCAGAAGCTGTGTGGTTTTTTGTGACTTAACTCCAAGGATAGGAGCCATCAAATCCAGCACACTCTATTGGTCACTGAAGTCACAAGACAGGCAGACTCAAGTTAGGGGCACAGAATGCATCTTTCAATAAGAGAAGAGGCAAAAAGCCTGCAGCTAAGCCGGGCATGAGTGTACATGCCTGTAACAGCAGCCACTCAGGAGGCTCAGGCAGGAGGACTGCAGCCAGGAGCCTCTGGGCGGACCTGGTGGTCCCCGAGCATGTTCTCAGGAGTGTGCTCAAGTCCATGGCAAGAGCACGGCTGGCTTGGCTCTTGAGCCCTAAGCTATGTCATCGGCTGCGTCCTAGCAGTTTTTCCCACAAATGCTTGTCCCTTGGATGGGAGACATAAAAACCCAGATCAAATTAAACAAAATGGGAGTCATTGGTTCTTTTAACTAGGGTGTTGCAGGAGCAAATCTGAGAGTTTAAACAATGTTGGAATTCGATCTCTTTCTGTTGGCTTCTCATCTGTGTGTTTTTCTGTGTTGGTGAGGGTTTCGGGCAGAGGCTTGTTAGTATCTCATGAGTGCCTCCCGTCTCCAGGTCTGCCTGATCCCAAGGCCCCCACAAGAGGGCTGCTCTTCTCTGAGGGTTCCAGCTGCATTCCCTGAAAGCATTCTGATGGGCTCAGCTTGGATCACAGGTCTCTCCCAGAGCCATTGCCATGGCCACAAAACTATCACTCCCATGGCTGTGACCAAATCAAATGCGAACCCCTGTAGGAGTGTGGGTTGCACCACAGTAAACATATAGATTCACCTCATTTCAAGAAACAGGCATTCTATAGCACAAAGGGGAAAGAAAAACATGAAAGGTGGACAAAATGGCACACTTTCCTCTCCCTAGGGCTTCAACACCTCCTGGAAGCCCATCTGCAGTCTTCAGGCCCAGGTTCTGATGTCTGTTCCTCCATGAACTGGCAGAGATGAATCCTGAGTTTCCCAGGTGCCCATGGGGTTAGGGCTTCTGCCTCTGTCCAGTGCTCTAGCTGTGCAGTTATGATTACTGTGTGTGTCCTGTGTACCTTTAGACAGATTTCACAAGGATAGGGAGTGGGTCCCAGCCGCTCTCGCAGGTAGGTAGGGAGGATGCGCTGGCCAGATAAGTAACACAGTGGAAAGAGAACAGATAATTCTTGCTGCTGCCCAGCCCCCTGCCCACATGCCCAGAGTCAGTGACACAGCAGTGACAGTGTGGAGGCTGTCGGCCTGATGGCCCATCTCTGCCTGTCTCTTTACTCAGCATCTGGAGACAGAGCTCAGAACCAGGGGCCTCGAGCAATGGGTCCACTGGGCCACCACCCAGGTCTGGGCTTGGGAAATCGAAAGCCTTTCTCAAGAGGCCAGGCGGGATGTGACTGCCGGGCCGTCACTCTAGCACTCAGCTCTTGCTCCTGATTGAATCCAGATCTGGCGGCCTGGAACCATGGGGGAAACCCGATAGCTGTCAACACAGGCACAGGAGTGGATCGTGGGAGGGAGGCTGGCAGGCAGCCGGCAGCGCTGGGCTGGTCATTGCAGCTAGGTTTTCCTTCCTTCCCAAGGGCCCCCAGGGCTCTGGCCAGGGGGTGATGACTGCTCAGACTGGGTCACACCCGCCTGTCACCTGCTCCCCTCCCTCTCCTTCCTTTGCTTCTTTTCTTCAGGTGGATCCGATCTCAACACCAACCTTCGTTCTCATGGGGTGAGTCGTTCAACCTCTCTCGGCCTCGGGATCAGTATCTGTGAAATGGGGGTGAATGTAAACCCCACCAGGCTGCCACTCACTGTAGATCAATGAGAAGAGAGTGTAACTAGTGCTTAGCACAGCTCTGAATCGGGGAAAGCCGTATCTAATGTCAGGGTTGTTTGCTGTTCCCCTCTCTATGCAGAGGTATTTGAGGCCGTTAAGCCACAAGCACAATCTCTGAGATCATAGCCAGGAAAATGGTCTGTTCCTCACAGCTGATTTGTGGGGAAAGTGTAGACTCTGGAGCCAGAGAGCCGGGGCTGTGGCCCTCGCTCTGCCACCTACAAACAGGTGCCTGCTTGAAGGGCCCTACCTCTCTGGACCCCAGTGTTCTTGCCTGTACAATGGGGACATTGATGTCACCTTCCTGCTGGTGGTCTGTGCTGCTGGGCATTTGCATGAGACATGTGTGGACAGGCACGGGGATCCGTTCAGAGTCACATATCTTGGTAATCAGTTTATGCCTCCAGCATGGTTCTGTCCTTCCTGCCATCTCCCTTTCTCTTATTTCGTCCTTCTCTTTCTTTTCCAAAGTTAGGAATGAAATAAACTTTGTGGGCTCAGAGAGGGTTAGAGTTGGAGTGAACTTTGTGACCACTGGGTTCAGTGGCTCTGTCAGAAATTACTTGAGGCTGGGTGTAGGGGCACATGCCTGTAATTTCTGCTACTTGGGAGGCTGAGGCAGGAGGATTGTAAGTTTGAGGACAGGGTGGGCAACTTACCAAAATCCTATCTCACAATAAAATAAAGAGGGGTGAGGCTGTAGCTTGGAGACAGAAGAGAAAGAAATCATCATCATCATCATCATCATCATCATCATCATCATCCGGGAAACAAAATTTCAGATTCCTGGGATTCAACCCAAACCCAGAGAGTCAAAATCTCTTACTTTTTAAATAAAAATATGTATTGAATTATGAAATAATAGTACTCATTATGAACAAATTCCAACAATACAGAAGAAATAATGATACTAAATTGGTCTCTGCTCAGAAGTAAGTGGTATTGATGGTTTAGGGTGTGTTCTCAAGAGTTTGGGGTTTTCAAGTCCCTGGAAAGAGCTGAGCATAGTTTTTATATTTTCCCTTAAACTAGATCATTGCTCCTTTTTTCCAGCTTCATTTCTCTGGACATCTTTCTGCCTCAGCCCACAGTGTCAGCCTCACTGCCCAGTGACTGTGGAGGGTTCCTTGGTGTGGCCTGTTATGGTGACTTCATGGTGTCCCAGCAGGGGACAACTGAGCTGTCCCACATTGCCCACCCCACCTCTGTCCACATCTGGCAACATCCCCTATGCACAGATGGGCGCTGGGAGGCAGGGAGGTGGCAGCCAGGGTGGGCAGAGCAGCAACCACAGCCTGGTCTCGGGTGGCTCTTTGAAGCGGTCCACGCCACCACACTCATTAAAAATGAAATGAGAAAAGGGAATTAATAGCATTTTCCTGAACTCACTCCTCATAGTAAGAAAGAGAGAGCGCATAAGAAATGAAACCCTCACTTTTATTTCATGCATCTGAATACTGGATCCTTCTGCTTTCTCAGCTTTCACTTTTCATTATGCTCTGTGTAGGAGTTCATGGCTCAATACATTTTCCCTACACGTCGTTTCTAAAGCCAATTTTTTTAAAATGCTAGAATCCTGAAACCCCACATCCCCTGAGTCCAGCTATTATTCTCAGAGACCTTGGTCAAGTTCCATGCTGCAGACCCAACCCTTCTCCTCTCACCATGGTGGATGAGTTTTCCTCTCCTGTGGAAACAGTGGAATTATGAAAGTGTGACTGTCATCTATTTTTTTATTAAGTAAATTCCTCCAAGCCCAGTAGGTAACTTTCCCAGGAAGATAAATTACCCAATTATAACAAACATAACATATAATGTTTGCAGAATCCTTGTGAGAATTTGCACTTTGCCTAGAAATTATGCTTAATCCTAAATCCTAAGTAATGGAACCTAATCCTGCTGCCAAGGAGGGGATGGAGATTTTACTGAAGGTGACCACTGCCCAGCAAATTGTATCTGCTCTAAGGCAGACAAATGTCCCCAAGTCTGCTGCCCCCAACTCCACACCTGCCAGGAAGGGACTGACCCCAGATGGACCAGATTTATGTGTAACAGGAAAAGATTGTCCCCAAGCAGCTAAGGGCAGTGCTGGCCACGGTGGGGGTATTCTTAGCATCCTCTAGTACTGAAAAGATGGGGGAGAAGAGCATAGGTTAGCTCTGTTGTCTTTGACCTGCCTCTTGGGTGTTAAAACTGGCTTCAATTTGAAAACCAAAAGTAGACTCCACTCAAGCAGGACAGTGATAAGTAGCTCGGACTTATAGTCCTAGCTACTGGGAAACTGAGGCAGAAGGATCATTTGAGCCACAGTCTCTTAAAAAAAAAAAAGATCTCCCTCCTGGTCTGTAAACTATGGTTTCTAGATATCACCGTCTCTGAAAAGGACAGGCTTCTTGGAGAAATGGAGTCCAGGTCAAGAGCAAGAAATGTACAGAATGAGCCTGGAGCCCTTGTCATACCAAATGGCCAGGGAGTTACTGAAGATGATTGGGTCCCACAGAAGACTCAAGGCCAAGAGGAAGAGGCCCTGCTGGCCAAGGCAGGTCACTTCTAGCATCAACAGGAATCATAACTGCAATGACTTGAAACATATCAAGTATGTCTCAATCCAAAAAGCCACGGTGACACTCAAAAAGGAAAAAAATGAAAAGGAATGTAAAACACAAAAATGCATTGGTCGCTTTTGCAGGATGCCAGGTGAACTGATTCTCTGCTAACATCATAGATAAGGGGGGCCCACAGGATCCCCGATGGGAGATCTTTGTCAAAAAGTCACCATGGAATCAGCTGAGATTCTACGGCTAACTACCAGTTTACAACGTAGTACATTAACAAAGAAATGCAATCATCAAAATCCGGATGAGAGGATGCTCTTTGAGACAAACAACCAGTTTTTCCAATAAATGCACCACCAAGAACTAATAAGGCAGAGGGGCAGTTAGAGATGAAAAGAGACTCATGTGTTGAGTCAAACAGAAGGTGTGATTCTCTCAATCCCATTTTGGGCAAGTCCAAAAGTTAGCAGACAATCAGGAAATTATAAACACTGGCAAGCTTCTTGATGCTGTCAGGAATTATTGTTAATTTTAAAGCTATGATTATGGTATTGTAACTATTTTCAAGGGAATGAGTTATTTTTAGAGATGTCTTGAAAGACTATGGAGACATCTCAAGCACGTTTAGCATTTGCTTAAAAAAAAAAGAAAAACCTGAGAAGAGGGAGAGGAAGTGGAACAAGATTGACCACAATGGTGGTCAAGGCTGGCTGGTGGGCACTTGAGTTGTTTCAAGGGCCGCTGAGTCCAGAGAAAGATGTCCCCTTGCTCACGACAAGCATCTAACACGGTGACCTGCGCAAGCACTTTCCTCTCTTTGGTTCCTTCTGCGTACCATTGGGAGAAGCACAACTGTTTGTCTGTCTTAAAGGTCTGCAGTCAAAGGGGATTTCAGATCCACTCTGATCTCCCTTTGGTTGGTGCTTTGCGGACTTTGTAAAGATTAATTTTTCTTCCACTGACATCCTGCATTTATTTCAGAGCACTAGTTTCTAGACATTGAAGATGGCAGCTATAGATGGAAGTGATGTTTCTGACAAGCTCTGACACTAATGGGTAGTTACAGTGAAGTGCCAAGGAGGAGGGGGGGGTCCCTGGAGGGGATCCCCAGAGGATGGGTGCCTCTGAGAGGAGTGGGTGGGCTCTGCTAGGAGAGGGAAGGCTGCGTTCGCAGGCTCGCTGCTCCCCATTTCCTTTGATAACAGCCTTGCTGTATGCTGTGAGGCGCTGGCTGTCATGGTGACAAGAAGGGGCTGAAGCAAGATGATGGGACTGAGAAACGGGATATGAACAGGAGCCCCACACGTATGACATAGTTTGAAAATTATTTTTCCTTTGAGCAGGATGACACATTGTCTAGTTCTGTTGACCAGGCTTCTTAGGAGTCTGCAAGCCAGACAGGCCTCTGCCCTTCTTTATGCTACTTTGCTGTTTTGTTAGCAATACCATTAGCTGCAAGTACAGAAGCCGCTGAATGAATGACTGGTGTGAACAAACAGGCCCTCCTCTCCCATTCTTTCCTTTCTTCTTCCTCCTCCCCTTTACCTCTCCTCTTCCCCCCTTTTCATGCTAGAGATTGAACCCAGGGTCTCCAATCTCTGCCACTGAGCTACATTCCAGCTCCCTTCTTTCTAGCTGCAGAAGAACATAGGGGTGCGCTGTTTCAGTGACTTGGGACTGGTATCTCATGAGACAGCAGCATCAGTCCCTAAGAATTTCGATATCACACCACATGCAGAGGCCACGGGCAGGAGTTAGCTTCTGGGCTCTCCTGCCTCCTCAGAAGCCCCTTGGCAGAATACTCCTGTGCCCCATTGGGTAGGAATGGGTCATGTGGCCCATCCATTTACCATACAGACTGGGAAATAGATTGACTTCCCCAGACTCTACCAAGGTAGACAGGCAAGGGAAAAGTAGATTAGGAAAATTGGAAGGTCAGGCGATCAGCAAGTTTGCTTCCTCCAAATCTTCCTGCTCTGAGTAGGGTTTCCTGTACTGCTCACGTTTTTCTAAATGGGGCTTGGATTCTCTGCTTAATGCATCAGAGTAAGGTCACCCAAAGGGTGATTGTTGCTGTTCAGTGATGCTTCCATTGGGTTTGCTCCTCCTGTGTGCTTTTCCTTGATGACTGCTGCTCAGAAAATCTTGGCTCCTCAACAGTCAAGTCATCAGTACATGTTTACAGAGTACCCTTCTTTGATGAACCCTGAGGGGACACAGAGACGTGGAAGGAGCCATTCCCAGCCTCAGGACTGCACAGATATCCAGGCAATGTAGCATTTAGGAGGCAGGCTGTAATTATGAACATGGTGTGGGAGGCAGGCATCAAAGGCTCCTGCCTGGGGGGCGGGGGCAGAGTCAGGCAGAAAAGATGCCCTAAGGAGGTGGGTGCTGGCCTTGAACATATGACAAAGTTCAGGGTTTGAATGTCTATGTGAATCTATACAGCTCCCAGCACCTTACCTCTCTTGATGTATTTCATCTTCATACCACCCACACCAGGTGGTGGTGTCCTTTATAGAGCAAGCCAAGGTTCAAAGGGCTAAGGTACCCAAGGTTTTCTCACCACCCTGGTTGGTGGCGGTCACCATGTCACACTTTTTCCGTGTACTTTCCCCTAGTCCTCTTCTTCTGCCTATTTAAAGCTCTGCCTCTGGCTATGGGTCATGTGATTCAGTCTTGGCCAATCACAGAAGCCTACCCATGACTTTGATTGGCCCAGGGTGGTCATGTGACTTGAGCCAACCGTGTAAGAAATCAAGATGGAGGAAGAAGCCCGTAGAGAGGGGAGTTTCAGGGAATGGTGAACTCGGATTCTTGGTCCTTTAGTCCTGAGAGCTTCTCCAGCATTCTTTACAACTAGGGGAGTCAGTATGTTCCTTAAAAACAAAACAACCCAACTTTATTAAAATATAATTCACTCAATTTAAAGGGTATAATTCAGTAGTTTTGCTGGGTATGGTGGTGCAAGCCTGTAATTCCAGCAGTCAGGAGGCAAAGGCAGGAGGATGGACATGAGTTCAAGGCCAGCCTGAACTACATAGTGAGACATTGCCTCAAAAATAAAAAAAAAAATCTGTAGTTTTTAGTGTATTCATAGAGTTGGGCAACAATTACCATATCAATCCTGAAAGATCTACTCTATACCTCCTCACCCCTCCCCATTTGTCTCTATGGATTTACTTATTCTGGACACATAATTAAAGTAGAATCATACAATGTGTAATCCTTTGTGACTGGCTTCTTTCATTTAGCATATTTTGAAAGTTCATACACATTGTATCGGTATCTTTTTTGCAGAGATTGGTTGAGGTTGGGCTTCTGGGACTTGCTAAGTGTGCCCAGAATTTGAAGATTATAGGCACAGTCCCCTAATTGGCCTTCATGGAGTACTAACGTGTCATGAGAGTTATCCCATGAAAGCATAATACACACTTTGTCTTTTAACTGGAAAATGCAGAAGCAATAATTCAAGAGAACCAGGCTACAGGTGCTGCTCTGTGTCTTGGTGGACTACTGGTTCCATCACCAAATGTGACCACCATGCTTGTTGGCTGATGGGCAGAGAGGGTGATAGCTGGTGGTCTCCTTCCTTGTGCTTCATTCTTCATTCCCTGTGAACGCTAATCTGAAGGACATGTGTCCCAGGTCAACCATCACATATATGAAAGAATATGATAAAAACTACCCAGAATATGATAAAAACTACCCAGATCCCAGAGTCAGGAGGGGGATGGGCCATGTCCTTCAGCACCCTGCAGCACGCAAACAGGCAGCATCCTTGGAGCTGATCTAGATGCACATTAAAAGGGGCAGTCGGGGAAAGGTGCAGACCAGGATGTCTGAGCCTTTCTCAGTGCATCAGCAGTGGCCATAAGTACCCCAAACCTCTTAGTGGAGTCCAGACCACAAACCTCATCCATGTAGCATGTCTTGCCTTGCCCCTGTGGTCCTGGGTGGCCGGCTCAGTCCCCTCGGGTGGCCTCCATCCTAATTTCCTCTCCACCGCAGCCCAAGCCAGCACTGTTCCATGCTTAGGGCCCTGCTCCAGCCTCCTCCCTGACAAAGCCACATAACTACCTCCTCCAGCCACTCTCTGCCCCCAGGAAACCATGCATTTTGTAGGGCGTTGGGTGCAGATGCAGCTGTCTGGTGCATGAACCCACCACAGAGGAATCAGCAGATGAAGGGGATGGCATGGTGCTTGGGCAGCTGCCCTGTGGCTCTGGGATACAGAGTGAGAAGCTATTTCCCTAAGGGGGTTAGGGGGCTCTGGGCACAAGCAGAGGTGCTCAGGTAACAAGGAGGGCTTGGTGTTTGGGTTTCTCCTAACTCCATCCCAGACCCCAGCCCTGCTGTGACACATCAGGTCTGAGCTTTGGGACCAGAGGACACAGCGCTTGAGGCTGAGCTTGGGTGCCTCTGTGGAGGGTGTGACAGTGGGCAGTCAATGGCGACCTCTCCCCTGTCAGGACCACAGGAGCAAAGTGAGTCCTGGAGGCTGGGGAAGTCGAGGATTTGCTCACACTCAGTGTCTGCTCCACCATGTGTGCTCCTCAAGAGGCCCAGGCACTGATCCCACTTCACCAAGAGCCCATTTGTGCAGGATGGCAAGGAGAGAAGCCAGGCTCACAAGATAAATGAGCAGGCATAGGAGTGAGTCTTGGCTGGGGTCACAAGTTCCATTTAAAAGGGGGAAAGCTGCTGGGCCCATGGTAACCCTGTGGGAATGTAGGTCCAGGAATGCCAGATTGCCCCATTTTTTTTTCTTTGCCCATTTTTTTCTTAAGAAAACAGAAATCCAGATTTTTATGTGAAATCTCCTGATCTTCAAAAGTGAGTCACTATCTATATTTGAATGTTCAGATCCATTTTCCACCCGGCCCTTCTACTCTCCTACCACAACTTCTGGCTGGATGTGGCAACTCAGCAAAGCAGGTAGAGACTGGTAGGTAGGAGGTTAAAATACTCATTGCCTCCCCCTAAGCGATGCTCCTCCTGCCCATTCACAGCAGACATGGTCTTGATCCTCTCTGTGTCCTCTGTGTATGACCTCGGCTCCCAGCGCTGAGGGTGGGCCCACTCCCAGGTGACAGCTCCCATGGTCTGGACCCTCCCTCCCTGTCTGCTGGCCTGGGGGTGGCAAGGCTCTCTGTACTGTTCTTTGTTGGTTTCTTCATCTAGACTTTGTGGATGCCCTTGAGAACAGCTCTTTCCTTATGGGCACTCCTCAATCACCCTTTTGGATGTACCCTCTCCATCTTGCTGGGAGCTACCAGGAGTACCAAAAGCCAATCACCAAACAACCCAGTAAGGACCCTACACACCTGGGTGTGCAGCCCAGCCAGATCCAGCAAGTCCACAGGAATTCAGCACATGCCTACTGATTGGTACTCAAACACCAGCCCTAGGCCAGCAGACTGCAGTAGGGTCACCACATGAGCCAACATACTGCGGGGAGCAGCAAGACCCAGAAATGCCCGAATAGAAACCCAAGGAGCAATATGAAAGGAAAACACCTAGAGACACGTCCTATCCATTTAATGACCAATATAATCGTGCAAATGCCAAGCTATGGGGAGCACAGGGTACACGAAGCACAGAAGCCTTGGGGGTTGTGGGGGAACTACAACACTGTCATAGGAAATGGGGTCACCTAGTGTTGACAGGGGAGGGGTGGCCCCCTGGCAGCTCAGACCTAGGATGTGTTCCTCAGGGAATCCGCATCCTGTCCCCAAAGCGGGAGTGAGCACGCCAGCTGCCTTTACTCTCGAACATAAATTCTTGTGCAGACCACGTCGTCAGCACCAAATGTCTGCACAGGAGAAAAGAAAAACTGATCAGTATCAATGCTGGTGCAAAGCACTTAAAGCACATCATGAACAAGGCTACTCACTGCCCTGCTAAAACCCTCTCTGACAGACATCCAGTTTCCTGTGCTGAGCGTTCACACCAAGCACTGAGGATTTAGGGTCTTCCCTTAAGCTCCCGACTGGCAAAGCAGCCACTGAGTTTCTGAATTGCTATGCTGTATACAGCTGCCCACTTCTGGAACCTGTGAGCGCTGATGTAAGCAGTGAAAGTTTCTTGCTTTAGTTTTGAATTTAAAAGGGGAAGGACATCATGCTGGACGTTTCTGAAGAGGTCCAGTGTCCCTTCAAATGACTTCAAGACACCCAGGGGCCTGGGCAGCTGAAGCTGCAGGGTCAGTGCTGGCCAGCCAGAGGGGACTGCTGTGGAAATGGAACAGAGTGGGCTTTCAGGTGCAGCCACCAGCCTGGGAGATAGGCAAGCCCCTGTATCCACACGTTCCACATCCTCAGATCCAATCAACCATAAACTGAAAATACTTTCTAAAAGTTACCTCTGTGCTAAACATGCATGTACTCTTCTCATCATTATTCCCTAAATAATGCAGTATAGTGACAATTCACATTTAGCATTTACACATACTAGGTATCGTAAGGAATCTAGAGATGGTTTAAAGTACATTGGAGGAGGTGCCTGGGCTATATGCAAATTTCACACCTTTTGATATGAGAGACTTGAGCATCCAAATTTGGTGTCTGGGGGTTTTGGTACCAATCTCCCAGGGATATGAAGGGGTGACTAACACTCAGGTCACCTTTAGGGTAGGAAATTGGTATCAGTTGCAAAAGCACAGCACTGGTCTCCTGGCTGGCCCTGCAACCCCCAGCCAGGTAAGCATGGGAAGGCACCTCCTCTCTGGGCTTAGCGGGAAGGGACAGGCAGTGGTGAGGCAGGGGCAGACTTGAACAAGGTGATCCGGAAGGCTCTTTCCAGCTAAAATTCTATGGCTCTTTGTTTGTTTGCTGCGGGGAGGGCATCAATCATTCCACAGACAGAGGGGGACATTTTTCTTCTGGCCTCTGAAATGATAGAGCCCATAAGTAAGCTGTCTTGACTTTTCCAAAAACTAGCAATTACTCACAGGCCTTCTCTCCTGGGCCTCTTGCAGGCACTGAGCACAGGGAAAGCAATGTGTGCATTCAAAAAGCAAAAACAAAAGCAAAACTTCCCCAGTCTGTAGATCTCTTATGGGTGTCTTTGTCTGCCAATGTTCATTAACCTGCTGAAGAGTCTACCTTCGAGATTCTCAAAGTGGCCTGAGATCCAAAGAATTTAAAAACACCGGACTAAGAGGTTCATTATCTTAGCAGCTTCAGGTTTTTATTATTTTTTTCCCAAGACCTTGCACAAGCTAGGCAGGCACACAACCATTGAGCTGCACCTCACATCCATTTTTCTCTTTTGAATTAATACATAATCACCGAACATATTTATGGAAGAATCTTCAGATTCTTACCTCTGGAGCCCTTAGAGGCTCTCAGAGCACATGTGCTACTGCTTTATCCCGTGCTTAAGAGAAACACGTCTGGTCTTCAGTGATTCATAAGGAAGCAAAAGATCACACTGGGGATCTGACCAGAAGAGCAGTTTTATCTGTGGCTAGACACCCGCCTCTTTCCTGTAAGCCAGGAATTCAGAGGATTCTGTGTGCTGGAGGTATGGGGGGTGGAGTTCAACACATAAATCTACTTTTTCCATGTTTGTAGCTCTCAGAAACATGTTGGCTTTTCAGAACTCTTTGTGCTCTGTGGCCCTTGAGTATCTGAATACCAAAGTTTAGAGGTTTGACTTTTTACCTGCATCATAACTATTCCAGCTATCTGACATCTCACTCAAACTAACAAATGGCTTCATAATGCAAGAGGAAATCCCATTTGCATGCCAGGGATGGCGGTGCCTGCCTGTAATCCCAGCAGTCAGGAGGCTGAGGCAGGAGGAACACTGCAAGGTGGAGGCTAGCCTGGGCTACACAGTGAGTTCAAAGCCAGCCTGAACTACATAGTGAGACCCTGTCTCAAAAAACAAACAAACAAAAAAACAAAACAGAAATCCCACTTTTAACCACTCTTAAAGTGGCCTTCTAAACCTGCAAACCTTAGAGTTTCCTGAAAGAAACTCTCCACAGAATATTCCAGAACCATGTTGAATATACTCAGTATCAAAGAAAGACAACTTTGCAGTTCAGGGGCAATTTACTGTTAGCCCTGGGAGAGCAGATTTCAACTTAACTAGCATAATTTGCCTCTTGTTATGTGGCAATTACATCTTCTGACATTCTGGATTTATTAATGATAATAACCCTTGAAAGAAAGCCCACATTTCAGATTCCAAATGCCAAGAATTAACACTCCCTCTGAGGCTTGTATATCTGTTTGCTGGGCCACAGGATGATGTTGGGACCTGGAGGTGGGAGTGGGTGGGAGCTGTCATGGGCGAGGAGAGGGGATTTGGATAGTACAGTCCCTCGTGAAGAATTTGGCCTGGGTTCCTGGCTGTCAGTTTCTATAGAGGTTAACAAAATCATATTTTCTGCAAGCAGACTGTTCGTGCTTAACCTCTGGCTATAAAAAAGAACTCTAAAATATCCCCTCTTTACTGTCTCTGGAACCAGCAAACTGTATGTGCCTTTTCTCTAGATTTGCAAGTCTTAGCCTCATATTGCTCCACAACCCCATCAAGTATTCATTCCCTACAAATAGCATTAACCAGGTTGGAAATTAAGCCAGTCCTTTCTCTAGGAAGATGCAAAGCATGTTAAATCATCCTGGAAAAGGACAAGGGGAGAAACAAGGGTGGGGCTGGGGGTGGGGGTGATGATCAAGAAGCCTCAGCTAAACAGAGGCAGCTCAATGTGAGGTCCGCTTGCAGAATGAACATGTCATTTTGAGGCTGAAGGGGATCTCGGGGGCCAGGCTTCAGTCCAATCCCTTATCTTACGGCAAGGAGATGGAGACAACAGGAGGAGCTGTGACCGGGTCACATAGGATATCCTTTCCCAGAGCCCCTCACTTGCCTCACCATCTCCTGTTCCCAATATTTTGGGGGTGACATTCATGAAGATGGGGCAGATATCTTAGAGGGGAGATGTTAACAATATGCCCGACGGAGAACAAAGGATAGAAATTCTAAGTTACCCACAGTGGCTTTACCCAGGGATAGGATGTGGTTCTAGGAAAGTTGGGCCAGTTCTGAAACACAGAGGGAGATGAGGTGTGTGATTAACCTATGGAGGGCCTAACTTGGCCTGACAGTGTAGGTCAGAGGAAATCATTGTCAAACGGCTGGCAGGGGCAGGTTTGGTTGGCTGAGGGTATTTAAAATGTTTCTGTCTGCATTCTTTGAACTTGAAGCCCACTACTCACACTGTATTTCAGATACTTCCCAAATCAGCAGTACTCACTTGGTTCTCACAGGCCCCGGGGGTTTGTAAATCTGCGGTTAAAAATGTTCTGTAGGGCTGAGTATTGGTGTGATAAAAATTTCTGAAACCTTTCCCAGCCAGCAAAATGGGTAATGAGAAAAAACAAGACAAAACAAACAACCTTCCCCCCGAAAAACCCACTTCCCACAGCATGACCCTGGGGCACCTCACAGAGCCCAGATGCCCAAGCATTCTGGCTTGGAGCCTGTCACCCCCATGGCTGCAGAGGCAGAGCAGCTTGGACAGCACATGCAGCAGCCTCTCGCTAGCTCTACAGTGCCCTCTTAGCCATTCCTCCCCCCTGCCAGCCGTTTGACAATGATTTCCTCTGACCTACACTGTCATCTCAGGCATTCTGCTCAAATTTAACCCAGGGCAAATGTCTTTCTCTGAAGAGATGCATGAAGGTGACATATTTGTGTGGCCTGCCACAGGGTCACTGGAGAGCCTTGGGGCTGTGTTGGGGTTCAGGGGCCCTCACCAGGATGAGCTCGTCGTTGGCCAGCTCACGGGTCCAGTAGGTTTTGGGGCCATCGCCCTCGAGGAGAGTTTGTGTGCAGTGAATCTTGTTCTCATTCTCCCAAGTAGCTAAACTCTGCGGGCAGGAAAGCCATTAGTGACATTAATTACAGACTCAGCGGTGAAAGCGAGACAACAATGAGCACCGGAGAGTAATTGCTGTGCGGAGAAGCAACACATGGTCCTTGTCGGCAGGCACGGACTCTTCTCTGCAGAGCCGGATGAAATCCAAATCCAGAGTGCTGGTTGTGGATTTTATGGCGTATATATACATGTTGTATTGCATACATGCACTCACATACATGCGCGCGCGCACACACACACGTCACAAAAGGGGCAAAGCCTTAGGCCTGCTTTATGTTTCTAGGAATAAAATTCAGAGCACACAATGATTCACTGATGTCAGAACAGACTAACTCTTCAAAAAATCTGGGTTTTAAAGGCAAAAACCTTCAGATCACAACTACAGAATTTTACATCAGCCAAGGTATCACTTTGTAATCACATCGGTGGCCAGCGGGTCAAGAGTATGACCCTGCGGGGACGGTTTTGGGGCTAAAACTTCTTTTCTATCTGCACTCCTCAACAGATGTGCCACATACCCTGCCCAATAAACCTGGGTGTCTCTGAGAATAAAAGCACTCCTACTTTCCAGGTTACATCTTTCTAGAAAAAATTTAAAACTCAAGGTCATCTGAAGGGTCTTCATGTTGCTGGAGGAGAGAGTGGAAGGAGAGTTTCCCCAGGGTGTTCACAGAGCCAAGTGGGGAACAGCTGGGCTGAGCAGCCCCGAATGTGCACATAATCACACCCTAACTAGCACATGGGACATTCATTAGGCAGCGGGGTGGGGAGAAGGGCTGGGGATAACTAAAGCCCACTCTCGGCTGCTGTACAACCTTTGTTTTTGGTTTTTGTTTATTTTAAAATCTGAATTATCCTGCCTGGCAGGAGTCACCATCGGGTGTCCCCAAGTTGAGCATAGCCTATTTCCAGCCTCTCCCTTAGATTCCTGCCCTTTGCTCTAACAATCCTGTCCTGCGCTCTGCTTTTGCAAACACTGGTGTGACTTGGACCTCAGATGTGCCAGCTCCAAGCCTGGACATCATTTTGAGGCCATACTGATTCTGGGGGCCAGAGATGCCTACCACCTCTCGGGAGCCAGGCCCTCTCAGATTAGCCAGGCATGGCTCAGCAAAGAGAAAAGAAACAATTTCCCACTCTTTGGAATGCTATTACTTTTCTTTCTTTCTTTTTTCGTTTTTAAAACATTAGAGAAAGGCGGGGAAATACTCTGTCACTTACTTAAAATAAGTGGTTGCAGCAGCGATTACTTTTCCATCTGCTTAACTGAAGGCAATTTTTGCCCATAAAAAAAGGAATCCACAATCCCTTGCTTCAGTTAGGGCCGATGTTCGGAGACGTAAAAATCTCTGGCCCTTGAGGACTTAAGAAAAGGCATTTCGTTCAACCTCCCAGCCAGGACCTGGGCTGCTTTGAAATATTCTGCCTTTCCTTTAAGGACCTGGGGAGTAGCGGGGAGTGTTTCTGGGCCACCGGGATTGCTGAAACTGGATCCAGAGGTTCCCCAGCGACAATGGGACGCAGGAGGCGGGATGCACTAGCCTCCTCTCACCTGCTACGGGAAACTCCTGCAGCAGGGGCCGGGAACAGGCATCCATCCAGCCCGCTGCTCTATGCAACCCGTGTGCCAAGGACACAGGCACTGCTGGAAGAGCCACAGCTGGGCGCTGGGCGACTCAGCCTCTCTCTACATGGGCCTGTCCACACCTGAGGGAGGGGTTCGGGTTGTGATCAAGTGGACAGCCGGGCCGCCCCAACTCTCTGCAAACATCAGCAACCTAAGCGTGCCCCTGGATGCGGGAGAGAGACTGGGGTGGGGGCGGCCGGACCCGGGTTCGGCCTCACCTTGCACTTGCGGCCGTCCACCGTCTCCTCCTCAAAACCTTCACCGACCTTGAAGCTGATCTCTGTGGTGCGCACCGTGGTGGACGTCTTGATGTAGAACTGGTCGCCGTCCTGGCGGATCTCCACGTGCGGCTTCGAGGCAGCGGCCACCGCCACCTTCCTGAGCATGGCGTTCACACCTGCGCGGGGTCATGCGGAGACAGGGCCTGATCTCCAGGGTAGTCCCTGGTGTAGGTCCCTGTCACCCCTGCACCCCGCGACCTCCTCTTGCCCGATCCTGGTTAACAGGCGGAGCCGTCGAGGGGACGCCACACCCGCGCGCCAACGGGACAAGCAGGGACTCGGCGACGCCACCCTCGGGTCCCTCCCCACCGCTCGCCGTGTTCGACCCCGTGCTGCCCCCCGCGTCGGCGGCCCCTCACCGCTCACCCAGCGCCTTCAGCAGCTCGTCGAAGTTCTCGCTGCTGCGCATCTTCCAGGTGCCGGCGAAGTTGGGCATGGTGGCGGCGGCGGGCGCGGGGACAGCGGACGGCGGCGGCGAGGCTGCACGCGGGCTGCGCGGCGGAAACTGCGGGGTGCGCCCGCCGCGCACTGGAGTCCAGGGAGCGCCCCCCGCTGTGCCGAGGCCACGCCCACGGCCACGCCCACACCGCTCTGGGAGCGACCCCGCCTCGCAGCTCGCACCGCCCCAGTCCCGCCCAGCATCTCTTGCCGGACCTGCCCCACTGAGCGGCTGGTCCTGCCCCGCCCCCGCCTCCTCTTCAGGCTTGCCGCAGTTCGGTCTTACCCTCTCCCACTTCCACCCAGCCCAACTCGCCCCTTGCCCCTCGGGGTCTGGCTTCCTGGGGCAGGCCTGGAGCCGGCTTTCCAGCTGGGTGTGTATCCCTGCCACCCTGGCCACCACATCCCTATTTTACTCTGGATGGTGGGAGAGGGTTCCATTCAGACCCTGACCAGGAGGATCTGCTTGTTGAGCTGGGCAGTGGGCATCCGGCAGCCATGACATCATTCTACTACTTACAGATCTGTTTAAAATATCCATTCTAAAGTGGATGATCGGGCGTAGGAACCTCTCTATCTGCCTCCCCCCTCCACCCCCCCTCAGTCGTACTTTCTCAGTGTCACCTGCTGACTGGGTCATCCCCTCTCCCAGCACTCCCACATCAGCAGGACCTCATCCTGTGCCACAGGAACCTGTAGGGCAGGCTGCCCTCATCCGCCTGGCCACCAGGGGAACCCGGGAGCCAAGAGGGCTTCAAGAGCAGCATTGTCATGGTATTTCTGTGGACTCAGCCTCAGGATTCAGAACAAGAACCCCGCTGAGTACATGAGACCCAGCTCCTGGTGTGGTCACCAGAAGTCCTGTTCTGTCTTTTCCCTTGTCTGGTACCTTCCTGTTCAGTAATCCTCGCCGACTGTCTCCCTAACCAGGAACTGGGTTCAGGTCTGGGAGGTGAGCAGTCAAAACCCAGGTTCTTTCCTGAGTGCTTACTTTACTCAGGGGGACCCCTGGAAATTATGACCACCATGTGGGCTAACAGTGCTGAGCCCAGCCTGGGTGGAGCCATAAGAGCATGTGGAGGGGCTTCAGGGCTGTGGAGTGCCGCTGTCACCAGGAGTTACAACGTGGAGTGTGCATTGGGGGACAGCGGACAGCGGGGGCCTCATGTCTTCCAGCATTGCAAGATTGTACAGCCTGCAAGGGTGAGTTAGGAGGTGACATTTAGGAGGTGAGCAGAAGCCAGATGACCAGGGACAGGGTCCACAAGTGCGGAGCTACTAGGTGGCCACATGAAAGAGACTTGAGCAGAGATAATTCATGGTCCGATTGCAGTTTTTGGAAATTTGCCATGTGGCCTTGGGGAGAGTGGATCCGAGGGGTTGGACACATTGCCAGGACCCAGGGAGAAGACTGTTGCCTAGAAAGGCAGGCAACAGTGGCGAGAAAGGGGTGTCAGAGAACCAAAGCTCCCTAAGGCCAGTCTGTGCTTTGAGCCAGGCATCCTGGCAGCGGGGAGCTTCTTCAAAATTCAGATTCCTAGGCCCTGCCCACAGGGTCTCTCCCACTGGCTGCTGTTGATCAGGGTGTGGCTAATTCCTGGCGTTTCCTCTCCTGTGTCAAGTCTTGGGGGCAGGCTCTCAGGCCTGACCCTCTCTCCAAAACCCCTTTGTTCTCCAGCTGGCACCCCACATCACCAGCTCCTCTGGGCCACTAACCCTTGTCCTTACCCAGGACATTTCTGCTGAGCTCTGCTGCTTTTGCCTGGAGGCACGCCAAGGCCCAAGACCCCTCGGGGTCACTGGCTGGGCCCCATCCCCTCAGGCTGGCTCAATTCACGCTGGAAGAATGGGGGGTCAGAGTTCAGCACCCGAAAGCCGGGGCTCTGAAGAGGGTCCCAGTGGGGGACTTCACAGCAGCTCTGTGGAATGGGGGCTGGGGCCACCATGACCTGCCCAGGACATTCTGGGAGTCAGCAAAACAGGACAAAGAACTGGATTCCTGGGGAGGAAAAGCGTTCAGGCTACGTTCACCCTGCTTAGGGGGTTTCTTCTAGGTTAATGGGGTGGAAGGAGCACTGGACAAGGAGTCAGAGGGCTGAAGGAGTGAGGAAACCGTGGACTACATTAGTAGAATATGCACAAATAGCTAACACATACTGAGCATTTATTATGTGCCAGGCATCCTAGCACATGCTTTCTAAGAATGCATTCATTCATTCTTTATCATGGGTACCCATTTACAGATGGGAAACCGAGGCTCAAGCAGGGTCCAGGGTCACTCCACTGATGATATACAGAGCAGGGAAGTGAGCCCAGGTGGGCTGGCCCCAAATTCATGCTTTGACCTCCCTGCCCTATGGTTTATGGTACGGAAGGGGACATGGAGGCCCAGAGAGGAGTGTCTGGTCCCAGTCACACGGTGGAGCAGTGAGGAGCCTTTGTTCCTTGCCTGCCAGTCTCAGGGATCTTGGGCTCAGGAAAGATTTCTGGGGCCTGGAGTGTCTGGCTGCCTGAAGCTAAAGAGGATGCTGCCGCTTAAATCCAGGGCCCAGAGAAAGGGGTGCAGCAGATTTGTTTCTCCATCCAGCTGGGCTTTGGTGCTGGTTTGCCATTGTCACTGCCATAGTGAGCCTCAGTTTCCTCTTCTAAAGTAGGAATGAAAATACCAACCACACCTACTTTGAAAGGTACAATGAATGAGTAAATGTGAAAAGAAGGGATTGCATGGTCAATATCCATCTAGAATTTATGCTCAGCTCACTCCTGGGTGTCCACCACCAGCGCACATGGGAACTCTGGCTTCTCCTTTGAGTATTTAACTCACTCGCCACCGATTTTTTAAAGGATCTGCTGTATTCCAGCCCTGAAACCCCCAAATAATCCTATTCTGTTAGTTAGTATAGCTATTTTATAGATTTAGAAATAGGAATTGGAAGTGAATTGAGCTTTCAAGGTCACAAAGGAGAAATAGGCAGAGCCAGGATTTAAATCCGTGATTATCTCAATCCAGGCTCTGAGCCTCCAAGAGCTGATAAGTGAAGTGAGTCTGATTCCAACTTCCATGACGCCACCAGATACAGGAAAGTGGGAAGGCAAAGCAGTAAGCAAGCCGAAGTGACCACCCTGTCGGCAGTGCAGTAATAGAGAAATGATCCAAGGAGGGTTGAAAGGGAGAAATGACTGTAACAGACAATGCACAGGACAGAGAAAGGGTGCCCCTTAGCCAAAGCTCAAAGGCTTAGGAGTTTGACAAGTGAACGTTTCAGAGGATGCAGCAAAAGCACAGACCCGAGAAACCTAAAATGCAGGGGAAAGCAGGAAAGTCTGGCCCTGGGGTACAACACAGGGAGCTCTGAGGGCTGGGAGACAACCTGTAAGGGCAGCAAGGAAGCCTTGGGGAGGCTGCTAAGGTGGGAGGGTGCTGCTGCCCATCGCAGGAAGTCCCTGCCAAGGCTGGGAGGATGAGACCCCACTGCAGATGCAGGATGCAGAGGTTTTGCCTGAGGACCACAAAGTGTTTCTCCAGAATGGTACACATTGTCCACATGGGAAAACTGGGGTTTATGGGCTGGGGGTGTAGCTTGGAAGCAGAGCACTTGCCTAGCACACATGAGGCCTGAGCTATGATCCCCAGCACTGATTTTTTTTTTTTAAAAATCAGATTTTACATCAATCCTGGTATTTGTGGCTTCGCTTGAAAATTCAAATGATCTGGTAACTTGGTGTTATGTCCTAGATGACAACCTGTTATGGAGTAGGCTGTGTCACCCCAAATTCATATGTAGCGGTCCTAATCCCTAATATTTCATAAGACAACCTTACCTGGAGATTAGGGTTTTTGTAGAGGTATTTAAGTTAAAATAAAGTCATCCAGGTAGGCTCTAATCCAGTACAAGCAGTGCACTAACAAAAAATGTAAATGTGGATATGGACACAGAGAAAAAAGAAAATGTGAAAGGCATGAGTCCAGGAAAGAGGCCCGAAGCAGGTCATTCTGTCCCAGTCCTTGGGAAGAGCCCATCCTGCTGGCACCTTGACTTTAAACCTCTGGCTTCCCAAACTCATATACAGTAATTTTTAGTTGTTTGGGGCACCCAGGTTGTGGTTATTTGCTCACAGCCATGGTAAATCAGCACCTGACCCTTGGAAAGTAACAGTCCTTTTGAGGGTAGCGGGGGAGAGAGCTATGCCACAAGTGCCTGCTTGACTGTAAAGCCAGGGTGCTGAAGACACCACCAGAACAACCAGAACCACTTGAGCTTCAGAGGAAATAGAAGATTCTGAGATGGCCTGGCTGGTGGGCAGGCTTGCATCTTAGTGGTGAGGTTTGAGGCTGGGAGAGGCAGCTCAGCGCCTGAAGGAAGGCTGAAAGCTCTGTGAATGGTCTGAGCTGGAAAGGACTTCCTGTGTGGCTGGGCCTGTGGCCTGAGGACAGGCAGAATTGGATCACCTGGGCTCTTATGAGAATCACACAATCCTAGGACCAACCTGACCCACGGAATCAAAGTCTGCATTTCAGTGAGTACCGCAGGTAAGGGGCATCACATCCAAGTTGGAGAATCTCTGGGTCTTAAATGTGGCTGTACTTTGGGTGGTCAGTGGAACTGCCAGGTGGCTCTCAATGCCTGGGTAACTCTCACAGAGATGATGGGGTAAGTATTCTAGAGTGTGGTTTGGATGGCAGATTTGGAAATTTTCCCCAGTGATATAATGCACAGCCACATTTGGGGGCCATTGCTCTGCTGTAGATATTCACACCAGTTCTACTTCCCACTAGAAAACTTGTGTAGCAGAGGAAAAAACCAGAGTTTCTGGGCCTAGTCGGAATTCACTTTCCCCCCCCCAATGACTCAGGCTGTCCCAGAGAAGCTTGTACAGATGTCCCCTGGCCAGAGAAAGACATAGTCAGAGCCAGTTCCAGGGAACCAATAAAGATTCCACTGCTTGGCTTGAGGCATCTACATTCTGGACTGGGTGTGGAAATCCAGCCCAGTGACCAAAGATGTTAATCAACCTCCAAGAATCTGATTGTTCTTGATGGCTAGAACCCATGAGTGGGTGTGGGAACCCCTTGGGAGCACTTTACTGCTCAAGCTCTGTAGCATAGTCTACCCCTGGGGCTGGTAACTGATCCACTAGGAGCCATAGCCTGAAGACAGTGGGCCAATTTCAGGTCCTTACTGTGAAATCCATTCTGATGGTTCCAGAGAAGCAAACGCTGCAACTGACGACCCAAGGCCCACGTGGTCCTGAGGAAGGCAGAAGGGAAATCATCCCTTCTTGAAATCCAGCAAGGGTCCAGCAGGAACACAGGTAAGTATTCCAGGTGCAAATTTGATGAATTGGCCCACTGTGCTGCAGTCATTCATTAGTTGGTGGTAATTAACACAGGGTTTTAAGGCTCAGTTGTTGGATTTAAGGTTGAGGTTGCCTTCCGTTTACCTCCATCGATGATTTCCACTAATAGGTGAGAGGGTAGGGGATGATGGGGTGGAAGGAGAAACACATAGAGTTTTGGGGACCAAGGTTTGAGACCCAGTTCACTAACTGGCTATGTGAGCCTGCACCAGGCAGTAGGAAATGAGTGAAGGGATTAGTCCCACCTCCTCACCCCACCTAGAAACACACTCAAGAACTGGATGATTACCACCGGCATGGAGGCTTACGCCTGTAATCCCAGTGCTCAGGAGGCTGAGGCAGAAGCATCGTTGTGATTTTGAGGCCAGCCGTGACTACACAGTGAGTTTAAGGCCAGCCTGAAACTGTAAGGCAAGACCCTGTCTCAAAAAAACAAACAAACCAGAAAAACCCAAAAAAAAAAAAAAAAAAAAACTGGCTGAACTTTGGCTTCACCTCCGTGATTGGGGGTGATACAGATACCCATTAATCTCAGATGGTTTGGGAGGAGCTTGTGAAATAAGGCATATGCAATGTGCTGTTACAGCAGTTCTTGTGTTGGGCAGATGTTCCTGTTCTGGTGAGGGTAATGCACGGCCCATGAACATCCATGTAAGTGTGTACTGTCTACCTGAACACAAGTGTGCATGGACACACAGGTCCACAATTTCCTGTTAGAATCCCAGGGTGTGGACTTGCAGTGGTGAAGTGAGAAAGTCCTGGGAATAGTGGGACAAGCTGGCTACTCTGTGTCCAGCATAAGTCTGACTGTCTGGATATGTGTGCTCTGTGAGGATCTCCACACCTATGCTTCCTGTGTGTGTCTGAGAACTGGGGACGTGGGCTCTGCCTGTATTCAGTTGGAGCACTGCGCTGGATACTGGCTGTGCATCCACTGCAGACCTCTCCTGTGTCTCTGACTGTGCACATATCCTGTCAACCTGTGTGCGCTGCATGTCTCAGGCTCCCTGTGGCATGTCTGTGTACCCTGGAGCAGCCTCTGTGTGTCTCTGCACATGGCACAGATCTCTGCCCGGGGTTCTGCATCTCAAGGGGTGGGTGTTTGGGTAGCCCATTCTGAACCACTGCACATCCTTGCTCAGGTCCGGGTGACTATCCTGAGCATCTGCTGGCCTCCATCCACAGTTCCCTTTGCTGCCTCTCCCTGAGTGCAGCCCTGTGGCACCCTCAGCCTGTCCCCAGGCAGAGCTGTGGCAACAGACCATTCCTGGTCCCAGTCCATTTCCATGTCATTTGTTCGTTCATCTCAGAGGTCTGTGCGGCTGGCATATGGCAGGCTCCTTGCTCCCAGCTCTTCCCTCCCCTACCTCTGTCCTCCACAGTTCTTCCATGGATCTCTGTCTTTTCTAGTGGATGCCACTTCCAATCCCCATTTCCTCTAACTCGATTCCTTGAATGAGCTCCTTGATAGCACCTGCTCTGTGGAGCTTCCCCACCAGGTAGCCTGGAGCAGCGCAACCCTCAGTGGTTTGTCACTTGATGGGTAGGAGCAGGGGGAGGGCATGCTTTATTCATTGAGCTTTCTAGATGCTACCTCACCGTTTAATTATGAGCAACTATCCAGGAAGGTAGATGTCCTCATGGCTGCTTTTCAGATGCAGGAACTAACTCGGAGAGGCTGAGACACTGGCCCAAAGACACTCAGATGCACGGTGGTGAGCTGGTCCCAGTGTCCGGCTTCCTTCTGGCAAGCTACTTTGTGCTCCCTTTTATGGGGCTCTGGCCTGTGGGTATGTTCTATAGGCTGAGACTGTCTGATTTGTGTTTCCACCTCCAGGACTCAGTGCAGGAACGGGCACCTGGCGGGCACTCCATAAAGGTTTTCTGGATGAATGTCTGCTCTCAAAAATGACAACCTTAGCTTCTATTAGTCTGAATTATACCAGTGCCAGGCTCTTCCAGGCTGCAAGGCTGGGGAAGCTGTGATTATAATTTATCAGAAAACACGGCAACTGTTCCAGTTTCCCTTTCAGTGCAGAGGAGAGGAAATTGATGGCCAACAGCCCGGCACCGGGAAGCAGCAGCCCCAAGCAGGAGGGGCCTGCGGTGGTGGGTACCCTGCTCCTGGTAGGGAAGCCCCTAGCAGCCCCCATAGGGGTTCTGTCCACAACGGTCTGGTCTGTCCACCTGCTGCCTGGAGGTGGCCACAGGGGGGTCAGCTGCTTCACATCGATCACTGCTCAGGATGCCAAATGGTGCCTTTGAAAGTCCATGAAGAGAGGGCTTTGCATTCATCCCTGATCAATCACCTCTCCGCCCCTTGCGGCACGTGCGGACACAGCACAATGCACTCTTCACGGGCGCTTAATCATCGCGAGGGGATTAATGGCTTTTCAGAGGGAGCACAGAGCCCTCTCCTTCCCCTCATTCCAGGCCAGGCATCTCCAGGACAAGGCTGCGGTGGCTGGAATAGCCCCATGCTCCCCGAGGGCCTCCTTATCGAGATTGACGGATGTGGGGCATGCAGTCTATGGAGGCCCTCAGGCTCTTGCAGGACGCTGAGCTTCAGGACAGCTGCCCGGCCTCCCAGATGTCTAGGGGAACCCATTTTCCTCTTCCGATTGATCAGGCAGCTGGCTGAGCTCCAAGAGCCGCACCTGAGGGCCCAAGCCTCAGGCCTCCGGCAGGCTGAGTCATCAGACCTGTTCCCTGCTCAGAAAGGGACCTGGGATGATGGCTTGCGTCCCCTTGTATCCCCTGCCGCTCCCCCACCTATAACAAGCTCAGTGCTCCTTTCTCCTGAGGCTGCCCAGCCAGCCCAGGCTTGGGAGTGATGAAGAGGATTTTCCTGGCCCATGACAGTGATTGCATTAGTGCAGATAACTCGGAAATGAATCATCCTAATAAGACCTGCAGGTGGCTGATGGAGACCAATGCCTGCCCCACATTCCGGCAGCACCGTTTCCCACTGAGCTGTGATCATGTCCTTGTCCTCACGATTCCCCAGGCTCTGTGGGCTGTGAATATTTAATTAACGTTTCTCCCTGGCTCGCAGCATGTTTGTAAATATGATTCATGGGCTGCAGTGTGAGTTCTGCAGAGTGCACCCGCTGCCTCCTGTGCCCCGCAGCCTCAGCCCCTCCCACTCCCACCAGCTTCCTGTCCAGGGTGAGATGTTGTGCCAGTAACCCTGCAGACCAGGCTCAGAGCAGACAGGGACCCAGGCCAGGTGTTCAAGGAGCAGGAAATGAGCAAAGGGAGGGGCTTCACCTTCTTACCCCACCTAGAAAAGCACTCAAGAACCGGATGAATACTGCCGGGAATGGTGGCTCACTCCTGTAATCCCAGCTCTCAGGAGGCTGAGGCGGGAGGATCGCTGTGAGTTTGAGGCCAGCTAGGCTTACATAGTGAGTTCAAGGCCAGTCTGAAACTGCTTGGTGAGTCCCTGTCTCAAAAAGCCAAAACCCAAACAAACAAACAACAACAACATCAAAAAATCTGGATGATTGCTAGGCCTCTCCCAGGAAAGGAGAGCATAGAGCTGGGGAATGGAAGCCTGCATCTTCATCCAGGCTATGCCATGAGGGCACTTGTTGGGGGTCACATAGCCTCATTTTAACAACTGCATCATGAACTTGATGATGTTTATTCTATTAAGCGCAAGGATAATGGAGATACTGAAATGCTGGGAATTTGTAACAGTCTATGCACATTTGAGAAACTCAGGGCCGGGGCCAGGAGCCGTGAACTCTGTCACAGTACCAACAGGGAGACTGAGGCCCAAAAAGGAGAGGAGCTCACCTAGAAGCAGAGTTAGGGTTGGGGTTTAGTGTTTGGGGTTGGGGTTGTCAGCCTCTCGGCTCAGGGCTTTTTCTGTGACAGAGCTTAGAATGGAATGATCTGGTTCTTTTGGTTCCATTCTTATGTGTCAGACAGTGATCGTCCTCCCTGAGATGGTTCAGACCCGGGGTGAGCCTTCCACAAGCTGCTGGGCTCTCTGGGTGCATCCTCTGTCTTGGGGACCTGCAGTGGAAGATCAGCTCAAGCTGCCCCACACCTCCTTAGTACCGCAGCCAAGCTGATCTCGGACACATGAGCAGGACCAGGGACACTGTGGGGACACCAAAGGTGACTGACCTCGGGCTGCACCTGTTCGTTGCCAAAGCCCGCTGCTGGCCTGCAGCTGTAAGGCCTTTGGAATTTGGGTCATGGTTTTCCACCTTGCCCCACGTCCCCTGCAGCTGGCCCTTGAGACCACAGGCGCCTGGACCCTTCTTTTGCTGCTCTCCCTGCTGCTTGCCTATCAGACATCTCTTCTCACAATTCAAAGCCACCCCATAGGTCTCCCTGATCCTCCAGGCGAGCAACTTGCCTCTGCCTCCTCCCTGTACCACCTTGCACATAGCGCTCACCCCAGGCATCTAGACATTGATCCTCCCTAGGCTCAGAGCAACATGGCCAGGGAGCACCGATGGCACAGAGTAGACATGGCAATGTCCAGGGGTGACAGTGAATGAATGGAGGATTTCCCAGCAGGTTCTAAGCTTGTTTCCCATGTGTGCAGCTCTATTAGCAGCAGTCAAGGGCCTGAACTTTTCCCTCCCTTCCCAGGCCTTTGTCTGCTCTGCTGTCGGGGCCAGGAGCCACGGGCCTGGCAGACAGGGTAGAAGAGCCTGGGGATGAGCAGGGGGAGGTGGTGGCTAAAGACCCCATCTTCTGCGGTCCCAATCCTCAGCAGGGTCCTCCTTTCCCCTCCCAGCGCGGGGCAGGGTGCTGCCTCTTGAGGCTGTCACTCGGACTGCATCCTGTTCCCCAGAAAAGAGCCCTGGGTGTTCTGTGGGGCGTGGCTGGCTTTGCAGGTGAGGCAAGCATTGAGTGTTCCTGCCTTCAGGTGGAGGGAAGGTTCTGGCCTCACACCCAGGCTCTTTGAAGAGGCCTTCACCTATCCCACCTTCTCTTCCCTTGAAATGCCATGTTGTCATTCTGCCCTTGCCCTGCTCTAGATGCAGCTCTGATGCCCATTCCCATCTGGCATGGGTGCCTTGGGGATGGAAAGAATGGGGCTTCCCTGCCACAGTCATTTTGGGGCACAAAAGAAGAACAGCCTGATTGGGCTACCTGTCTTCAGGGAGGCCAGGCCCAGTAGTCATTAGAGCCATCCACCCCCAGCCCATGAGGGGCCCCAGACTCCCTCGCTCATTAACAGCGGCCCATCCATCTTGTCCCCCAGCGCTGACACATCCATGGCCCCGACAGCTGACACAGACTCATTACCCTTTGTGTAGGGTGGAGCGGGGGGCGGGAGTTGTTGAAGGAAAAGTCTGTTGGTCTGTTGGTGAAATTCTGTATTCTTGCAACCACTTTGAGAAGTGGGTTTGGTGTGGGCTGCATCCCTCCTTGCTGTGTGGCTGAGGGCAAGTTCTTCCTCCTCATGGAACCTCGGCACTCTCCTGTGCACACTGGGGAGGCTGGTCTGTACCCCAGGTGGCTTCCTACACAAAGTTTGGACACTGCTTGCACAGCACACCTTCACTTTTAAATGCAGCCCAGGCTCACCTAACCCCGAGTCCTGTGTATGATTTGGGAGGGTGTCTTGATTATTTTTCTCTTGTTGCTGAGACAAAATACCCAATGCACAAAATGAAGGAAGGAAAGGTTTATTTAGCTTACAGTTTGTGGAGGTTTCAGTCCATACTTGGCTGGCTCCGAGGCAGAAGGTAGCAAAGCAACAAGAGCAAAGGGGGGAATGGCAGCCGAACAGCAAAGCTGCCAGAGCAAAAGTGAGGAATGGCAGCAAGCAGCCTCTTTCCCTCCCTTACATCCTAAACAGGCTACCCGCACCTAAGGGGCGTGTAGCTCTCACATAATCTTTGCCCTCCTCTTCCACAGGCTCAGGATGTATACAAAGTAAGCACCCTGGCTTCCTGCTGAGTCACTTAGCCAAATCTCTAGACTCCCCAAGTTGACACAATGTATCAACCATAACAGAGGGGCTGTGGGATGGAGTTGGGTGTTGTGTTCTTACTTCCGGGAGGGGACTGAAGAACTCAGTATCTATGGGCTATTTCCTGCTGCCCAGGCATCTGGGGTCCAGTGCCCCAGATGGGCCACTGCTTGCCCTGTGTAGTGGTGGCCTTGGGTTGTCCTCTAAGCTCTTCACCCAACCCATGTCATCTCTCAACGGTGTTCAGCAGACACCCTCTGAAGGACGTAAGTCATGTGGGCAGGGGGTTCTTCAGCCCAGGCTCTGGAATCAGACAGTCAGCAATACCCAGGCTGGACAGGGCCTGGGCTCCTATGCAACACCCTCCCGTTATATGTGGGCCCTGTCCATCCCACAGAACTCTTGCAAGCGGAACCTTTGTGGGCCAGGGCAGAGCCTGTGAGGAGAACCTTCTCAGCACCATTCTCTGCTCTGCCCTGCCTGGGGACCTCTGGCCTGGCCCAGTGCTTCCTATGGAAATCGCCAGAGAGAAGCTGTGAGCGGTCTGCATGGCCTCTGTGCTGAGGTTCTGGTCTCCAGGCCGCCAGCCTTTCTTGATGTCCACATGTGAGTCCTGCCTCATTCTCATCTTCTCTTGAGGATGTTCCGTATGTTCTTCCACGCTTGTACTGGGGATTGAACCCAGGGCCTTGCACATGCTAGGCAAGCCCTCTACCATTAAGCTACATCCTCAGTCTTTTTAAAACTTTTGTTTTACTCTGAGACAAGTTCTCACTAAGTTTCCCAGGCTTGTCTCAAATTTGTGATCCTCCTGTCTCAGCCTCCTGAGTGGCAGGAATTAAGGCTTGCACCACTACACCCAGCAAATATTCCTCATTTAAAAAGTAGGAACATATATATTTTTAAGTAAAAATATCTTGTAGAAAAATTAGAAAATGGAGCAAAGACAAAAAGAATTGCTGTTTCTATGTTTATAGTTCCTTCTAGTTTCCTGCAGGAAGAGGTCTGGAGTGATCACATGGTAACACAGTAAGAATCATAATTTTCTCTTAGTTCATAGCATAAACAGTTTCTATACTGCTATTCACTACTTTTTTAATTTTCAAAAATATTACATTGGGATGATTTGCTATTATAAAACTTTCCATGTTCCCCCAAAGCAACCCAAACCCAGTCAAAAATGCTAACAAGATTGGAAATAAAATTTATATGGGTAAATAAATCTATAAGGATAACCAGTCGATTATAATGAGAAAAAATAAAGAGGATGAACTTGTCTCACCAGAAATAAAAAGAAAATCACCTTAATACTTTCGTATTTTGCAAGTCATAGGAAGCCAGGCATGGTGGTACATGCCTGTAATCCCAGCACTAGGTAAGCTGAGGCAGGAGGATCGTTGCGAGTTTGAGACCAGCCTGGGCTACAAAGTGAGCTCAAGGCCCACCTGAACTGCATGGCAAGACCCTGTCTCAAAAAAGACAAAAAATAAAGTAAAAAAAAAAAAAATAGAAAAAATACAAATCATAGGAATAGGCATCAGAGTAAACAAAAAGATCAATAGCACCGACCTGAGAATTCAGGAAGGTATCACACTTGCGTATGTAGAGGTGCACTGCATTAAAAAATGGCACATCAACATTTGATGATCGAACATTCCTGAATTACAAGTCTCCTCCCCTCCCTACCAGCATCAGGGTCTCTGGTATGGATGATCTTATCACACAGCCTTTCTGTACACTAATTCATACAACATAGTCCCCTTCTATGAGTCATTTGGGATTTTTTTCATTTTTAACAGTATGGGGCACTGTGAGGAGCATTTGTCTCAGAAAGGTATTTTCCTTTTGTTCGCAGATTCTTCCCCTCAAGAAGCCACTAGGGCTGGGCTTGCTGAGGTAGAGGCAGGGTCAGGGGAAGGCTAGTGGCCAGCAAGGGGTCAAAGTCATCTCCTTCCTTCTTTCACTCCTTCACTGAGCCTCTGCTCTGGGACATGGGTCAGGCATAGAATGTACAGATCCTCAGAGGAAAGACCTGGAATGGATTCTCTTCAACATCAGACAGAGCAGTCTCTGAGCATGGTCATGCTAAGAATGGTAACCCAGGGCTGGCTACCTCCCAGACAGAAGCACAGGAGTAACCTGGGCCAGCCCACAGAGAGCCGAGCCAAGGAATCAGGATGCTGTTGTGGCCATGGGAGCCACAGAAGGCTGATGAACTGTGATTGATGAGGTGCACTAGTCCCAACTTAAGGTGACTCCTCGTATTTGGGTCCTCCACATTCCGTCTCTGCTGTGAAGCTGGAACTGTCTAACACTCTGACATGAGACAGCTTCCTATTGCCAGAAGCCAAGCCAGCCACAGGCTCGGCTCCTATGGCTCCAGAATCAGGCTGGAGTCTCCTCTGGCCACCTTGTCCCAGATGTGTCCAGCAGGATCTGTGCTGAGCAGGGTGGTGGTGCCTGTGGGAGCTCATCTCTGGTTCTCGTCCTGGCCCTGCTGTTGACTCTGGAGAGAACTGGGGCACATCCCTAGCTTTCTCAGGCCCAGGCTTTCTCACTGCACAGTGAAGTGTTGGAATCAGCTTGTCTGAGTACTGTCAGCCTGCATCTCACAGTGCAAAAGGACCCCACTCATAAGACTAAGCATCAGCTTTAATGCGGGCACAGGCCCCTTTCTGCTACAGCCGGCCCCAGGTCTGTTCCAGGCCCGTCGTATCCCCAGGGTAGCAGAAGCCTAGTGACAGGCTTCATTCATCTTCTCTATAGAGTGCAGGGACAAAGGGCCTAATGTGTGTGCAGATGGGCCTGCCCTCTATCATCCCTACAACCAGTGGCCAATAATGTGCCTACAATGAGTCTCCTGTGGCCACTCACTGACCACGGGGTGGCCAGTCAATGATGCGTAAAACCCAGAGACCGGATGATGAAGCAGGCCTCGAAGGAAAGTGGGGCAGAGGGGGAACAATGATTACAGCCTCGAGGCGGATCCCATCACTCATTTCTGACATGGACACATTATCCTCTCAATGACCACTTGCCCCTGGACACTGAACTGCCAAATTAATTGACCAGGGACCCTTGGAGGCAGTCTCTGTGGAGCAGCAGCACTGTCCCCAGAGACCTGGCCCCAGGAGCCATCCTCTTCCAAGGGACAGAATTGCGCCCCTGCAGGCCAGAGCTCAGGGCCTGCCTGGGCTGATGGGATCCTGGCCACTTGCACCTGTGAGTAAAGGAATAGGAATACAGCAGGCACATGAGGGGCTCCATGAACACCGCCCCAGGGTGGAGCTGAGGCTGGAGCCCAGGGCTCTGATGGCCAAGTCCTGTCTCTGGCCCGTGCTGGGGCACAGCTGCCCTGAGGAGTCTGAGTGCCCCACCCTGGGGAGGAGACAGTGTCCCAGCGGAAAGCCCAGTCTCCTCCAAGCTAGCGACGCAGAGCAGGAATGGAGGGATTTCAGCAGCCAGGAGCCATAGATGGGGCTTCTGTGCTGGCCTAGCCAAGGCAGGGTGTCAATTCCAATCCCTTTCTGTGCTCAGCCTCTGGGGATCACAAGTCAGCTGTGAGCTCTTATAGACCTGGCATCTTCCAGTAAAGGGAAAGACTCAAAACCGAACTGACAGCCCCTCGTGGACAGTGCCCATCCTGGAGCTCTTTCTGCAGCCCGGGCCGTGTGCAAGCTGCATTCAGTGCTACAGCGTCCGTGTCTGACTCGTCTTCCCAGCAGCTCACAGAGGACCTGATCTCATTTCACAGGCGAGAAAGTGGAGGCTCAGAGATATGAAGTCGCCTCTCTTAGAAGTGGCCCAGCCTAGTGAGAACCTGGTCTTGGGACTCTCTTGGTTTAAGGACAAAGAGAGGGGAACCAGGGAACAAGGGGAGACTCCAAGGTGTCAAGTGTCCACAGACCCCCAGCCCACTCATCACAGGCTCCCGCTGATCCCCCAGGCTCCACCGGCCTGCTTCCCGAGTTTCAATCCCCTCCCTAGTCTAGCAAGGCCCTGGGGAGGGTTCTTACCCCACCACAATGACTTCTTACCTCTCCAAAAATCATCTCAACACAAGGCACTGAAAACTTCATTAGTGAAAAAAAAGTCAGTCTACTTTTCCTATCAGTCACAGTCACCTGGAAACAGTCACGGCTCAGAGTCCCCCAAAGCAGAGCCTGAGACCTGGTGCCAGAATTCATTAGCAATGTGATCCCAGGGAGCAGGAGTGAGGGATGGGTAGAACAAAGGAAGAACAGCTTGCTTGAAGATGCAGCATGAAACTGGCCATTAGCACTGAAGAGCCTTGGGGAGGGGCCTCGGAGCTGTCCCACCGGGGGACAAGGGGAAGAACATCCCTGCATGGCTCCCTTTGGTCCAGGCTGCCCCCACGAATGTGGGCAGGAAGACGGAGGTAGATTCGGAGGGAGGGGGGTGCCTTCTGCTTAAACTTCAGTGGAGCTGGTTGAAACTCATGCAGAACAGGTCCCGGGAGAGTGGCTGGACCACAGAGTTCAAAGTGACACACAAACAGCATCCCACATGGTGCAGAACGCAGCTTAACTGCTGGTAACAGGAGTAGCTCACAGCTAAGGTGACTAAGTAGTTGAAAAACACCTCAGCCCACTATATCAGAGGGTAGCAGAAGGTAAAACGGAAGGGAGCCCAGAGCTAGCAACCTCACTGGATGGATTGTTGGGGAAACCGAGGTCCAGAGAAGCCTAGGCAGAGGCAGGCTCCATGGAGACTCCCTTACAGAGGCAGACTTGGGGAGACGCCCATCCTAAGTGCTCAGGTGTGGGATGGCGACTGCTACGATGACAACAAAGGCAGCCCCTGGAGTGAAGTCCCCAGTGTTTTCTGGCTGCTGGGCCCCTTGGGCGTCACTGCACACAAGGCCTCACAGGCTGTAATTCTGCCCAGTTTTATCCCAGCAGTTCAGAGAAGTAAAGGTGGTGACGGCTCCATCTCTGAGGCAGGAGGCGCTCTGCCATGAGGCCGTTCTAGTGGCCACTTTCTGCTTCTTGAATTTCCTTTGTCCTCCTAAACACATTTTATCTGAAGCTTCCGGCTTGGCAGCTTGGTGTAGCACCTGCTCTCCCTGGCTGCACTGGGAAAGGGTGTCCAGGTCTCTTGGGAAACCCAAGGCCATGAGTTCTCTCCCCAGAGCCAGTTTTGACCCCAGTCCCCACCTGCCCTCTGCCCTTTGCTTGTCTCTAGCTTTGCAGGTAAAGATTCTCACATTTGCAGTGCTCCCATCATCCTTTACTTCATCCTAGGTGCTCTCCAGCCAGGTATGTGCAAAGCAAGGGAGCCTCTGCTGCCCCTCCAAGTGCTCTGTGAGCCCCCAGGGCATGTGCAGCTCACACCATCCTTCCCAGGCTTTGTGGGAACCCCTGCCTGTCACAGGAACTTAACCTGGTGCTGCCTGGCTTTCCTCTTCATTTGGCCTGCAGCAGTGATTCTCACCCTCAGCCCTGGAGACAATAGCTTTGGGGGGCTGGTTAAGCGAAAGACCCCTTCCCCAGTGATTTCTGTTGGGCGAGTTTGGGATGGAGCTGAGAGGTTTGCATTTTGAATATGTTTCTGGGTGATACTGATATTGTAGGTGTGGCAGCCTCTCTCTGAAGTCCACCTGGGTCAAGGTCACAATGTTACAATGTGAGTCCTGCTCCAAGGCCTACAATGACTCTACAAGACGCACCCACACTGCCATCAGTGGCCCTGAGCAGGTGGCGACTGCCACCATCTGGCCAGGCGTGGTAAAGCCCCACTGTGGACTCCACAGCTGTGGCTCATGTCCCCAGAGGAAGCTGGTTTGGGGAGGTTCCCTGCTTTGGCCTTCCTGGGTCCCTAGAAAAAGGAACTATGTGTTGTGGGTTCGAATTTGAACCTAGACTCTGCCTCCTGCCTCTGGCCACTGCTTTTTTCCTATTACCGCCTGGTCCCACAATCCTCTCCCCAACTCTGGAATTAGGAATGAAAAGAGGAGTAGCAGTTTCCAGGGCCCCCTGGTCTCCTCCTTACCTTGCTTTGCTACCCAAGGGACCGTGACGTCCTTCGCCTCCATCACGGTGAGTTTACCCTCCTGTGTCAAGTGAGGCTGATCTGTCTCCACAGCGTTAGCACTGGGGTTCTGCACCCTGTTTTTCCCATGTAAGGCTCAGAGCATTTGTCCATGGCAGCCCTCCAAAACAACAATCTGGGGGCATTCAGGTCCCCACAGTGCAAGTTTTATATCTGAGGCGGTGAGCAAGACCATTCACTGGGGCCTGTGAAGAAAATACCAGACCTCCTGGTTATGTTGATTTAATATTTATTTATTTAGCAGTACTGGGCATTGAACCCAGAAGTATTCTACCACTGAGCTACATCCCCAGCCATTATTTTACTTATTTATTTTTTTGGACACAGGTTCTCATTAAGTTGCCAGGTTAGCCTCCAACTCTTGAACTGTTTCAGCCTCCTGAGTATCTGGGATTAGCGGTGTGTGACACTATACCTGACTTGATTATATTTATGTTTCTCTTCTTTTTAAATTCTATTTTTTGTATTTATTTTAAAATGTACCCAAAGATATTAGTAGAGTAGTACATATACATAATTTACAAATAACGTACATGCATGAGAATTCATGATATGAATTTGGAAGGATAGGTTTGTTAATCACGGCTCTGTGGGGGAGAACTTTCTAGAAAATTCCTTGTAAGAAATACCCAGAGTGCATCGTGGCTGGGCTATAAATATCAGAGATGTGAAACTCTGAGCTGCCCAGTGAGCACCCTTCATCCTTAGGTGAAGGAAAGAGAATTTGCAGCTCCTGAGGCCTCCCCTCAAGGTGGTTTCCAGGAAAGCAATTCCATGAGTAATAACAGCTGGCATTTACTAAGTGTTTTCTTTTGTGCCAGAAGCTGTTCTAAGCATGTCACATGTGCTATCTCTTTTAATCCTCATATCAGCCTCCAAAGGTAAGTTCTGTTATTATCGCCATTGCAGAGATATCACTGTGAGATCATATAATTTACCCATCCAAGATGGGACCCAGCATGTTTGCTCCAGAGCCCAAGTTGTTTCACCACTATGTGTCCAACTTAGAAGCAGGGAGGGCCTGGGCTCTGTCTGTGAGGGCGCAGAGGATAGGAGGAAGTGCTTCCTGATGAGATGGAGACCCTAGAGGGTGCAGAGTGGGGTGGCATCCCACAGGAGAGGCATTGAAGCCTGAGGAAGGGAGGAGAAGGTGGACAGGAAGGGGCCTGGGTGTCAGCTATGAGGGTAAGGACAGGGCCATTTGCCTGCTCCTCACCTGATGATTCATGTCTTTTCTAAAAAGGCAGATAAATCTTTCTGGAACTGGAAAAGAGGACTTAGAAGGTAGTGAGCTCCCTGTCCCTGAAGGTGTGCAAGCAGAGGCTGAATCACCCTATTGTGTAGAGGGAGACAGGTGTGGGATAGATCTGTGAGGCTTCTGAAATACTTAGACCTTTCACTCTGAGTGGTGAGGAGAGGAGAGGGTATGGGGTGAGTCCAGGGATGCTGTGGCTCTATGTCATTTGCCTGCATCAGCCTGTTCCTGGGTCTGCCCAGGGCTGGCACCTGTGGGGTTGCAGCCTTCCAGGGCTAGATTCAACTTTGGCCTCCGATGGTTGGCAGAGCTTTTCAGAGCAGGCCAAGCACCTTACCACTGCCTAGCTCATCATTAGCATGAATGTTTGCTTGATTTTATTCTAAAATCTTTTTATTTCCATTCACCTGAAAAATCACATTATTTCACATATTTAAATGGAATGTAGTTACATTGGCAAGACTGCAGACTTGCTCAAGAGCAGGCATTCAGGGGGCCTGTGAAGTTTGATAGGAAAGTAATTGTCTTTATTTTAACTCATAGATAGAATTTAACATTTCTTTATAATTATATGCAAAAATCCAGAAGTACTGTATTGAGTTATTATGACCTTGTCATTAATATAAACCACAGTTATTTTCCTGTTACATTATAGCCATTGGAGATAATTAAAATATTGTTTATGTGCACCGACATTTTGAAATTACAGAAGGGATTATATCTGCTGTATCAATAAAGAGTTCATCCATGGCAATTCTAGACATATTTTGCTATTTTGATATAATCATTTTCCTTTGTGTTTTGCTTTCATGCGTTTAAAAACATTCTCAGACAAAAGTCACAATGTTAGACTGGGTATGGTGGCACACGCCTACCATCCCAGCACTTGGAAGGCTGAGGCAGGAGGATCATTGTGAGTTCAAGACCAGCCTGTGCTATAAAGTGAGCTTAAGGCCAGCCTGAATTGCATAGTGAGACCCTGTCTCAAAAAAGACAAAAAAAAAAAAAAAATTTACAATGTTCATCAGATACCAAAGACATCTATGATATAATTGGATAATTCACAGTTCCAATGCTAAGAATATACCAATTGCTTAATACATCTTCTTTTAAAAATAAGATTTGAACATAAGAGACCATGTCTCAAAAAAATTTTTTGGAGTTCTTGTCATAAATATAGAACTAGAAAGTCTTTAGAATGCCTTTTTTGCAATGATTTCCAAACTTTTTGGCCATGACTCATGGCAAGAAATAGATTTTCTTTTGTGATCCAAGACCTAAAGAAGTGAAACCATTTTTATGAAACATGATGTATGTTTATGATGCATGGTGCATACTTAGATCTTTTATTCGGTTTTCTTTAATGTAGGTAAGGAAAAGGTAATTAACTTAAATTTTTAGGATAATTAAAAATTTGAGGTAATTAACTTAAATTTTATCCAAAACAACTTACTTCATTTGGAAATTAATAATAGCACATTTGTATGCAAGTATGAAGAAGGGGAAAGCCTTAGCATTTGAGTAGCAGATGGAATTAAAAGGCATAAAATGATCAGTGTGCTTTTAGAATAATCTGGAGGTAGAATATTTAGTGTACAGATAGTAAAAACCCATATAAGCCTGAGTCACACAAACTAAAACATAGTCATAGAGTTGTACTTTCAGTAGCCAAAATGTAGCCATTCTTAAAGTGTGGGGCTTTCAAAAATTACTTCTTTATATTCAAAAGCTAGAAAATGGCCCAGATATCTTGGTTTGGGAGAGGTCAAAGGATAACTATTCTGTTTCCAAACTCAGAGAAACCCCACGACAGTAGGGTAAAGTCAGCAAAACCAAGGTAGCAGGTTACACAGGAAGGCACCAGACCATTCATGTCACTGTTCAAAGCGACTAGTCTGCGGGCGGAAGTGCTTTCTATACCGTGAGAATTGAGGTCCAGCGTTGCAAGCCCATTGTGTGGGTTTGTTTTTGTTGGGTGTGTCTGACACCAGGGTCCCCTGGCACTGAGATCAGTGTGTGGAATGAATGGCCCATTTGAAGGAAGCTCCCTGGCCTCACAGTGCAACTGTGTATCTTCCTTCTCCAGGACAGGTGTCCTTGGTCAGACACACTCAGACAGCCAAGGAATGTGCACTCTTAGGGAGTCGCCACGTAGGAATTCTGACAGTTCAGTCTGCTCATTTTCACTCTATTTTCTAAGCCAGCGACATGCGGGTGATCCTCTCTGACCTTGGATGGAGTTTCCACAGACACAGTGTCATTCAGGGGACACTAAGCACCGGGGGATGGACTTGAGGGATCTGATTGGTGAGTGCAAACAGCCTGAGTCCTCGGCAATCAACACGACCATCACAGACCTCAAGATGCTCCTGACCAACTGGATCCTGTGAAGCGAGAGGGACTAAAAGCCAGAAAGGGCGGAAAGGGCGAAAAGGTAGAGGATGGCGTATTGGTTGCGTCCCTTCCATCTCATTGTTTAATAATGTTCTAATGACCTACTAAAGAGACACTGGACACCCTCATAAGCCTTGGCTGGCAGTTGGAAAAGCAACAGAACTCTGGAAGCCACCAGCAAGCTACGAGGGGTAGGGTCCCGGCAGCCAGACCCCTGCGCCAAGGAGCAGAACTTAACCTCCCCCCACCCCACCTCCTCCTGTGCATCTGAGCCTGCGTTTGCTGAGCTCCCCGCGCCTGCGCTGAGGGGGGCGGGTTCCCAGCGGTTCTGCTTCGGAGAGAAGGAACGGGGCGTGACCTCGGAAGGGGAAGGGCGTGGCCTCCCGCCCGGGCTCAGAGTCCGCGGCTCTGCCTGGCTCATCTCTGTGCGCCGCTGTCGCTCCAGCCTGACGTCAGAAGTGCCGCGGTGAGTGGGTCCTCACGGAGGTTAGGGATGGTGGTCATGGGGGCGGCTGACGGCCAGAACCCGAGGGCAGCTGGGCAGGGTGGGCCAGAGGCTACCTCTGAGAGGTTTGTTTAGGGATGTGGGGCTGGAGGATGGGTTCCGTCTCCGTATACCCTGCGTACTCGTGGCGCGCTGCCGGGGACAGGGAAGGCCAGGAGGTGGCCTGATCGTGCATCTTGGGGACGCTCGGTGCAGCCCCGAGGGTGGGGCCGGCTTCTCTGCAGGAGAGTCCTCCCCGGAGACCGTAGGACTATCTTACCCGAAGGTCCCCGTATTGCACCCGGCTTTTAGGTACCGAGCTCTCTGGCACTGAACACCAACAAGCAAAGGCTAGGCGCTCCTTAAGTACCGTGTAGTATCGCAGGTTATTGACGTGTTTGAGAGCTTTAACAGAGGCATGTGTGTGCTCTTCGGAAACTCTGAGGAACGAGCAATGAATTCTCTCTGGGAAAAATTAGAGGAGAGTCTCCCAAGGAGAGAAGGTAGCCAGAAAAAAGGCTTCGGGGTCTCTTAGCTCTGAAGTTACCTGTCATGAGATAAGATGCTGGAGTAAGAGATGAGGCATCTTGGTAGCGTGGGCTATTGCTTTTCTTCACCTTCAAATGTCAGGCTGACCTTGGGGAAGCTTCCTTAATCTCTCTAAGCCACACGTTTCTTATGAAGAAAGTAGAGATAATAATAAATGTACCTACTAAATGGGGGTTGAATGAGCTAATGTATGTGTCGTGTTTAAAATAGGACCTGGGGGTAACCCACCCGGGCCCCCTTCTGTCTCTCTCTTGGACAGAAGCTTTCTTTCCCTCAATAAATATATTCTGCTCTTAACCTCAAAAATAAATAAATAAGTAAAATAAAATAGGACCTGATTCATAGTGCGTCCTCAAATGTGCACTCATTCTACCATCAAACCCAGTCTTGGGGAAGCTGCCTTTTTGGAAGTTGCCTTCAAGAAAGTCTTCTTACCTTCTTTGTGATTATTTCTCTCCCTTGTCAAATGCGAAGCCCAGATTGACAGGGAAGAGGTTAAGCCTGTGCTTCACTGGGCAGAGGGCTAGAGCTCAAGCAGAGCTTGTGTGCTGTTTGTTTCAGCAGAATTGGTTCGAATTCTTTTCTGTCTCTATCCTGGCAAGACCTTGTTCTTGGGTCACAAAAGAGTAGACCACTGGCCACCTGATTAAGATCTCTATTGGCAAGGATTACTTAGAAATCATTTGTTTGAGATTTCTGTTATTCTTAGAAACCCTTTGGTAGCCTTTTTGGGTTTGCAAATTTAAAGCAAGTAACATGAACTTGGATGTCTTAGCTGTATTATCTCGAGCTCTCTGTGGATACGATTGAAGGGGCCATGAACTTGGGTAAGAAGAAAAATTGCACCCACCCTTTTGTTCCGTAATCTTTGACTGAAATTTAGCATTTTCTTCCATTATGAATTTAGGCAACAAGCCACAGTAATCAGTGTGTTTGTTATGAATGGAAATTACAGGTAGTTTCTTTCTTTCTTTCTTTCTTTCTTTTTTTTTTTTTTTGTATTTTTGAGACAGGGTCTAGCTATGTAGCTCAAGCTGACCTTGAACTCACTTGGATGCCCAGGCTGGTCTTGAATTTACAATGATCCTCCTGCCTCAGCCTCCTGAATGCTGGGATTGCAGGTGTGAGTGCTGGGATTACAGGCATGAGTGCTGGGATTACAGGTGTGCATCACAACGCCCGGCTTACAGATAGTTTATCAGGATGTTTAAGTTCATCTCATTTCGAAATTGTGGTAGTTAGTAGACCTGCTGCTAGATCTTGTGTAATGTGTTAATAAAGCATGTAGTTTACACCTCACAAATTTAGTTTCCCTGTTTTGATAAAATTATATTTTAATAGTCTGTCCTTAGTATTCATGGATTCTGCTTCCTAAAATTTATTTACACCTTCAAAGACAATACTTGCAAAACTTTTGTATTCTTTGGATTCCATGTGCAAAGTGGTGAAAAATTTGTCTGATGTTCAGCTCTCAGCTGGCACTCTGCCTTGTTCCCACGCTCATGCTATAAACAAGTGCTCTGTTTGGTGCCATGCCTTTTGCAATTTTGTGCTTTTTTGATGGAGACTCCATGTAGGTTTGTTTTTTATACTCTATGTTTAAGATAACCCTAGAGAATAGTGCTAAAGTGTTGTCCAGTGTTCCTGAGTGCAAGCAGGTTGTGATGTGTCTTATGGAGAAAATATATGTGTTTGGCATTGTCTTAGTTACTTTTCTCATTGCTGAGACATAATACCTGACACCCAAAGTTAAGGGAGGGAAGCTCACAGTTTGTAGAGGTGTCAGTCCATAATTGGCTGGCTTCAAGGCAGAGTGGCTTAGAAGAGGAGAGCAGCTCATAGCTGGCAGACTGTAGCAAAGCAACAAGGGGCCTTAACAGTGTATTTCTGCCCCTTTTATACTCTATCTAGGCTACTGGGATTAGGGTGGTACCAAATCAATCAGTAGACTGATCACTCACCCTCAGTCCCAGCATCACACACTCTAGATTCAGCCACTTCTGAATAAGCCCTGCATGAAGCTTTGGGGGAGACATCTGGACACAAACCATAATAGGCATGAATTCAATATGAATGAATTACAGTACTAATGTATATTCAATAGGATGCCTTTATTAAACAGAAGCACAAAACATGCTTATCTATTGATCATTTGACAAAAATATTGTGATCAGAGGATTTAAGAACTAATCCTGGGCTTCCATGAAGAGCTTTTTTATTATTTGCTAATTTAGTGTTTGTGGAGACTTTATAGAACATACTGCCATGAATAGTGAGAACTCACTGTATTTTCTTACCTTTCTTTCTCCCTTCTTTTCCTTCCTTCTTTCCTTCCTTCCTCTCTCCCTCCTTCTTTCCTTCCCTCCCTCCCCCCTCCCTCCTTCCCTCCCTCTTTCTTTCTTTCTTTCTTTCTTTGGTTGTGCTGAGGTTTGAACTGCAGGCCTGGTACATGCTAGGCAAGTGCTCTCCATTGAGCTATATCGCCGGCCTTCCTTTCTTAAAAACATCCAGCAAGGGGCTGGGGATTTAGCTTAGCAGCACAGCGCCTGCCTGGCAAGTGCAAGGTCGTGAGTTTGATTCCTGGTTCTGGAAAAAAAACAAAAAAAAAAACAAAACAAACAAACAAAAGAAAATATCCAGCAAAAGGGTGTACACCCTTTTCAAGTCTGCTAGAGGGGTCTTTGCACAAACAATATTAAGAACATAGCCAAGTGTGGTATTGGGTGCCTATAATCCCAGCACTCTGAGAGGCCAAGGCAGAAGTGTATCAAGTTTGAGCCCAGCCTAGGCAATTTAGCAAAACCCTGTCTCAAAATTTTAAAAGGGGTAGGGGTGGGGTGCTGGGCATATAGCTTGGCGCAAAGGCCCTGGGTTCAACCCAGTTTCCATCACACACACACACACACACACACACACAGAACCCTTAGTGTAGCTGGAGAAATTAAATCTATTCTTTAAGTTAGGTTTATGTTTAAGTTGGGTTCTTTTAATATGTTTTGGAAGTCTTATCTCCCCTCAGCCCTTTATGTGTAGGTCCTCAAAGCATTTTTGGTTAAGACTTCTACATAGGGGCTGGGGATTTAGCTCAGCGGCACAGTGCCTGCCTGGCAAGCGGAAGGTCGTGAGTTCAATTCCCGGTACCGGAAAAAAAAACCCAAAAAAAGGACTTCTACATGGACTGTAAGAACCTTTCCTTTTTTGGACTCCTGAAAGTTTGCTTGCTGAGTGGATAAATATTATCTAATATCTGCATTTTGTCTCTAAAGAGCAGCAAGGGACAGAGCCTGGCAAGAGTTGGGGAGAAGAATCCACCTGATGGGGGCAGTGTTGAGTCTCTGGGAGAAAGAAGACCACACGGCTTGGCAGATCCTGTGAAAGGATCCCAGGGACTGATAGTTGTCAGAGCAGCTCCTTAGCAAAGGCTCATCTTGTCTCAGTGAAGAGGACTTCCTGTAGCCCCCTCTGCCCTGACAACACCTTATTGAAACTCTGGTGTTGTTTCCACAGAGCTGTCTGGCTTTTAGCCCTTCGCCTTGGTTGAGGACATGACCAACCAGGTAAGGCATGTGTTGAGGGGAAGAACATTGGTTGGTCTCTTTGGCAAATTCAGCTCCAGTAGGTTGTCTGGTATGGAGTCGGGAAGATAGCATTGAACTCTTGCCCTCTTTCTAAAGAGCTGGGTGGCCCTGGGTACCTAGTCACAACAGGGTTCAGTGGCATAGGTAAAATGCAGACTAAGAGCAGAATTTGTTTATTTAGCCTTCACCACAGAGTAGAGAGAGACTGAGGTAATTTAAAAGAATTTGTACACAAATACAAAGATCAGGAACAGGAGAAACCACTTTCAAATATAATCAGCGACAAAAGTAACGAGTTATACAGGCTGTGCAGCCTTGTACAACTGCAAACTGGACTCCTGAGTGATCAGAGTGGAAAAGGAAAACAATTTCTTGGCCTTCTGTGGGCATAGGGGGTGGCAGTAGTCGAGTGGGAAACATCAGTATCTTTAAGAATTGATTTTTTTCTGATGGTGATTGTACGAGTCTGGCTCGACCTGTCAGGCTGTCCAGGCAGTGGCAGAGGGAGAGGCTAGCACAGCAGACTCAATCCCCTTGGGGAACTCCAGGAGCAGTGTGGGATGGCCAGCATCTGAGCGGTGGCTTATTGTGGCTTCTGTTCTTTTTCAGTACAGTATTCTCTTCAAACAAGAGCAAGGTAAGGAGCCTGCCTGTTCAAGCAGATCCATGCCACTGTATGAAAAGTTTGTTCTCCCTGGTTTCTTTGAGATGTCACGCCAGCCTGACAGGCCGGTCCCAGGTGCTCTCACTTTGCAGAACAGTAGGCAGAGGCAGCTGAGAACTCACACATTTAGAAAGAAACAAAAACTGGGTAGCCGACTAAAAGGAAGAAGCAGGAGTCAAGTGACAGATAAGAGCTCCAGGCTGAGAAGCGGTAACTGAGCTTTCCAGGTGCCAGGAGGGCGGGGAAGCTTTGAGCTTCAGAGCTGTGTTCATGCCGGCTCAGCCAGGCAGGTGGACTCACGCCAGCCCAGAGCTCAGGACACCGCTTACCTCTCAGCACAGATGAGATGACTTTCAAGGCCCCTGTGTGGGGCGGGCTGTGCGGCAGTAGCCCTGGTGGGCCTGGGAGCAGATGGGAGCTCGTAGTCCAGTGTGGGCCAATGACTCCACAGTGACATAGATCTTACACCTGAGGGGAGCAGCATTTGTGCAGGGTCTCGTTTCTTCACAGCTTCAGTGTATTTGGGAGGCCTAGGAGGCGTAATCAAACTCTTTCACTCCAAGTGGGTGACTCTACTGTCTGAAGTTTAAGCCAAAGCATCCGTCTTAGCTAACAAATATAGGTGAGCAGTACAGCATCCACCAACTCCTTTGTATGAGGCTAATGTCATCCAGGTGGCATCCAGGATCTTGGGTCAGGTGGGATCATAAAGGAAGCCACGATTCTACGTGTGAATCACAGCTAAGTTCAGTGCTCTTGTATTCGTGTATTGAAATGATGGCCCTGGCATTATCACACTTCTGTGTGTACTTATCGTGTTTGTATGCCCACCCCGGTCTACAGACCAACTGTGTGGCCTACCAGATGTACATCTTGCAGGATTGGCTTTGAGGGGGACTTCACCTAACAGAGACTGGGTTTGAATCCTAGCTCTGCCCCTTGTAAGCTTTGTGACTCGGGTGAGCCTCTAGGCTTCTTTAAGCCTCTAATTCCTTGTCTATAAAGTGAGGGTGGACTGAGTAGTACCTCTTTCATAGGATGATTGTGATTGAGACAACACTTGTAAGAGGACTAGCATAATTATCTGGCTTATTAAGCACAATAAAAACATTTGTAGTAAAAGGCAACTTCTGTATTTTTGGACCTGCACTGTTGACAGTTGAACTGTCTGCTGGTTTCCAAAGAGCTCCAAGATCCATTTCCTATTGAATTTAGGTCTTTCTTGTAGGAGCAGGTCACTGCTGGTTTTCCTTGTCTAGCCTTGGGTGGGAAGTACGCCAGCAGAAAGGGCATTGGGGTTGGGATTGGCTCATTCTGGTTCTGCCTCCCCACCTGGTTAATGTGTGTTTTAGGGCAGGTGGCTTCTTCAGAACCTCTGCTCCGCATATGTCACCCATAATTGCAATAAAAGGGAAAATGCCTGTGAAGCATTTAAGCAGACAGACAGAAGTAGATGGTAGCTCAGAATCATTGGACAGTATTTCAGCTTCATTTTGTCACTAAATGTAGAAGTTGCGTGCACAGGAACTTTGTAAGTGAAGTGCTTTCCCTTCTAGCCCATGATGATGCTATTTGGTCTGTTGCCTGGGGGACAAACAAGAAGGAAAACTCTGAAACGGTGGTCACAGGATCCCTGGACGACCTAGTGAAGGTCTGGAAATGGTGAGTGCGCCTCCTCTAACACAGAGCTTGGAAAATTGGGCTCCCAGATTGCAATCAGGGAAGTATCTATGTTTTTCTAGAACAGAAAGCAGTAGCTGTATGGTAATATGAGACAGCAGCTTATGTTTGCTCTCTTCTTTTCCTGTTATTTGGTATTAAAGCCCATTTATTTATTTATTTGTTAAAAAAAAAAAAAAAACAAAAACCACCGTCTTGTATGTGAAGCTGTTCATTTATTTCTCTGTCCCTGCATGCAGGTGTGATGAGAGGCTGGACCTGCAGTGGAGCCTGGAGGGACATCAGCTGGGGGTGGTGTCTGTGGACATCAGCCACACTCTGCCTATTGCTGCGTCCAGCTCTCTGGATGCCCACATTCGTCTCTGGGACTTGGAAAATGGCAAACAAATAAAGTCTATAGATGCAGGACCTGGTAAGAGTTTTCTGTTTAGGGGAGGTCCTAGAGGTTCACAGTTCCTTTTCAAAGCCCTTTGAGATGTATGTGTTTATTGATTAGGCTTTTTCAGATTTGAGAGGACTGATGTGGGTATAGGAACTATACGTTATTCATGCCTCTGGTGTAGTCAAACACTGAGACTGCAGCTAAACATGGGTGTTTGTACTAAGATAAATAAAGGCTAGAAGTAGCCTTACGTTAATTAGTTCTGGTCTGCTTTTGATGCTAGATTAATTGGTTCTAAGCTGAAGAAAAAACTAATAATTTTCACAGTACTCTGGGAGCCTGAGGCAGGATGATGAAAGTCTGAGCCCAGCCTGGGTAACTTAATGAGACCCTGCCTCTAATAAATAAAAATAAGGGCTTGGGAATGTAGTTCAGTGCGAAGGCCCAGGGTTCAATCCCCAGTGCTGCCACAAACCAAAAATAAAAACACTTAGTTTTCAGGGCTAGGTGGGTTTCAGAATTGCCAGTGTAGGCTGTAGACCTGTGTTTGGGTGGTCTAATGGTTCTTTATTCGCCTTATTCTGAGTTGCTTCGTTCACTGCCTTGAAGCTCAGCACATAGAAGATTGTGTCTTTATAGAGGTGTGTGGTGATGACCTCCACTAATTGCAGTGTACCTGCCTGGTTTCTAGTATGTGAGTGATATGAAACCTTTAAGACAACAAATTCATTAATTTTTTAAAAGTACTCTAGGGTAGCTTAATCTTTTTTTCCTAGGCTTTTTTATCAGTACATATTTGCAGTACATAATGATCATGTTCATCTTGGGGAAGTTGGTACATGGACGTAATACAGCTTAATTCTTTTTATAGCCCCTTCCCCTCCCACCTTTTTGGTCCCTTCCCCATTTCCAAAAGATCGATCTTCCCTGTCTCCTGTTATTTGTCTCTTATTCTAGACAGTGTGATCTTATCCTCTGCCTTAAAGCATCATCCAAGGTGATGGGAATGAACCGTTTCAGTAGGCTGGGTTAATGGGGAACAAGCAGTACGGCACTCAGAATCCCTTTAGCCTGCTGTTCACCAGCAGAGCCTGTTCTGCCCCGGGTACTGAGTGCCCTTCAACGGGTGGATCATGGAAGGGCTGCTTAGGGGATGCAGTGACCGATTCCCCAATGGATTTGCCTCTACTAGTTATACTGCATTGCCACTGTGATGCTGGAAAGGATGCTGTTCCTGACTGCAAGGAGGGTGGGCAATCTGGAAACGGTGCTGATGTCCTGGGAAGCAGCAGTCCTTGTCTCTGATTCTCACCACTGGAGAGTTCAAAGGAATGTGCATGCCTAGGCCCTATTTTGGATCCACTAAATCACGGTTTTCAGAGTGTGTGAGCTGGGATATGTGCTTGGAAAAGGTTGCCCTAACTCTGTCTTGCAAGGCGGCCATCTTGCCTGTGCCCTGCTCATATGACTCGCAGACGGCAGGGTCCCAGCTGTCGTGCATAGTCTGTCAGGACTCTGAGTACAAGGAGCATCTTAATAAAGAAGGAAGGGGCAAATCTGTTGCTGCTCTTTCTTCTTGGGTACCTGTGCCCTCCCAGGAGCTGTAACACTGGTCATTGCATGCTTTTTGTGGCCCAGCAGTCTTCACAGCTGAGGAAATGAATGTTGCATTGTTTCCAGGCAAAGGATGTGTCCTTCTGGCCTTCTGTGACAGATGGTGTCTGTATTCTCCAAGGGGCAGGGGTGTCAAGAAATAAGATCCTAGAAAGAATAGAGGGGTTGGAATCTGCACAAAACTAGACCTGAGTCACCAAACAGCTGAATTGTTTGAAAACAAAAGCAGCTGAATTCATCAGAAGATTCACCTCCTTGATGAGTTTAGGCCCTCCAAGGAATGGAGGGAAATCCGACACTTGGTTATACCTAGCTTGAAAATACACATTGAGAGTATGAACCGACATAGAAGGAACAGAAACAGCAGGCAAAAATCCCTGTCCTGAGATGTACAGGAGGAGGTAGAAGAAAGCCAAACTGGGAGGACAGCTCTGCGTCTGTCCTCCCCCGGATGTGTCTTTTAGTAGCTAACACTGAGGAAGAGCAAAGATCGCAGAGCCCCTCAGCTTCAGGTGCCCACACGGCCCACCTTTCAGAGAGCAGGTGGGACTTGGAGACTGAAAAGAACATTTATGCTGCAAATGTTAAATCTTAAGAGTGCAGAGTTTAGTTGAGGGATGAGAAGTGTTCTTCCGGTTTTGAACAACGTAAGGGTATTTGGTAGTAAAAATTCCTCCTTGCAAAGCAGTTAATAGGGAAATACAAAAATAACTTAGAAGGAAGGTTTTATTAAGCTTTGAGGACTGGAAAGTAGGTTTCCTACTAGCCATTATTCCTATAAACGGCTAATTGCAGTGAAATAAGACATAATTCTAAACGGGCCTGACTGGCACATGTTCTACAGAGGCAGGCAAAGGCTTGTTGACAGAGATCTTGCAGGCCTTTTCTGGGAACTGGGCTGCCCTGTGGGTGTGGACAGGGGAAAAAAAACATTATCCTGTCAGAATAAACATCTCTATCATGTAGGAACAGGTATATCTAAAACACCCTTCCGAGCAATTGAATATAATAAAGTTTTTTAAGGTCTTGTTGATTCATTGAGCACTTATGAGGTAAATTTTGTTTTGAAAACAAACATATGAGTAAAGTGATTGAGTTAAATGATTTATTATTGCTTTGGATGTATATGTGTGAAAAGTCCCAGAGACTTGTATATTAAAAATACCCCAGAGTTCCTGGGCAAAGGACAGAAGGGGGCAGACATAGGGGTGGGGGTCCCATGTAAGACTAGGCTCTGAAACTGGCCCAGGTGGCAGTGGGGGCAGTGTTGTTCTTGTGCCCGCCCCCAAGCACCTAAGGGTGGCCTCTGCAAGACATGGGTCCCTCATACTGGTGCCCTCTGTGGTCCAGGTGGAGGTGGGCGCTCCCCAGACCCTCAGATGTGACTGAAGAGTGTCAGGGACACTCAGATTGAACTCTGGAAGGCGACTCAGATGTGTGATGTGACTTCAAAACTAATGGATTCCTGCCTTATTGATTTGTGGTAACTACTTTGACATATATAATTTTGTACCTCTTCATTTATTCATAGTTTTTTTTTTTTGGTACTGAGAATTGAACTCAGGACCTTGCGCTTGCCTGGCAGGTGCTGTGCTGCTGAGCTATAGTCCCAGCCCCTATTTATAGTTTTAAATTTAGATGAAATCTCACTTCTCTAATTACGCCATGAAATTCACCATCTGAAGTATGTGGTTTGCTCGCTGACCCGGTTTCCACAGTTGTACACCATCGAGCCAGTGTGGTATCGGACCCTCTGTGCCCATGTAGTTGGCCCCTGCATTCCCCTCAGCCATAAGCAGCGGCGAGCTGCTTGCTTTCTCTCGTCTTGCCTTTTCTGAAAAAAAAAAAAAAAAAAAAAAAAAGGCACATAAATGGAATTGTATTGTCTTCTATGTCTTCATTGTTTCTTTAGTATGTTTCTGAGTTTCATCCACGTTGCGGCATAGGTTTATTCCTTTTTATTGCCAAAAAGCATTCTGTTGTGAGCAGGAACCACTTTCTGTTTATCCATTCGCCAGTTGGTTGGTGTGTGAACACAGCTGCTATGAGCATGGGTGTGCGTGTCTCTGTGGACACGATTCATTTTTCTTGAGTGTTTCATTTCTCGTAGCTGCCTGGGAGTGGAATTGCTGGCTACTGTGATAAGTGTTTGCTTTCACCCTGATTTTCACAGATTTCCCACTTGACGTTCCCACCTGTGTGTGGGGTCCTGGTCTTACCACATCTTGCTAGCTAACACTTGGTATTGTCCTATTTTTAATAACAGTGGAGAAGTCCTGAAACAAAATGTGGTAAAGAATCAGTGTTTTAACAAAATTCTGAGAAACAGGATGGATTTACTGATTTTAAAGCATGTATCACTTGCTTAAACTTCAGTTTTTAAAACCAGGATCAGATCTTTTCTCACTTTATTTTTCCCTTCTTTTTTCCTTTTAGTGGATGCCTGGACTTTGGCCTTTTCTCCGGATTCCCAGTATCTGGCCACAGGAACTCACGTGGGGAAAGTGAACATTTTTGGAGTGGAAAGTGGGAAAAAAGAATATTCTTTGGACACAAGAGGAAAGTTCATTCTCAGTATTGCCTATGTAAGGAAACATGGCGTTCTCTTGTCTTTTTGGTTCCTCACATTTACCCTTGCAGTATCTCATCACCTGTGCCTTGATCTTTTTTTTTTTTTGGTTTTGGTTTTTCTCCGGTACCGGGGACCGAACTCACGACCTTGCGCTTGCCAGGCAGGCGCTTTTGCCGCTGAGCTAAATCCCCAGCCCCTGTGCCTTGATCTTGATGGTGTGGTAGCCGCTGGCTGGTTAAGCCTGGAGCCCGAGGAGGCTGACTTGTGTTCAGCAGGGATGGAGTAACAGCAGGAGTCCCAGAGGGCTCATCTTCTGTTCTCTCGACAGAGTCCTGACGGGAAGTACCTGGCCAGTGGGGCCATAGATGGAATCATCAATATTTTTGATATTGCAACAGGGAAACTTCTGCATACGCTGGAAGGTATAGCTCCTCCTGATTTTGTACAAACTGGGTTATCAGATTACAGAGGAAATTATTTTTTCTTTATATGCTGTTGAATAACAGATAAACATTAGACTGGAAAAATCATTTCATCTCAGTTGTAAAACTGAAAGGGCTCCAAGTTTTAGGATTCTCACTAGTTTAGGCTTGTCACTAGTTTTAACTGTGTTTTAGTTCTGGCAGAGTTAGTTGCTTGTTTTGGTGAATTCCCTTGCTTTTTATTTATGTGTTAATTACCTTAGCCATGTAAGGGTCTGTTTCTGTTATTTTTGGTTCGGAAGAACTTTTGGCTGGAAGGCAGCTCTTTTATGTTGTTAATTTGATAATGGTCACATTGGTGGCCCCCAGGAGCCAAAGAGCAGTGTGGGTGGGAGGGCAACTAGATTTACACATTCTTTTGTGTTATTTTGAATTCTAGCCATGAAAGATTTGATGGGGAAATAATATGTTATTTGTCCAACCCCACAATGCTTATTTCCATGTTTGGCCCTATCTGTAGCAGAGTAGTTTTGTTTTGGTACAGGAAATGGAACTCAGGACCTTGTGCTTACTAGGCAGGCGCTGTGCCACTGAGCTATATCTCCACCCCCAGACGAGTCTTTTAAAGCAATGTTATGTTGAGGCCCAGCTCCTCAGGAAAGGGGGCCAAGGAGAAGTGGCTCCAGGAGCACAGGCTGGGGTTAGGTGGGTGTTTCTAGAACACTAAGATGAAAAGCCCACTCGATACTTTCCTTTTTTTTTCTTCAGTACTAAGGATTAAGCCTAGGACCCTCACACTGAGGCAGATCCCCAGCCTTTTTTGTTTTTTCATTTCATGTAAGTCACTAAGTTGCCCAGGCTGGGCTGGAACTTGGGATCCTCCTGCCTCAGCCTCCCAGAGTGCTAGGATTACAGGCGTGCCTCACCCTGCCCAGCTATCTTTTTTTTTTTTTTTTTATGGAAGCAGCAGGGCAGTTTTAGCTCAGTGATGCATGGTCATTCAAAGGGACATAGCAGTGGAAAGCCATATAAAGCAGCAGTGATTTGCCAGGATTGACAGGGTCTTTGTGAATTCCAGGCCATGCCATGCCCATCCGCTCCTTGACCTTTTCTCCGGACTCTCAGCTCCTTGTCACTGCATCCGATGATGGCTACATCAAGATCTATGATGTGTGAGTTGAAGGCGTGGCACTCAACACCAGTGGTTGCTCTGTCCCTTTGTTACTAGGAATCCCCCTTCCTGTCCCTCTCAGTAGGTACCTACAGTCAGGTTCTGTCAGTCACCCTGGTCTCCCCAGTTGCCACCTGCCTCCACTGGGTGCCTTTGCCTTTGAGTCCTCAGGGCGGTGGGAAGGGATATGCAAGTTAACGCCCTCACCCTTGTCGTGTGTGCCCTGCCTCCTTGCAGACAGCATGCCAACCTGGCCGGCACGCTGAGCGGCCATGCCTCCTGGGTGCTGAACGTGGCCTTCTGTCCTGATGACACTCACTTCGTCTCCAGGTACTCAGGATTCATTGCAGTTTCTAAAATGCTCAGAAGATGAAGATGTCTTCTGGAATTAGTTGCCTTAAAGTTTGGAGACTGGTGCTTTTAAAATTCAAGTTGCCGGGGCTGGGGATTTAGCTCAGCGGCAAAGCGCCTGCCTGGCAAGCACAAGGTCATGAGTTTGGTTCCTGGTACCGGAGAAAAACCAAAAAAAACTAAAATTCAAGTTGCCTTTATTTTCTGTAGTTCTTAAAGTTTTTATTTATGGCCAGACGTGGTGGTGCACACCTGTAATCCCAGCACTTAGGAGGCTGAGGCAGGAGGATTGCTGTGAGTTCGAGATCAGCTGAGGCTACAAAGTGAGCTCAAGGCTAGCCTGAACTACATAGCAAGACCCTGTCTCAAAAAGACCAAAAAAAAAAAAAAATATTAAGTTTTTATCATGTAAATAATGAACTTAGTTGGCCTTAGCTGGAACAAAGGTGAAATCTTTTGAACAGTTAAACTCAGGTTTTTCTTATAAATCTAGGCTTCTACCTACAGCTATTCTGAGGTATGCCTGTGTTTCAACAGTAATTTAAAATATGTGATTCTGAGCTGGGCGTAATCACACACACCTGCAATCCCAGTACTTTGCAAGATGGAGGTAGAAGAATCACAAGTTCCAGCTCAGTCTGGGCAACTTAGACACTTACGGACACCCTCTCTTGAAATAAAAGTAATAATAAGTGCTGGGGATGGACCTTAATGGGTTCAATCCTCAGTGGAAAGAAAACTGTTCTGCTTCTTCATCTGAGTATGTTCAGGTCTGGAGTGGCCACCATGGCTGGACCCAGGGGGCAGACAGCATAAGGGTTCTGCTTGGTGGTCTGGAGGCCCCCCCAGAGCCTTTATTTGAAGCTTCAACTGGGGCGATAGATAGGCCGGGGCCTCCTGACAACAGCACCTACAGGCGGAGTCTCAGGAGGACAGCTCCCCTGAGAGGGGCCACCGAGCTGAACCTGCCCTGACCTGCGCCTGTTGAGCGGCCGCTGATGGTGGATGAGTGTGAGGGTTTTGGGGTCATATTCTGCTTCAAACTTGTCTGGAACCATTCCTGACACTGACGTTCGCTTTTTGATACAGTTCATCTGACAAAAGTGTGAAAGTGTGGGATGTTGGCACAAGGACTTGTGTTCACACCTTCTTTGATCACCAGGATCAGGTATGGAATAATTAAAGTGTCTTTTTCTTTAGATTGCAGCATTGTCTGAGTCCTTTGCGGGAACAGTTTTATTTTCCTACCCTCGAGTGGAGAGTGGTAAACCCCTGGGATTGGGACTGCTGCTGCTAATGTCTGTCTAGATGAGCCCAGGACTTGCTGTCACCTAGCACCACAGGGGTGTCCCTGCCTGCATGACAGCGTGCACAAGCACAGCCTCTTGCTGGGCCTCTCTGGTCCTCTCCAGGCCTGGACCAGCTCAGGAAGGGCTATGCTCGTCAGACGCTGTCTTTGCCAGCTTACCGTTTGCCATTTTTAGAACTGTCCAAAGAGATGGGGTTGTTCTTTAATATACTAGAAGGGAAACTCCTACAAGTTGTTTGGATTTTATTTCCAATTTTGAAAGGAGCTTCTGTCTGTATCTTTACCAAGGTGTGAAGTATCATCATGTGCTACTTGTTGGTCTTAATGTGCACATGGCCCCTGGGGGTCTCCTAGCTAAACTGCAATTCTGACCCAGCATCTCTCCTGTGGGCCTGATATTGTGCCTGTCACACGCCCCAAAGGGACAGCAGGCTGCTGACCCCAACCACTCTGAGGATCAGGGTTTAGGAACTAGTCAGCATATGAGTAAAACCCCACTGCTGCATAAAGTTGGCTCTTAACATACTCTGGATGTTTCCAGATGCGTATAGATTTCTTTTGGAATGCAGCTTGGAATGAAGTTAACTAATTGCTCATGTGGATTCATTCTTTCTTACATTGTGGCCAGTAAAGTCCTGGGGGTTGGTCTTGATCTTGACAGTCCACTGCTGGACTTAAGGGAGTAAGTCCTGGTGTTGTGTGGCCCTGTGTGGGGGTCCACATGCTGCTTTGCAGAGAAAGTACATCTCACAGCCAGGGTGACAGCCTGACCCCCTAGAACTGCCTCACAGTATGAAAGGCAGTCTTGATGGTCATCAACTCCGCCTGGGAAGGAAGTGTGAAGCTGTTTATTGACTGCACGGCTCATAAAATCAGTGGTGCCCATGGTGGCTGGCTCCCAGGACTCTAATAAGAAGCAGAAGTTACAGACCAGGGCAATGTGTGTGGGACGGAATGAGCAGCTGGCAGTGTTTTTTTGTAGAAAGTGACCATGGCATATGGGTCTCCTGGCAGCATAAATGCTGGTCCCTTGTGGATGCCATGGCCATCTTCTGGATTCGGAATCTTTGCAAGAGTTGTAGATTATCCTAGTTAGTATAGAAATAAAAATGGTTATAAATATTAAAACAGAAACATTAAATCTGCTGGAAGATAGAATAGATAAATCTCTTGAAGACATTGGTGTAGGCAAAGATTTTATGAATAAAATCCTGATCGCACCGGAACTATCACAAAGAATCAACAACTGAGATCTCATCTTTTTAAAGATGCAGATTGTCGCTTTTGCACAGCAAGAGAAACCAACAACTGAGTGAAGAGACAACCTAAGTGTGGGGAAAAAATGTTTGCCAGCTGTTCCTCAGATACAAGATTACTGTATTTTTAAAATTTTTTTTTTAGGATTACTATTGAGAACATACAAAGAACTAAAAAAAAAAAATCAGACCCCCCCCCAAATTTAAAGACCCAATCCAGAAATGTGCATCTGAGATGGATATACACTTCTCAGATGAAGAAGTGCAAACAGCAAATAAATATATGAAAAAATGTTCAACATCATGGTCATTTGAGAGATGCAAACTAAAACAACACTGAGATTCCATCTCACCCCGGAAGAAATGGCTGTTAACAAGAAATCAACCAGTAGTAAATGCTGTTGGGCTGTGAGGGAAAAGGAACCCTTCTCCACTGTTGGTGGGAGTATAGACTGGTACAACCACTGTGGAAATCAGTGTGGAGATTCCTCAAAAAACTAGGAGTCCCATTTGACTGAGCCATACCCCTCCTGGATGTCTTCCCGAAAGAATTAAAAGCATCATACTGCAGATATATATGCATACATATGTTTATAGCTGCAGTTTGTAATAGCCAAATCTTGGAAATAACTTAAGTGCCCATCAACTTGTGAATGGATGAAGATGTGGTTTTTTTTATACAATGGGGTACTACTCTCTTATAAAGAAGGGTACACTCAAGACATTTCTAGGAAAGCGGATGCACCTTGAGTCCATACTCTTTAAATGAAATAAATTGGACACATGTGTAAATACCGCATTCTCTGGTGTGAGAAGCCAAAAGTGTAAAAAAGGACCAAAATGTATAATAGGTATTGTGAAATAAGAAGAAAATGTTCAGATGGGGAGGGGAACAGGGAGAAGGGGAAAGGAAAGAAGGAAAAAGTTAAAATAAGAAGAAAAACATGGAAACAAAGCTTTTGTAAATGGGGAGGGGAGGGGTTGAAGGGAGGGTCGGGGAATGGGGAAAAAAGCAAGTTATGTTATGTACAGGTGCAGATTCTCTATGATGAATGTGATTATGTGTATCTAAAGTATACCAATAAAATCTGATTGAAAAAATTAAAAAATGTTCAGGGTGGGGCCATGACTAACTGACACAAAAGGAAGGTGCCTGGTTAAAGAGAAGCTGCCGTCCTCTCATTTAGGAACTACAGTAACACCCCGAAGTATTTTTCTAGATTCAGAATAATGAGAAGTAAATGAGGATGTTCATCTTGTAAACAGTCTTCAGAAAGAATAAAATATTAATAGACTTTTTAAAATTTACAGGTCTGGGGAGTAAAATACAATGGAAATGGCTCAAAAATCGTGTCTGTTGGAGATGACCAGGAAATTCACATCTATGATTGTCCAATTTAGACATCAGCATCTACAAGGCTAACGCTGTGGAAAAGATGTGCAGATTGTTGGGACATTCCTTTTATGTGCATTTAAATTAAGAAACTGAGCACATATTGTAGCAGAGACTCATTTTGTAGACACAGTATCAACATTTTCCTGTTTTAATGGAAATGCTGTTCATACTTTAATAAAGAACTCTTGACGCAACGCCCCTGTTGGTGGACGTGCTTCTTTCTTGGTTCATCTGTTGCCAGAGAACAGAGAGAGGAGCAGCTGGGTGCTGTGAGCTTTGCCGCTTGGAAACACAGTCCCCTTCCCTGGACTGACTCCTGAGCACCCTTGGCGTCCTGGAGAATGGAATCCTGAAGGAAACGGTGTCTGGCTGGGTGGGCGCAGCCTGTGGTTCTGGCCACCTGAGGATCCTTCTGTTCAGTACATTCAAATTGTCCACAATACTCTCCCTCTCCCACTGTCACATAAGAGACCTCTGTATCCTGCTGGGGGGTGTGGGAAGGTGGCTGCTCTTGCTGCCTTTACGGTGCCCGGGCTGCAGACCGCAGAACAGCTGCATGCGGGCTCCTGTGCCTGGAGAGGGCTGACACTTGTGCTCTCCCTCCACCTGCTACTCTCAGAACAAGCTCTGCTTGCTCTCGAGCCTTGGCCTCACTCGCCCTCTTGGAACCACCCTGTCCCAGCCGTCAGGACCCTCCCTCGCTGTCCAGCCCTCTTCCTCCCACCCTCACATACGAGGAAGCTCCATTCCTTCTACCTGTGCATGTTAACACCACACTTGAGTGTTCGAGTGAAGAAAAAGCAAAGCCACTTGTCTCTCATAGCAGCTCCATTTTAATTTTAAAGTGACAGATATAGAGATGGAATAAAATCTGAAGCAACACCTTCCAGAGGCCACTTATGTGACAGGAAGGAGCTGAGTGTAATTTTGCTCCATTGCCAACTAAACAGTATTTCTCCAGCAATCATTTATCAGGAAGCCACGGCACAGGAGCAGCACCCTGGAGAGGTGGTCCATTTAAAGTTGATTTTCATGTAGGCTTGATTGGAAGAATCGGCTTTCAGTCTCCTGACCAGTGATTGAGGCACGCACAGGTGGGCTCTCTCTACTGGAGCAGCTATGTCCCCCAGCCAGCAGTGCTTCTGGAACCTGGTCACCCTGTGGCCTGCCCTGTGGCCCACCTGGGGGTCCATGTCTGGGTTTGACTTGGGTGCCATGTGATCAGATAAGGGCCCACCTGACAGCTCAAAGGTAGCAGTTCCTCTTCATGACTGGAAAGAAAGGAGCAGTGATGGCCTGAAGTTGAGGTAATGCTAATTCGAGCTATGGTCTACCTACCAGGAAGGAGGCCATGGCTAATGTGCCCTGCACCAGCCGGCAGCAGCGGGAGTGCACATGGATGAGGCCCCATGAGAGCCTGCCTGTTCCCACCAAGGTCACCTCAGCGGGACACCCTTTGGGATATGGCTGTGAGGTAAGGAACAATCCTTCAGTAAGGAGCCCAGCTGGAAGAACATGAGAGGGACACTGGGACATTCTGTGCCTTCCTAGCCCTCAAGTCACCAGGGGTCACCAGGCAGAAGCCACCATGCATGGCTCAGACCAGTGACCTCTCTTCGCCCCTTGCTGCTGCCTGAGGCTGCCAGGAGAGTTTCATTTTCAAGTAAGCACTTGGGTGGGATGGGGTTGCAGGGATTCCAACAAAAGAGCATGAAAGCCAGAGAACTGGGGCAGGGTCACAGACAAATGGTGGATCCACGACCGCTTAAGACACTGGTTTGTCCTCCCGAGGAGCTTGGGAAGTTCAGAGAATCTCAGGAGAGGTGAGTAGACTCTTGCCCCACAACAACCATCCAGGCGCACCAAGTGAAGGGACTAGGCTAGGTCCGCACCCAAGCACAGTCTGGTTGGTGTGGACTAGGGCCGTGAAGCCCCGTGTATGTGTTCATGCAGACATTTGTCTGGAGCCTGGACTCAGAAATGGCCTATCAGCAGCCCTGCATGCAGGCCTTCAGCAACTGCTGGGGCGCAAGGGTGAGAAAGCATTTGCAGACACAGCCGCAATACCCACTGTACCTCCTGGCCTGCAAGGGGGGATGTGTGTGGCTCTGGGCTGAGTACTACCAGAAGCTGAATAACAGCAAAGCCACCAGAAGCACAAAGTGTGAGTGTGGTAACCAGCATCCCCTGGACAGTCCTGGAGGTGTGGACCAACAGATTCCATGGGCAGACTGAAGTGATTTACACATAAAACATTGAAATGTAAACCAAACATAACAAATCAGAACCAAAAGAAACCCAAAGACACTCCGCCATGGAGAACGCTGAACACACACAGGACACCCCAGACACAGCTGTTACAGGACACCATTTCATTGTGCCAACGTTACACTGCTCCCGCGTCACGCTGCCTGGCACTGCACTCCAGCGCGGGGCCCATCCTCATCCTCCTCATAGGCCTCACGCTGTGGGCGCCAGCCCTGCTCGCCGGCACTGAACTCCTGCAGCTCCGCCTGCTCCATGTCCTCTGTGACCCGCACCTTCTGCCGTGGGGGCAACAGGGCTTCCAGCTGTGGCAGCTTCTCTGGGGACAGCCAGTGCTGCTCAGGGAAGGTCACCTGTGAGAGAGGACAGAATGATGTGACTCATCCCTTCCAGCTGGGTAGCAGTGCAGAATCCCTGGGATCAAATGCAGTGCACTTACTAGGAACTGTATGACCAGCATCCCCTTCTCCAGGGGGGCCTTGTAGATAGGCATCCCCTCGTTGCGCACAGATCGCAGTTCCCCGTGCTTTATCACCTCACCTGCCACAGAGAAGGTCAAGTGTGACACAGGAAGCCAGGGCTGGCAGAAGTCAGCCTCCCTTGGGGACAGTGGAGCAGGCCTAAGAGGTGGCAGGAGCATGGGCTCCAGCATCCCACAGCAGACACCGCTATAGCGAGTCCTCCAGGCTGCTGGCCTCATCGAGTCCAACTGGCTCAGGAGGGGATTTTCCAACCCAATCACAGGCAGGTGTGTGTGTGTGTGTGTGTGTGTGTGTGTGTATGTTTGTCCTGCTCCTACCAAGGCTCTGATCTGTTAGGAGGTCAGCGGTTTTGGTATAGTACCCAAGGCACACACACACCCACACACACCCACACACACACCCATACCCACAGGGCAAATGAAAAAAACACATAGTGTAAAATTTGTAGGTTTTGTTTTTTTTTTTTTTTGGTGCCAGGAATGGAACTCAGTGCCTCAAGCTTGCCAGGCAGGCACTGTGCCGCTGAGCTCCCTCACTAGCCCATGGTATAAAATGTTAGCAGGTAAAACCAGCTACAGGCCCTCCTACTGTTTTTATATTCATAACTTTTTGTAAGTGTGAAATTATTTTCAAGTTAAAAGAGTTTTAAAAAACACAAACTTAGGGGCTGGGGATTTAGCTCAGCAGCACAGTGCCTGCCTATCAAGCACAAGGCCTTGAGTTCGATTCCTGGTACCGGAAAACAAACAAACAAACAAAACCCAAAAAAACACAAACTTAGGTCAAGGTTTAGAAATATAATTCTACTTCATATGATCCCAGAAGAAGAGGAACCGAAAGAATCAGAGAAGAAACTGAGGGAGAAACAGAACAGGCCGAACCTATATTTGTTTAACTGAGTAGCCAATTTGAAGATAACAATATGTAATACAACAACCATTGTTAGTTTCCTATCACCTTGTATGCAATTCTGTATTGCTTCTATTGTTTGGGTGTTGTTTTGTTGACGTCTGCTTGTTTGTTAATGTGTTTTCATTCTTCTATCTTTAAAATTAAAAAAAAGAAAAATAGAACAGGCCAAAACAGGCAGAGAGCATAGGAACAGGCTCAGAGCGGGGGAGCTCTGTGAGGGTGGCCTCAGGGTGGCACTGGTCCCTTGGACTCCAGGTCTTATCACAACCACCATGGCCACCACACCCTGCACAAGTTTATCAGCCGGTCACCTCCCAGTGACCCTGCCCTGCCCTGCTTGCCAAGGTGAAGCGGCTTCTGACCTGTGCTCAGGAAGGCACCAGAGTAGCACTACTGGTGGCCACCGGCAGGCCAGGGTATCAGGCAACCAGACAGCTTGTGTGCTGCTCGGGAACGGCTTAAGCAAGGCATGGACCTGGCCTCGCCCTGCTTCCAGCCCATGCTGGTGGGTGCTCTGGGACCCACACGGAGCCAGGACCCAGGCTACAGTGACCACCAACCCTGTGAGCCCAGGCCTCAGGATGCCTCCCTCAACTGCTCCCTGGCACCCATTGGTGGGGGCACCTCCAAAGATAAGTGGGCAGGCAATGTCTTTGTTTCAGAAAACTTGATTTTACACCCCACTGGAGGAAAATTTGGGCAAATCGACGTAGCCCACTTGACAGAAAAACACCACTGTTTTTAACATCAGCTGGGTTTTCTTCTGTAAAACGTCTTTAAAATTGAAGTGCTGGGCGTGGTGGTGCACGCCTATCATCTCAGCACTTGGGGCTGAGGCAGAAGGGTCACTGACTCTGAGGCCAGCCTAACTACATAGTGAAACCATCCGCCCGCAAAATAAATAAGTAAATAAACAGAAAAAGTAAACAAAACATAAAATTGAAGTTTAACTGGCAGATTGCTGCTAGAATTTCAGACTCCAAGATTCCCATTGGAGGCTTCTGCCCCTAGCTCTGTTTTTCTCCCCAGTAGGAAAATCGAAAGAAAATGAAATCCTGTAATCACTACCCCTGACTTTAAATTTAGGGAAAATCAAGTCCCAGTCACAGAGGTCACCACGCCACACACCCAGGGGATGTTACCTGGTCTGGATGTGATAACAAGGGTTCGGTCATCCAGTGTTTTTATCGTCTTCTTGAAGCCACAAAGAGCTTCAGAAAGCTGAATTTTCATTTTCATGATCAAGTCGTGGCCTCGTCTCTGAAAGACACTATGATCCTTCTGATCAAGCACAATTATGACATCGCCAGGCTCCAGCTCAGGCTCCTGGTCTCCTTCGCCATGAAATAGTATCTTTTGCCCATCTTTCATACCTATGGAACATCAGCCCTTTCTGATTAGCCATTTCTCATAAAAATCGTACTTTCTCAGAGCTTTTGAAGAAGGGACACAGAGTTCTTTGGGGCCTCTCCACTCATCAGCCTCCCAATCTCGGGGTGGGGCCACTGGGACAATGGCTTTTGGGAGGTGGGTCACATAGGCCCCAGGCTACACCTACAGGTGGGGAAGGAGCGTGAGGTTCCATGTCTGGCCCATACCACACTCCCCAGCCTGGGGCCTGTGAGCCCACAGGGAGGCCACACTGTGAGCACGAGGTCACCAGCCCCCTGCCAGATGGCGTATTGTTCTGGGGACTGAGAAGGCAGGACAGCCAGTGAGTCTCTAACACATACTATGAACATAGGTACAGAGTAAGGCTTGTTTAAGTGAGGAATCCTTTCTCTGTACTTGAGTTGGTATGGATGTTGATTCTTGGACTTTTGATCTCCTCCCTGAGCTGCAATATGTTTGCTGGCGTGGAAAGCCACAGAACCCTCGGGGAATATGTGAAAAACAGCTGGGACCAAAGTCCACTGTAAAATGATGGCACCAGGCAAGGCAAGCAGCAAGAGAAGATGATCTATACGGAAGAAGCTGATGCCGCAGGGAGGGACACAGAGGAAAGGAGCATGAGCTACTAAGACACGAGCTCTGATGGGCAATGGAAATACAGATCCCAAAGGAGGGGTCTGAACATGCCTGGAGAGGGCAGTAAATCAAAGCCGAGGTATGACTTGAGGGCAGCAGTAAACCTTAAAGGAAGTTGGCTGTGATCGCAAGTGCCATGGGGTGGACAGATGGCCAGGAGGGTCCAGGGGAGCCCGGGAAGCAGGAAGAGCCCTTTTTAGCGGCCTTTAGTTCCAGGTTGTGCACAGCTCAAGTCCATGGCGCCAAGCCTGAGTGGGGAGCACCAGTTCCGCGCAGCCTCACCTTTCTCCACGTGTACCTCAATGATCTTCTTCTCTCGGATCACCTTGGTACCGCTGCAATTTTCACACCGGTCCTTGGGGTTGATGCGCTCACCCTGGCCTTTGCACTCCACACACACAGTCTGGATCTGCTGCACCATGCCCGGCCCGATCTGCTGGATGTGGATCTGCATCCCCCGCCCCTTGCACAGCGGGCATTTTTCCACAGAGTCCTTCTTCCCACCAACGCCTGGGGGTGGGGGAGTGACAGAGGTGAGGACTCTGCTGTTACCTTCCCAGGTCCCCTGCGCTCTGCAGCAGAAGGGCAGGAAATCTCCTGTTCCAGGGGACATGGGCTGGAAGTCTCTTTACAGTTACGCAAAGCAGTGTGGGAGAGTCTGAAAGGGCCTAGCCATGCAGACAATACCACATATTAACATGTGACCCCACGCAATTGTGTTTGGGGCTGTATTGATCCAAATTTATTATTTTAGCCTCATCAATTGTGCTTTCTTCCATCCATCCCAGGATGGAAAAACACCCAGGGTCACAAGCCAGTGAGGAGGCTGGGCTGAAAATATTCAAAGGACAGGAGCTCTTTCAATGGGAGCTGCTACCAGCTTGGCGGGTCCTCTATGAGACAATGGGGTCTGAGCCATATCAGTTACCTTTATGTCAAAGTGGAAGGTCATCAAACGATGGCCAGACTACAGGTTCACTAAATAAAGCGCTGCTGCACCCCAGGTGCATCCAGTCATTCGTGCACTGGGACCATAGAATTAAGCGATTATAAGAGAGTATTGCTGGGCTGGGGATTTAGCTCAGTGGCAAAGTGCCTGCCTGGAAAGCGCAAGGTCGTGAGTTTGATTTCTGGTACCAGAAGAAAAACAGAAACAAACAAAAAACCCAGACTATCACACCCTTTACAGAAAAACCTTGGCAACCCTGAGGTTAAGTGAGTTGTCTTGATTTGGACTTTTTAAAAATAACTCTCAACAAATTAAATAAATGCGTAGCCCAAATAAAACATCCATCTGAGCAAATAGCTATGGCCTCAGGCTGCCTACTGGCAGACACTGCCCAACCATTGAGTTGGATAAAATGTTATTTTTCTCTGAGCTATGAAATAAGCAGACTTCCTTCTAGACCTAAGGGGTCAGAACTGTGCGAGTCATTCCCAAATTTTTACCTTCACACTTCTCACAAATTACATTTTTCTGGAGGGCCAGTTTCTTGGTGATTCCATTATACAAGTCTTCCAGAGTTACTGACAACTGATGCACAACATTCTTGCCTTACAAGAGGGAAAAAACCAGTTAGTAATAGTGTAAGAAGCAGACCGCAGTGTTGAATTCCACCCACATGGCCCTGCACTGTAAGTATCCTGGGTTCCTCCTCCTCTCCTGCAGGAAGCATCACCCCCATTACATTTGTTCTATACTCTGTCCTCTGTGAGCACCGAGAGTTAACACCCCATCTGACATGAACTAATTCTCAATCATTTATGGGCATCAGCAAAAAGACTTTCCACCTTTATTTTCTGAGAGAAAAAAAATCTGAGCACAAGGAGATTCCTAACTGACAGAAGGCTCAGTGACAACTGACAATGATGTTAACAATGACACTGGTTAGCCAGTTCTTGATTAAAGCAGCCCTTCCTCATGGATAAATGTGTGACAGCCAGAATTGCTGGGCCAGTCACTGAAACACCTCCTTGGGCACCGATCTCTGTACTTGTTTCTTAATTTGTACCCAAGTGTGGACTCTTTCTTCTGCCCAGCTCTTGTGTCTGCTCCCGGGACGGTGGGCATCTGTTCCTCAGGGTGGGACAACTCCTAAGGCTGGGTCTCCCTTCTGCCCAGAGTCCTTGCTATCTCTGAGACAAGGTGTCCTGGCTGCCTTGTTGTCAACTTCAAGAGATAATAATGAAGGGTATTTGGGGCTGGGGATCTACCTCAGTGGCACAAGTGCCTGCCTGGCAAGTGGAAGGTCCTGAGTTCAATTCCCAGCACCAAAAAAAAAAAAAAAAAAAAAAAGATTAATGAAGGGCATAAAGTTTTTCATCTTAATGCAGCTAGGAGCTGGGCCAGAGGACAGGAAGGGACTGTTCCCTAATAAACACTTGGTGACTTTCAGCACAGGGTGTTCACAGGATTGGCACCCAAGTTTTTTAAAGCTCCAAGTCAATTATAATGTGAGAATAAGTACTTTTCCCCAGGGAACTCACTGACCAAAACCAAATTTCTTACAAACAATACAGAGCTTTTTTCTCTTGATTTTATCAAGAGATGTACTAAGCTTGGTTATCTGGTTTTAGGACCCAAAGCATGTTGTCAGGAGTCACGGGGCAGGGTAAAGGGACTGGGCCACCCCGTACCACTGACCGCAGAGATGGTATCTGAAGCCTGGTAGAGGAGAAATGAGGAAGAGCAAACTCCAGAACTCAAAACTGGGGGCCATTTGTAAAATACTGGAGGCCATTTATAAAATATGAGAAGATAAATTTTGTTATCCAGAAAGCCCTGAGCTGGCCAGAACGAGGCAGCACTGAACACAGCAGGTCCCATCTGGAACGGGACAGCCCACCGGCCCTGATTCAGGCGGGGACCCAGGCCAAGGGTGAGGGCAGATGGCTCTCCCCCTCAGGAAACTCTGGTGCCTGAACCCCACAAGACAGAGGAGGACTTTGACCTTCCTCCTCTCTACCCACAACCCATTTGCTCCTTCATCCGGGGCTTGAAGCCTGTAAGAATTACTAAGTATACTAGCGACTCCTCACTGAAATTCCTCCTTGGGCACCGAGTTCTTTACTTATGCCTATAGTCTGCCCAGCTCTTGTATCTGCACCCAGGACAGTGGGCACCTCTTCCTCAGGGATGGACAACTCATGAGATCCAGTTCTAGGGATTTGACAAGGAATGAGCTGGTTAAAGATTTCCAAACATGACAGTTGCACCGTTTTAAACGTGATCCATCCTGACTCCAACAATGTGTGCAGTTTTGCAAACAACAAAACGTGCTTACATCTCTCTAGAAACATTTACCTCGTCTGTCTCTTGCCATCCGTCCTCCGCCACCAAAGAACATGTCAAAGATGTCCATGGGGGAGGAGAAGCTGGGGCTGCCCGAGCCTCCTTCTTTAATCGCTTGTTCCCCGCCCTGGTCATAAATCTCCCTTTTCTTTGGGTCTGAAAGCACTTCATAGGCCTGGGATATGAGTTTAAACTTTAAAAGAAAAGAAGAGAGAAATATTTAAAAAGAGAGAGGAGGTTTGAGTTCTTTTATTATTAAAGGAAATGCACCATCGAAATATAAACCAACCCCAGAGGGGCCTGCACTCAGTCCCTCTAGCTGTTGGAAGTTGATTTCTGCTTGCATCTTCTCTAAGTGGGACATACATGGCCACTGCTATGAAGAAATAGATGATGAGGACACTGCAAGGACTGGAGAGAAAGCAGGGCGAAGGAAAGTTTCTCCCCACTCCGGCTGCACCAGGCAGGAAAGCAGAGTCATTGAGGAGGCAGTGAACCCTAGCCAGGCTGACTCGGTCACCAGGCACAGCCCAGGATTCCAGGTGCTGCTATGGCTTTGAGCTCCCAGCGATCAATTTACTCATGAAGAGTATGAAATTCGCCTGCTGACACTTGTGAGCACCCAGCACATGCCCGAGTTCAAGCTGCGCTCATGCTCCCCAGACGTCTGTGACTTCCTAGGTCTCCCCCACATTGCAGCTACTGGCAACACCGACCACCCCCTGCAACAGATCCCACTGGTGTCCCTGAGACAGACGCAGTATCCAAGGATGGCACTGCTGCCAAACCTCAGCCACTGGAACCCAACCAAGTCAGAAAAGCCGATGCAGGGCCATTCTGCAAAACCCAGGAAATCAAACACGGGGAGTGGTCTTGGGTTGGAGCCTGCACAGGGGAAAAGGGCTACCAAAGGTATTATTGGAACAGGCAAAGAAATGCATTTAAAAAAAAATGTTACATATGTTGTATTTGATAATTGCACTGGGATGGGGATTTACCTCAGCGGCACAGTGCTTGCCTGGCAAGCACGAGGTTGTGAGTTTGATTCCTGGTACCGGAAAAAAAAAAAAAAAACCAAAAAAAAAAAAAAAAAAGAAGAAGGTAACTGCACTAAGATTACCTATAAGGGTGTCCTTTTTTTTTTTTTTTTTGGTACCGGGAATCAAACTGAGGACCTTGTATTTGCCAGGCAAGTGCTTGTGCCAGTGAGCTATCTCCCCGGCCCAAGGGTGTCCTTATTCCTAGGAAAAACATGCTGAACTAATTAGCGCTGAGTGGCTGTGATATAAACAAGTAGTATTAATATCAGAGATCGCTAAAGCAGTGTGCTTTCTCTGTATGAATACGTTTATTAACATAACAGAGACCGCTAACACAGTCATTACTTATCACTGGTGGGGCCAGGTGAACGGGGTGCAGGTGTTCCCTGGGCTACTCTCATCTCTTCTTTAAGCACATGGACATCTCTAAAACAAGACCTGAATACTAAAACATGCAATTTTCATCCTCCTCCCCATTGCCACCTTCTACCTCGGCCTGCCGTGCCCTCAGCAGGCTGGCCCACTGCACCAGCTTCCGAGCCCCACCTCTGGCTTCTCTTTACTCCAACAAATGCTCTGCCCCAGTCCCTGAGAGTAAAAGCTGGTCCCAGGCCACCTAGCAGCCCGACCCATCCTCTCCTGTGGCCCAGTTCTGTGCCAGCTCTGCCAGCCTCCTTGCTTTCCTACAGGGCCATTCCTTTCTTCAACAGAAACATTGAAGCATATGGGTTAGGTGCTATGTTGGACAACTGGAAAGCAATGAGGCCGTGCTGCCTCTAAGTCTGAGCCTATCTGCGAGTCAGGGTCACGCAGCACGCTCCATGGGATGCCCACCAAACACCATGGGTACCCACAGACCCCTGGACTTACTACATGAACCCAAGAGTCACTTAAGCATTCAGTCAGAAGCTGGCTGTCAAGGGGAGGGGAAATCTCCCTGACCAAAGCGGTCCCCCCACCCAGCCTCTGGGACCAAGGGCTCCAGCTTCTAACTCAGCTCCTGCCTGGACCCCTTCCCTCCGCTGGAGATGAGAGCTCTGACCTTTCAGACTGTGATCTTCTCACAGAATATCCATGGGCCAACTCTACACTGGAGAAGATGGCTTAGAAGATAACGTAGCAAGTTGAAAAAGTATTTATTACCGGGTATGGTGGCGCACGCCTGTAACCCCAGCATTCGGGTGGCTGAGGCAGGAGGATTGTTGTGAGTTCAAGACCACCTTGGGCTCCAAAGTGAGCTCAAGGCCAGCCTGAACTGCATAGTGAGACCCTGTCTCAGAAAGACAAAAGTATTTGTGATGAAATACTAAGTGAAGAGAGAAGGGGGAAAAGCCCATGTACCAGGCTGACCACATACGGTACTCTGGGAGAAGCTTCTCTAGGATGCATAGGGGTGGGCAGTGTGATGTGTTCTTAGTGGGGTTTCCTCTGTAGTCTGAAACTTCTTGCACTGTTAAGATTTTTACCTTGAAGATCTACCATTCAAACTAAAAGTGACAATGAAATTGGCCGAGAGACCAAACTCATCTCAACAGGGCAGCAGCCAGGAAGATACCCCTATCACTACCCCTGAAAGGGATCATTTTGCCAACCTGCCATCTGCCACCCCGGGTCTTCCAGAAAATCAACCGCAGAGGAGACAGATACATGCTCCACACAGAGCAGCCCATGTGACAACAAACCAACAAACGCAGGCCACCGACACTTAGCAACACAGGACAACAGGGCAAAAACAAAGACCAACACCCACGGCCTTCTCAGTTGTCCCAGTGCAAAGTGGAAAAGGATCAGCTTAATCTATTTTTGAAGAGACATTAATAATGCAGTGACAAATTCAGGTGAAAAAAAAATAAAAAAAGGTTCCGCCAATGACAACACAGTCACAAAGTTAGGTGAAGAAAAAAAAAATTAGAAGTTCTGCCTGCAACTACATAGAGACCCTCACAATAAAGAAAAGTTCTGCAGTATGCCCAGCCTGGAGGGGGTGCTTGGCGAATGACTAGATGAACAGGCCTTCCCTGGGGATCTGGGCAGTGGGGTATATGTACACCATTTGCATTTGATTCTAATGCAAATGTCCACTGCCCTCCCCAGGCCCCCTCCTCTCTGCGTCTCCCTTGCTCCATACACACCCAGAATGTGTTAAGGTGCATCTCTCCTTTAGTACCCCGTAGCACAGCTAGACACACGCTGCCCATAGTGGACACAGGTAGTGAACAAGCAGTCACCACACCAGCCAAGGAGGACTGGGCCAGAGGCAGCCTTCAGGAAGATGTCCTCCCGGGCACTAAATGAAAGGTCCCACAAAAGGGAGGGAAGGAAAAGCATTCCTGGTGGTAGGCACATTGCCTACCCAAATTGACAGGGGCTGCTGGACCTCTCTGCTAAGTGCTTCACTGGCTTGACAGGAATGTAAGGCTTGGCTAGAAATAAATATTAGTTTAAAACCAAGCAAACAACCTGCCCAGACAGGCGTATACAGAGAGAAAACTATACATGTGTAAAGACCAGACTTACTATTTTTTCTTTCTTTTTCTAAGTTTAGGCCACAGGAGCACGCTCATTTCACTGAGTATACACACGGCTGTGAACTCACTCAGGGTAACGACTATAAGGCTTGACCTAAAACCAGGTCAGAGGCTTTCCCACACACAGCTGTTGCCAGCCGACTGGAACATGAACTGACGAGCCAGGAGCCCTCAGAAGAGACGTCAGCGACAGACTCAGGGAAGACAGGGAGCAAGTCTGTGAATCACACAGCAAGCCTGGGACATTCAGAGCTACAGTAAGCCGCCTAAATATAGAGGGAACCGACGCCAGCAGGGAGGGACGAACGATCTTGCACAGAAGCATTTTAAACTTATGACAGTCACATTCGGCACAAGGTTAAATATAAATATTCTATCACTCGTCCACCAGCCGACCTTCCCTGAGCAGCTGGCCCCAGCTGGCAACGACTAACGCAGGCGGGTCTTTTGATCCATGTATTGTTGCCACAGGTCTAAAGGCTAGATGGTGGTGGTGGCTTTAAAAGCGGCCCAGGATCACTGCTATCAGCTGTTCTGGCCCCTCCAGGATCCCCAGAGTTTTGTAAGAAAATAGCCAGGAGTAAAGGGAGACCTGGCTGTCCTTCAATGACTGATCCAAGTCACGTATTCAGGTAGGCTGTATTGTCCTAGGACAGAGGCAGTATGTCGCTGTAAACGACAGGAAAAGTTTAATTTAGGTCTCTAAGACCCGGCACGCCCAATCTATGATGTCACTCAAGATCAACTGTGGTCAACGGAACCGGAACACGCGTGTCAAGTAGCTGTGTGGGTCTTAGATTCCTCCATGTCTGCAAGCTGGGTGGGCAAGAGGGAGCTCTAGGATGGACCCGGGTGTGTGCAAAGCAGGCCGCCCACTGTTAGTGCATCAACAGAGAACCCAGCGCAACGCAGCCCAGTCCCCACAGTGTCAGCTGGTACCCCACTTCTGCTGCTGCCCTAGTGTCCCATGGGGGCCCAACAAGAGCCTCCATGCCCAGACTCGGGGATCGGGACCCCAGCCACTGGTAGGATGACGGAGACCAGCAGGTACTAGGGTCTTGGTCCCTGCCCCCACCAGCAGGCCGGCCAGTGCCCTTATAGGATCACCCTGATCCCGGTGTCCCCCACCTCTGCCACCCTCCTGATCCCCCCAACCCATCCCTGTCCCAGGTCCCTGCATCTGGTCTGTGGTCCCCTGTCCCGTCCACCCTGCCCCACTTGGTCCCAGGCCCCCTCCCCCCATCCCAGGCACCTGCACCTGGACCCCATTTTTCTGGCTGGGGTTCTTGTCGGGGTGGAAGCGCATAGCACCCTGCCTAGTTACCCAGTCCTTTATCTCCCCTCAGCCCTCTGGGACCTCTGTCCCTGCTCCTTCCCCTCTACTCCGTGCCCCCTTCCCCCCTCGGTTGCTGGGTCTTCTGTCTCCCCTCGGCGCCCTTGGGCCCCTGTCCCCCTCCCTGTCCCCTTCGGTTCCCCGTTCCCCCGCCCCGTCCCCGTCCCCGCACCCGGTCGCCCTCGCTTGGGTTCTTGTCGGGGTGGTAGCGCAGCGCCAGCCTCCGGTAGGCCCTGCGGATCTCCTCGGGCGCCGCGCTCGGCTTTACGCCCAGGACGTCGTAGAACTGCGTCTCCTTCACCATCGCCACGGTCCCTGCGCCCCGGCCGGCGTCACCGTTGTCACCGTCACGGCCCCGGCGCTGGCGCCTCTCGCCCGCCCGCCCGCCCGGCTCCCCGCGGTTTTATCGGTGCGGGCGGGCGCTGTGACGGCGGTGGCGACGGTGGCGACCGTGACGACCATGGCGACGGTGACGACACAGCGCCCAGAACCTTCAAGACTCCGCCCTGCCCGCAGCCGAGGCCCCGCCCTGCCTTGGGGTCCGGGACTAGGTCGGGGTCCCGGTCTCCAGGTCAAGGTCCGGGTCTGGTCGGGGTCTCGTGGGCAGTGACACCCCACCCCCCAAGTCCCTGCCTAGCCTGTTGTACTGACCTCTGTGCAGTCACAGGCCCCCATTATGCTATTTAGAGTGTTTCTCGGGGAATTGAGCCTTAAGCCATGGTAGCCCCCATTACCTCAGGCCCGGGGGGCTTTTCCAAGGCTGGGATGACTTTGATCTTTCCCAATAGTGCAGGGGGCCTGAGGGGGTCCCAGGTGCAGACAGTGGCCCTTCCACTGCCCAGGATGGGGAGCCCATGAGTCCCCCCAGGGTGAGCAGGCAGCCCCCAAGTCCCCTGAGGTGGACAGGGAGCCCTCTTACCCCAGAGGTAGCCCCCGAGGGTGTGCCAGCCACCAAGGTACGATCATGCTAGGCGGCTCCCTGTAGCCTCCACAGGTCCACCTGGTGCCCAGGAGCCAGAATAAAGACCCCCGAAGAAACTGGCTGTGCAAGGCACCACTATCAGGGAGCTGCAGGCTCCCTTGACTTCTGCTGGACAGGTGTGTGGTGAGGGATGAGGAGATATTGCCGTCTCCAAGAGTAGCCTGGCCAGTTTTGGGGTCCTGAACCTGAACCAGGCCCTGCCCCTGAACCAGGCCCTGCCCCCTTCTATGTTCAAAAGGAGTGACAAGCACCTTCACGTCCAAGAGCAATGATTCTACTCATCTCCAGTGTTGGGGATGTGGGTTTCCTCTGAACTAGGCCCCTGTAAATCAGTTGCCTTGAGCAGACCCTCAGCTGGAGGTCAGGAAGTTCTGGTCCTAGAATCAGACAGATAGCATCAACCACAAGGGGTGATTGGATGCACTGTGAGGGTTTAGATCCAAGAAATTTATTACAGCAAGAGACACATCATCCTGAATCCTCAAAATACTACCTCCTTGCTTCAAACACACCCCATTCCTGCCACTTTGAGAAGCAGCTCTGGAAGTCCTCATTATGTCTTTATAAGGTCTGATAAAAAACACAGTGAATACTGTGCTGAGTGCCATCCGACAGAGAGGCGGGCTCCTAAAAACACGACAGCGCGTCCTCATCCACCTTACGCATGATATATGGCACCGTGAAACTTCTAGCTTTTTCCCAGTGTCAAAGTAAACATGAAAGGTTAATGTTTTGAATCAGTTCAGGACACGGAGCCAACCATGACAGCTCAACTGAAGATACCCAGAGGACTTCTGGGACTGCTTCAGAAAGAGAGGAAAATGGGATGAGTATGGGTGAAGCCAGGGGTAGGGTCTTGAGGGGCATTCATGGTAGTATATCCTTTAATAAAGATTTTTGATCTAAACTCTCTGTAATCTATCACACTTCGAGTGTGCGCCTTATGCTCTGAACCTGCCCGCCACCCCTACAAGACATGGTCACTGTCGACTGCCTGCCTTTCTTGCAGGGTCCTCCCAAGGACTGAGGGGATGACAGACAGGTGAAACCTGGCCACTCATAGGGAGCCCCAGAAAACTCCTCAAAACCCCTGTGACCAGGCTGCACTGCACTCACCACCCCAGAGCTGCTAAAGTCAGAAGCAGGCGTCATGTATACAGAGGTCCCCTGGGGTTCCACCATGAGGCCAGAGCTGAGAGCTACTGTCCAGCCCCGTGCATGAGTCCAGAGTCAGTGCTGTGGGCTGGTGACATAGCCAGGATGGGCCTGTGCGAGAAAGGATGGAGCAGAGACTGGGCTTGGAGAATGGGGCTGTGAACTCCAGTGTCTGTGAGACCTGGGTTCAAATCCAAGCCCTATTCTTCCTGGCCCTGTGACTTTGGGCAGGTGGCTTCACCTTTCTGAGCCTCAGTTTCCCAGTACATAATAGTACCTACCTCAACCTTGTAAAGCCCCTGTGTATAGTCTCAATGGATGTTGATATGCTTTTTATTTTTTGCTTTGGTCTAAGTGACAAGCTGATGAAGATTCTCCTTAACTAAACTCTAGCCACGCTCCTCTGAGCCCTCTTTTTGGCGTAGGCCACACACTGGAATAGTTTCTAACAGCTCAAGGTCACATCCCTAAGATTACCCTCTCTCCCGGTAAAGCACCTGCCTGAGGAAACTCGAGGCTACCAGAGAATTCAGTTGGTTCCAGCTACACCTGAGAATGGGGCCGTCTCTGATCACCTTCCATGGGAGGGTGGAAGTCTAACTTTGATCATCCCCCAGGCTCACATAGCTGGGCTGGTCTCCTTTAGACTGACTGCCCTTAGTAATTTTCACTTCTCTGGCTCTGCTGACCTGTGTTTATCCATCCCTCCGCCCTCAACTTCCTGGATAAGCCCCAGTTGGTTTTGTGCAAATAGAAAGTGAGCTCAGTTCATACCAGACTCTTCCCTCTTACAACAGTGATTCCTGGTTAAAATCTGCCCTCGAATGACCACTGATGTTGAACATTTTTCATATATTTATTTGCCATTTCTACTTCTTCATCTGAGAAATGTCTATTTCAGATGCCCATTTTTGGACTGAGTCTTTAAGTTTGAAGAGTATGATTTTTTTAAAAAAATTCTTTATCTATTCTAGATAATAGTCCTTTCTCTGAGGTATAGCTGGCAAAATTTTTTCCCCACTCTATGGGTTGTCTCTTTCCTCTGTTGGTGATTTCTCTTGCTGTGCAAAAGCTATTTAATAAGATGAGATCCCAGCTGTTGATTCTTGTGAGATCCCAGTTATTGATTCTTGTGATAGTTCCTGTGCAGTTAGGGTTTTGTTCATAAGTCTTTGCCTACACCAATGTCTTTAAGAGTTTTACCTATTCTATCTTCCAGCAGACTTAGTGTTTCTGTTTTAATATTCAGATATTTGATCCATTTTGATTTCAGTTTAGTGCATGGTGAAGCATATGGGTCTAAGTTTAATCTTTGGCATGTGGAAAACCAGTTTTTCCAGCACCATTTATTAGAGACTATCTTTCTTCCAGTAAAAGTGTTTGTCCTTTTTACCAAAGATAAGATGGCTCGGGTGTTTGCAGTTGTTTCTTCATCTTCTAATCTGTTCCACTGATCCTCAGGTCTGTTTTTGTTCTTTTTTTTGTTGTTGTTGTTGTTTTTTTTTGTTTTTTTTTTTGCCAGTACCATGCGTTTTTAACATATGATGCCCTCTGCCTTGCCTTTATTGCCCAGAATTGCTGTTACTATTCTAGGTCTCTTCTGGTTCCAAATGAATTTTAGGATTGTTTTCATTAATTCTGTGAGATATGCTAATGGTATTTTGATCAGGATTGCATTAAATCTGTATAATAATTTTGGAAGTATGGCCATTTTCACTATATTGGTTCTTCTTTCCCAAGAACAAGTGATATCTTCCTATTTTCTGATATCCGCTTAGATTTTCTTTTTCAGATTACTGTAATTTTTAACATATAGACCTTTTACTTCCATCATTAGATTGATTCCTTAAGTATTTCATTTTGGGGGATGCTATTGTGAAAGGTTTTGTTTCCTTAATTTCTCTCTCAGTGAGTTTGTTGTTTGTGTACAGGTATGCTATTGATTCTTGAGTGTTGACTTTGTGTCCAGCTACACTAGTGAATTTGGTTATTAAGTCTAGAAGTCTTTTGGTGGAGTTTTTGGGGTCTTCTATGTAGAGTATCATGTCATCTGAAAATAATGATAATTTAACTCCCTCCTTTCATAGCCTTATTCCTTTTCTTTCTTTCTTTTGTCTAATTGCTCTGGCTAATGTTTCCAGAACTATATTGCATTTTAAAGATGGCCTGCCAAGCTTGTGCTAATGCATAGCTGGGCTGGGAATACTGTTCTGCCTTGTCCTAGTTCCTTTAGAGAAAATAAGCCCACCAGTACCTTGGGTGTGATATTGACTCTGCCCCTTACTCTCCGCAACATCTTGGGCAACTTATTTAACTTCCCTGCCTTGATTTCTTATCTGTGAAAGAGTACTTGCCTCATAGTATAGTAACACTGGATAATGCAACAAATGCACCTGGACCATACTTGGCACAGCCTTCTGTAAATACTGGTTGTTGTTACTCAGTACACAGACCTCTGTAAACATCTGCCTGGAGGTATCATATTTGGAGATACACAAAGCTCAACAGGATAGAGGGCTGGGGCACCTCTCCCTTCTCTAGGGAATTGACTGAGGAGCTCACTGTAATGACACACCTGTTCTAAAGTAGAGAGAGAGAGAGAGAGACAGACAGACAGATCAAGTAGATATGCAAGGGGATGCTTGGCCTTTAGGACTGTGGAGAGGTGGGATCTCATGAAGGCTTCATTCCATAGGCTTGCAGTTGCATCATTAGTCATTGTAATTAACTGTGCCTTAGGGTGTGCCCTCTTCTCTCCCCAAAGATAGAGACGGTCTAAAAGTCCCAAACCTTTAATCCCATATGTGTTCCCCTGGCAACAAGTCCCTACCCGGAGGCTGCCCAGCTGCCCAAGACACATTACCTTGGTCACCCAAGAAATTCTAAGGGATTTAGAAGTTCTGTATCCGGAACTGGGGTCAGAGCCCAAATGTAAGAATAAAAGATTCTCCTAGCACCTCCTTTGCTCAGGAAAAGGGATTGGGAGCGGAGTCCAGTGTGTGCGCTTCTAATCGCCTTAGCTGCTAAGCAGGTTACTGATGTGAATGAATCACTGCGTAACCCTACCAGAGCTGCATGGGAGAGCCCCTTGCTCTGTATTCTTGGCATCACTAGGGGTGACGAAAGGCTCAGCCTTTTTAATATGAGCCGCATAATTTGACTTTGCATTTCTCTGGGAACAGTGTTGAGTGTCTTTTTGTGTATTTATTGCTTCATATGCCAAATGGGAGGTGTGAAGAACTCAGGCAATCCTGGGGTGAGACAAAGCACCTAAAGAGGCCCAGGGGTGGGGGTGAGGGTGGAGGTGGGATTTGCATTAGTGAGCTTTTTTTTCCCTACCTTTCTGGCTGCTGTCTTTTCTTTTTTAATGAGCTGTGTGTTGTTTTGGTGATAGGGAAGTTTGGGCAAGCTAAGCTGTCCTTGTGTATTTGGGGCCTTGCCACACAAACCTTGGTCGCAGTTTGCTGCTTGGGGCATCTTAAATTCCTTGGTCTGTGTCCCATGAGGCTTCTGGGAAATTCCCTTTAGTAAATGCTTTGATTTTCTTCATTGCTGCACAAACTCTAGGTTGGTCACAGCCACTCCCTGCTGGGGAGAAGGAGGGTTAAACCTCGCAGTGAGGAGAGGCATCTTAGTCACTTTTCTCATTGCTGAGATAAAATACTCAACACTCACAATTTAAGGGAGAAGAAGGGGGCTGGGGATTTAGCTCAGTTGTGCAGCACCTGCCTGGCAAGCGCAAGGTCATCAGTTCGATTCCCGGTACCGGAAAAAACAAAACAAAACAAAACAAAAAAAAAGTAAGGGAGAAG
>NW_004955450.1:701516-751219 GCF_000276665.1 Chinchilla lanigera | reverse complement strand
TTTTTTTTTTTTTTTTTGGTTTTTCTCCGGTACCAGGAACCGAACTCACAACCTTGCGCTTGCCAGGCAGGCGCTTTTGCCGCTGAGCTAAATCCTCAGTCCCTCACCAGGCATTTTAGAATAAACATTCTAAAACAATGCCCAAAGAGAAAGCCAATTTTCTGAGTGTGCTAGGCAGGGACTGTCAGAGTGAGCAGGCCTGTGTAACCCTGCCCAGAGCTGGGAAGAGAGAGTGGCCAGCGCTCCTGTCCCTGTGCAATCTGCCCTCCTCGGGGAGCCCCTGCCTGATGCCAATGCAGATCTGTTTTGTGTCTTTGTGGACATGGTGTAAAGGGGGTGCTTTCGTGTCTGGCTATACTTGCTCACTGTCAAGTTGGTGAGAATCACCCACGCTGGTGGGTTTTGCGTAGCTTATTCATCTTTGGTGTTCCTTGGGTCCCATCACAGGAGCACACCACACACCAGCGCCCCTTTGACCACAGATGAACCTGGAGCTGTTTCCAGTGTGGGAGCACGGTGCCACTGTGTGTGTCCTGGTGTGCGTCTGCTCAGAGCATGGGTGTTACCTCCCCTAGGATGCAATGTGGGAGTGGAGGTGCGGGGGGTGCGGGTGCTGCACCAGCAACCCCCTTGCTCTCCTGCACCGGGGAAGACTTCTGCTTGGTGCCTAGAGAAACCTCTGTACCCCCCACCCCTTGCTGAGAGCAGGCAGCCCTGGCACCTCTGTGAGGAGGCTTCTCTCTGCACCTTCAGACAAGCCCTGTGGCGCCAGCACTGAGGAGTCCTGGGAAAAAGTCCTCCATGCTTCTATTGACCTGCTCTGTTCCAGTGTCCATCGTTCTCTTGGCCCAAGATGCTAGAAAGAGCAAACACTAACTCTATTTTTTCTTTTGAGATGGGGGAGCCTCACTGTGTTGCTTAGGCTGGGCTTCAGTTTGTGAGTGCAAGAGACCTCATGCCTCAGCCTCCTAATTAGCTAGGATGACAGGCGCACGCCTAGCACCCAGCAACACTAACTTCGGTGGAAAGCTTGCACACTGCAAACTTTCTGTGTATTGAACTCACTCTGACCCCATCAGATAGGAGTTCTTATGACTCCATTTGACAAGCACCTGGCTTATCTCAAGTTTACTCGGAGAAGCATCAGGGCAAAGCTGTGTCCCCAGGCTGAGGGGGAGCACGGTTGTAGGGCACAGAGTGAGGGAACACGCTAGTGAGGCAGAAGGCGAGGAAGCACGAAGGCAGCAAGCGCGTTTCTGAGTTGTACGCTATGCGAAAACACGCATCTCTTTGCTGTGCCTTGTGGAGCACCCCAGGGTCCTGTGATGGCACTTAGGATGACCACGGGAGCACACAGGGGAGCTCACTGCTGTCCCCATATCCCGGGCCTGCAGAAGATGCGGGGTATCCTGGGCTGAGCTCTGGGAGAGGCCAGAGGAGGTGGGGAGAGGGGAGTCAGCCAGTGCCATGCGCACCCCTTGTTCAGTCGTCAACCTCATCCCCCGTGCTGTTTCCCTGTCCTTTGAGCCTGAGCTGGCTTCTGCCCTTGCCATCAGGAGTCCCATTTTACAGATGAGGAAACTTAAGGCAAGAGAGGTGAGGCAGCTTGGCCAGGGTCGTGTGGCCGATCCCAAATCCTGGCTGCCTGGCCAGCAGGCAGCAGGGTGGGCTCTTGGGAACCACACCTCCCTTGCCCCTAGTCCCGAGGCAGGCCTGGTGCTTTGGTCATCTGGCTCTGTCCCCAGGACCTACATCCCATCTACATCGCATGGCTGCTGGGCTCCTCGTGGTGGGAACAGTGACTCCACTATGGGAACCTGGGCCTCAGCGATCGGACCATAGGGGACACCAGAAGGGGTTGCAGACTGGGTTCTGGGGCCTGCAGTGGAGATGTCCGGCCAGCAGGTGTCAGCAGAGGCTGCTGCTCCTTCGGCAGGGATGGCAGCCTGAGGCAAGGCCCACGCGAAGCGATCAGAAATGAAAAAGAAGAGGAAGAGAAAACATTCTAGCGTGCCACACAGAGAGGAGAGGTGTCCTCAGAGGGGGTCCTGGGATGGCACAATGTGCTGCTCCTACCAGAGCCCACAGCTGTGGGGCCTCTGAGACTCCCAGGTTGTGATGCCAGGACACGATTCTACACAGCTCCCGCCTGCCTTCTGAGGCTGGGTCTCCATCCTTGAAGTCTGTGCTGGGCTCCCTGTCCTTTAGCTCTGGGGTCTATGTTGAGTCCCTGTCCTTTAACTCTTGGAGTTGAAAGCTGGCTTCTCAGCTTCTACAGAGTGTTTTCATTGCTGCAGTGTGAAAACTTGAGTAAACTTCACCTCTCCTGTCTCAGCCACGCCTTTACCCCGGCATTGTTAAGACTGAGAGCATTTAGGGTTTGTTTTTTTTTTTTGTATCGGGACTCGAACTCAAGACCTTGTGCTTGCCAACAGGCGCTGTTCCATTGAGCTAATCACTGGCCCTAGTTCTTTAATTAATTAATTTACTTTTTTTTTGCGGTACCGGGGATAGAACTCACGACCTTGCGCTTGATAGGCAGGCGCTTATGCCACTGAGCTATATCCCCAGCCCTAGTTCTTTAATTTTAAAAAAACATTTCTGAGATTTGTCTGTAGTGAGGGGGAAAAGCCGGAAGTGGGTGGTAGCGCTGGGGAGGTGTGGCTCTTAGGCTAGGTGGCCAGGGATGCGTGGGGAAGGTGAACTGTGAGACGGGACTGGACAGAGGCGGAGGTGTAGCTGGCAGCAGAGCCCTTGGCCGCGGCGTGCGTGAGGCCCATGTCGTCCCCACCTTGGGGCACTGCTGTCAGAGGGGAGTGTGTTTCAGTCTGGGAGCAGAGGCGGAGAGGACCAGCGGGAGCATCGAGGAAGCCTTGGAAGGACGGCTTGGTGCTGAGAAGGGAGCTCCGGCAGAGGGCAGTGTGCGTCCCTTGTAGCCTCACCTGGGCCCAGGGGCCAAGACCCTGGTCTGCCGGCCGTGAAGGCTGCTTGCTCACAGCTGAGGGAGGGCAGGGCACACGCTGCCTCCGCGTCCTTCCCATTGCCTCGCCATGTTCTCCTGCACAGCGGGGTTCCGTCCGCTCTGAGGTTCTCTCAGCCGCCCCTCTCTCCCCAGTCCACTCTTGCTTCGTCTCTGCGAGAAGACAGCGCCCCCGTGTGCCCATTGGCATCATCCCAAGTGGCAAAGCAGTTTCGGGCATTGTTCCTGCCTCCGCATGATCCAGTGGGGGCTTGGACCCCTTGGATGCCATGGGAGGGCATCAGGCAGATGGCATTAGAGCCATGTGACCCCACAGGACACGGCCGAGTCCCACAGAGCCCCGTGCTCGCAGTCTCTCTGCCCAGCCCTCGCCCAGAGCTTCCAGAAGCAGCGCTGCCATCGGCGCACGGTGTCAGGACCTGGGGAGAGGGAGGTTCACGTCGCTGCCCAGGTTCACGTCGCTGTTCTCACTCCGCAGAAGAGCAGGGTGGACCCAGCCGTGGGTGACCGTGCGGTGTCCCCGCGGTCCTCACTGTCAGAAGCAGACTGTGGAACGGGTGGCAATGACTGGCTACGCTACTGGAAGCCGAGCCGGCTGAAGAGGCAGGAGCTACAGCCACGGGCACAGGGACACAGCTCTGCCCAGCGGCAACTGGCAAGGAGCGAGTTCCTTCCCAACGTCTCTTCATTCTTTCTTTCATACTTTTTACCCTCAATTTTTTATTAAAATGTCTGTAGTGCATAATGATTGCATGCCTCACATAAAGTTGGTGCATGGACATGAGGCATGTTTTTTTGTTCCCTTTCCTTCCCCTCCTCCACCTCCTGATCCCCTTCCAATTTTGAGAAAGATCTGTCTCTCTGCTTTCTATTAGCTATCTTTTATTTTGCTCTTTATATTTTGGATTTCTCATAGAAAAGAAATCATGTGGAAGCCAGGGGTATAGCTCAGTGGCACGGCGCCTGCCTGGCAAGTGCAATGCCCTGAGTTCGATTCCTGGTTCAAAAAAAAATATCATGTGATAGTTAAGCCATGTGTCTGGTTTATTTTCCTTAACATGATGGTCTCCAGCTGCATCCATTCTCCCAGAAATGACTCAAGTTTGTATTTCTCTGTGAAAGAGTAGTACTCCATTGTGTGTAAATATCACATTTTTTTAATCGTGTATCTGTTAATGGACATGTAAGTCACTTCCAAGATTGAGCTATTGTGAGTTGTGCTGTTATAAACATGGGTATGCATGGATCCCTGTGATATGCTGTGTCAAACGAAACTCCTAATTTTAGTTTTCTGAGGAATCTCCACACTGATTTCCACAGAAGCTAGTTTACACTCTTACTACCTCTTTTTCAGGCCCCTGTTCTGCTATGAGGGGAAGTGAGAGACAGATATAAAAACCAGTGTGGCTGGGCATGGTGGCTCACGCCTGTAATCCCAGCACTTGGGAGGCTGAGGCAGGAGGATCATTGTGAGTTCAAGACCAACCTCGGCTACAAAGTGAGATCAAGGCCAGCCTGAACTGCATAGTGAGACCCTGTCTCAAAAAGACCAAAAAAGAAAAATAAATAAATAAATAAAAACCAGTGTGTTCTTTATGTTTATTTTTCAAAAGGCAATTTTTCATAAGGCCATTTAAACTCAGCTAAACCAGCTCCTCTGCTTCTGTTTTCTTCAGCACTGTGTCCCAGCCTTGGCCCCTATTGTGATGTCCCCATTGTCCTGCTCCCTGGGTGACCATCTTACTGTCCCCAAGGAGGTGACATTGCCTGGGCTGTTGGTCAGAGGTGTCCCAGAGCCACCTGTACTCTGTGGCCATGCTGGGTGCTCTAGGGCCTCATCACTTTATGGGGTGACCCACATCCCCACTGCCCTCAGTTCATGCTGACCTGGGGGGCCATTCAGACTCCCTGAATCCACCTCCCTTTGACCCCTTCTCCAACCCAGTTCCCAAGATCCTGAGGAATCTGAGGTTCTTTGAGAACCTTCAGGAATCCTCCCACTTGTCAGGAATCTTCCCAAACCCTCCCCAGCTTTCATCCTGACAAACGCTTTTGGACTTAAAAGTCAGAAATCAACCTCTTTTTCCCTGAGAGATCAGTATCCCCTTGGCGTGGGGGTGTGAGGATTCCTCTCTCACGCTGACCTCTTTCCGGTGCAGCCGATCTGCCCACACCTGCAGCGGAGCTCTCGCCCTGCTTCCCCCAACCACCTGGCAGCTGAAGCTGGCAGTGACTTGGGCCAGCCTCCAGCCCATGGCCCTCATGACTCAAAGGGTTTCCACTGAGGCCCTGGAGGCCCGGGACCTGTCACCTGCCCAAGGTGGCAGGGGAGGCCTTGGCGGTAGGGTTGCGCTATGGCAGATTCCAGCCTCAAAGCCAGACCAAGGCCTCCCATCCTGTGCACCCTTAACAGAATTGGCCCATGTCCTGAATTTGCCTGAAGACAGGTTCATCTCTGTCACCTGCCTTTGCCCAAAATAGCAGCACCTGTGGCCCAGCTGGAGTCTTCTGGGGACATCTCATTCTCTTGAGGACACAGGAGTACCCAGCAGCGTGTCTTGTGAAATATTTATACCGGATTGAATTATGTCCCCAAATTCATGTCCCCTCAGGGCCTCGGGAGGTGTCCTTATCTGGAAATAGTGTCCTTGCAGATGTAATTAAAGATGGAGTCATTCGGCGCTAGGGTGGGCCCAGCCTACCCTTGGAGAGAAGCAAGACTTTCCAGTAGAAAGGTCTGCCCATGCCTTGATTTCAGAGTCCTGGCCTCAAGATCTGGGAAGTTCATTTGTTCATGGCGGCCATAGGGGTCAAACACATAGCTTTGGAGGGAGATTTCTGTATTCAGAGACATGCCCCCCGTGGACCTCCCACATCAGTGTATGGCTCCCTGTGAGCCCACATTAGTGTCCTTCCTTCTCTCTTATGGGAGCAGATCCAGGCTTGGATTTGCGCTTCTCTGGATGGCCCAATTCCCATGTCCCATCTGTTATGTCTCCCCAAGTACATATGCTTCCTCCAGCTGTGTCACAGTATTCCCGCTGGAAATTTCCTCCCCAGCCTGGGGTCCTTGAGGGCAGGAGCTCTGGGCCCTCCCTGGTCTCCCACCCTCAGCCCAGGCCTGCCTGAGGTGGCTGAGGGTGAAGTCCTCCCGGCCGCGTGCAGCCACAGCAGGTCAGAGGTAGAGTGGGATGGGGTCTGGGTCTGTTCTGAGAATCCCTTCTGCTCCCGGAGTGGCCCTCGAAAGCCAGAGAGGAGGTTTTCTGGGCCCCTAACACTGAGCCCTGGGCCAGACGTCCTGGGAGACCCTGAGCGATTTGCATCCGAAAGAGTACTGGCTTCATTGAAATTCTCCTCGCCTGGAGGGAAACAAAACCCTGAAGAAAAGGAAAGTTTTAGTCCTGAGCAACTTCGCTGCAGAGGAACATTCTGAGCTGCTAAAAATAGGGAGGAAACTGCCCGCTGTGGGTCACCCAGCACCACCCCCGCCCCCGCCCCCAAGGCCAGCTCTCCCGTGGGAGACGGGAGCTCGGGAACTTGGAGCTCTTCTTCGCTGATGCCAAACAGTTCTGCCGCTGGACACAACCGCCACCCCAAGGACCCCAGAATGTCGGGCCGCAGAGACACCCCTCAGGAGACACAGCACGACAATGCCGTGGGGACCGACCAGGATGACTCAGGAACTGGGTGAGTTTGAGCTGGGTCTCAGCATCAGGCCGCCCAATTCCAGGCTTCTTGCTGCCATGTGAGCCTGGGGAAGCCACTTCCTCTCTGAGCCTTTGCTCAACTGGGAGATGCAGGGCAGGTCTGCGTGCTCCTCAAGATGGAACGAGTGTTCAGGGACGCTTGTCCTTTGGAGCACTGCTTGCTGTGGCCAAGGGAGGCTCACGTGAGGAATGGGTCACATCCCAGGGGCTGTGTGAGGAAAACCTTTCAGTCAGTGAGAAGGCTTCCCAGTCCCCTTCACAGGGCTTTGACAGACAAGTAAAGGAGGAGCCAGAAGTCGCCACTTTAGCTTGCTGTGTGGCCTTGATAAGTCCTGACCCCCTTCAGGCTTCAGTTTTCCATTGTCCATGAGGACGGTGGCTGGTGTGTCCCTCAAAACCTTCTACCAGATACGTTCTGTGAGCCAAGGATTTAGATTCACTTTGCAAAGCCCAGTCCATGTCAGGAGAGAGCTCCTGAGAGGATGGGCCAGGCCCAGCCAGGACTCTGCAGCCAGTATCAGTGACTGGGCCCAGGGGGCCACCACCTGGGACAGATGGGGAAGAGGCTCCTGTCCAGGGGCACTGAGGTGGCCTTGCGCGGTCAGGCAGACTGGAAGGTTAAGGAGAAGACACCAAGAAGGGACAGAAAGTCGGGATAACTAGGAGGTGCAGCAGGGAAGCCAAAGGAAGTATGAGGGCCTGCTGAGAAAGTGCCAGTGTTTGAGCTCCAGGAATATGGCGATCACTGTCCTCACAAGCCACAGGAAGGGAGCTGGGGGAAGAGGGTAAATGTCGGAGACCAAGGGGCCTGCCCTGGGCTCCAAAAGGCCCTGTTCACCAGGGGTGAACTCCATCCCCCCAGAAGCAGGGGCTCCCCACTCTCAAGACCTCCAAGCACAGAGGACCAGGCCCCACTGACATGAACCTGAGGCACAAGGAGACTAGAGCCCCTCTAGGACAGCAGGCCCAGCTCCCAGCCAGGGCAGTGCTGATCTGTTCTGGGCACCATCATGTACAGGATTAGAGAGCAGACGCCAACCACGCCCACCCCAAGGTGCCCACAGACAGGCCTCAAGCCTCAGTCTTCCTCAGCTGTGGTGACACACACCTGTCATCCCACTCCCAGGGAGGCTGAGGCAGGAGGATCGCAAGTTTGAGGCCAGCCTGGGCAATTTAGTGAGACCCTGTCTCAAAACAAAAAATAAAAAAAGGGCTGGTTATGTGATTCAGTTTGAAGCCCTGTGTTCAAACTCCCTCTCCTTAACTCCCACCCTGTACAGCTCAGCCTTTAAAAGTAAAATTCAAGGGCTGTTGGCTCTCAAGTTCCCATGAGTGAGAGGCCGGGTGAGAAGGCTGGCAGAGGGTCCGGTGTGCCTGGCCAGACCTGCTTTGCAGATGCCACCAAAGGGAGGTGGCACATAGGGCCAAAACCAGCCTGCTGCAGGAAGGATGCCCTCCCCGCCCCCACCAAAAGGACACAGGTTCCAGGCTCTTGGGCAGTGAGGGCCGGAACTCAGGGCACAGTGCCCATTCCCTGACTTCTTACGAGCAACTTTGAGGCCGGCGTTTAACCCCTCCAGCCTCAGTATCACCCCCACGCAAACAGAGATAAAAAGCCTGACCTTGACACTGTGGGAGGTCCAATGTACCCACCAGCTGTTGTTCATCTCGGGCCTGGTGACCCCATGGCATCCCAGACAGAAGCCCCTCAGCAGCAGGATGAAGGGCACCTGCCTTGGGCTCCAGGGCTGCTCCTGACCTATTCTGTGACCCTGGGCTGGATGCCCCCTCTGGACCTCAGTTTTCCCATATGTCAGTGAGGCAGATGACCCTGCTGTCCCAGCCTCCCATGGTAACTGTGGGGAAAGAACTTTGAACCCAGTTGACATCGTTCCAGTTAAAGCAGTCATTGCCGTGGCCAATGCAGCAATGTCCCTGCCACTGCTGGGCCCCTGCAGCCAAGAGCAGCAATCTGGCTCCAGCTCCAGCCTCTTCCAAAGATTGACACATGACCCCTCCCAGTGCTGCAGTGGGGGAGCTAAGGGGCCCAGGGAGACCTGGGAGGGGTGTCTGCACCCTGCCTGCCCACCTGAGTCCCACTCATGCTATGCCTATCACAGGGCTATAGCCTTGTGGCAGGAGGTGGTGTCTCCTGCCCCAAGCTGGGGCTCTGGCACTGGACGGGCCCCCTGCAAGGCTGTGGCTGAGAGCACTACCCACCAGGGCACCTGTTGACCATGCTGGGCCCAGGTTCTGCCCTGGATGAGCCTCTGTTTAGGAGACTCCAGCCTCCCATCAGGGGAAGCCAGTTATGGAGTGACAGGGGCGGTCAGGCACCACATGCAGGGCTGGAGAAGCAGACACGGCCAGAACTCCTGGGTCTGGAGAAGCAGACATGGCCAGAAGTGGGAGCAGCTGGGGTCAGGGGAGGAGCCAGGGAGCCCCAGAAAAAGCCAGGCAGCCTGGTTTGGGGGAGGTGAACTTGGCAGCGCTGTGTCCAGGCTGGGCTTAGGGTGGGGAGCAGGCAGGAGACACAGGCCCAGCATCCTGCCAGGCTCAGGGAAGGATGCCGGCTCTGAACCGGCCACCTCTGCCCTGCAGCTGCTGCTGCCTGCTGCTTCCCCCAGCCCCACCTGCCAAAGACAGGGCACAGTGCAGATCCTCTGAGAGCCCAGGACAGAGGACAGTCACAAGAGCTGCCACAAGCCCAGCCAACAGGGCTGCTCTCACAGAGAAGGCTTTCCAAGGATGACAGGGACAGAGCGCCTGACTTTGGGATGCAAGGTGAATGTTACAGGACGAGTACAAGTGTCCTTATTCTGTGTTTTTTTTGTTTGTTTGTTTGTTTTTGTCTCTTTGGGACAGGGTCACACTATGCAGTTCAGGCTGGCCTTGAGCTCACTTTGTAGCCCAGGCTGGTCTCAAACTTGCAACAGTCCTCCTGCCTCAGCCTTCCGAGTGCTGGATTACAAGCATGCAACAGCACGCCTAGCTACAAGTGTCCTTAAGAGCATAGAGGGTTTATGGCCTGTGGTTCTTCAACTCTTTCTTACCTGCCCCCCCCCCGTGTTTCCCCATAATTTTGAAACATGCTTGTTCCTTTTTCTCTTTGCTTACGTTTTGGTGTCTTTATTGTTTATTTCTGTTTCCACAAGAATACATTCATTTACTCACAATTGTCCATTGTTGATTATTGGGACGTGACTTTAAGCCATGGAGAATATCCTAAAATACAAAGTGAGTCTTTGCCCGAATGAGCTCACACACCAGCAGACAAGACATACATTAATCAATAATTATACCATTTTCTGTCACACTGGGGACCTAACCCAGGTCCTTGTTAGGCCAGCCCTCTACCCCTAAACTCCACCAACTGTTAAACTATGACTGTGATAAGAACCATGATAGAATAGAATAAGAACAAAATACTGAATTCCACACTTAAAGTGGGTAAAATGGCAACTGTATTTTACCACAATGAAAATATTCTTTAAATGTTTGGGTTTTTTTAATTATGGAAGAAAAGCATCAGATATCTTAGTACTGGGAGTTAAAGAAGACTCCCCTGAGAACATAACACTCAGACACAGACCTGAAAGATAAGTAGGAGTTGGTGGAGGGAAGAGCTTTGTAGGAAAAAAGCATAGCAAGTGCAAAGGCACTGGGGTAGGGAGGAATTTGTAGGGCTCCAAAAACTGAAAGGCCAGTGGGAACAGAGCCAATGGGGTGATGTTATAATGTAGCAGAAAATATGCCCCCAGCCAATATACTTCAGTTCTTAGTTGCCAGGTAACAGTTCCTAGTCCAGTTCCAGTTGCTCCTGTTTCTTAGAAACAGCTGGTCACTGTGATGCACGTTGTATAAACCAATCCCCAATTGACAAGCCATTCTGCCTCTGTACTCCCTGCTTGTTTATCCTGTATAAGTCCTAGACCATCAGAGATGAAGGCCTGATATTCTGGGAATGATCCTGATCAGTTCCCATAGACATAAATAAATCTGCCTCCAAATCCTGGGTGTCCTTTCAGTGTTTCTGCTTGCTGTTGCAATAAGAGCTACAGGAAGTCAGGACACTGGTGCCAGAAACCCAGAACAGAGGCAGGATACATCTGGGAAGTCAGAATTCCTGGGTGAACTAGGCCTGGTCTCAGACACTGCATACAGATCTTGATTCTTCAGGATGTGGGTCAGCCCAGGCTGGGTCTCAGTCCATCCTCCAGGTCCCTGAGTTGCTAGCTGGGGCGCAGAGCCTGCTGGCATCAGAATCTGGGACCAGAGGTAGTCACTGTCTATAGGCAAGTGCTGCTGGGTGGCAGACTCCCAGGCCAGCAGGTTTTTGGGTCACAGAGGCTAACGCACTCTGTCACTACACCCACATATTGTCCGTCCACTCTGACCTTAACACCTCCGGGGATGGGAGCCTGCTGCCCACTCTCCATTCTGCATGGGAGTTTCACCTGGGGACAGTGAGGCAAGAGGAAGTCCTGTCTCATGCTGGGTCCCAGGATCCTGGGGTTTCGAGACCTGAGGCTCCATCCTCAGACAGCCTGTGAAGAGCACCTGAGAACAGGGTACAGGGAGCTGTAAAGGTTGAGACCACAGGAAGGACAGCTGGGTCCTGCTCAGACTCTGGCCTGAGAAGTTTGGAACTAAGACTTTATGTCTGCAGGTTCTAATAGACACTTGGGTTTTTATCTTATTTTATTTTTTGGTGGTACCGGGAATCGAACTCATGACCTCATGCTTGCAAGGCAAGCGCTGTGCCACTGAGCTACGTCCCCAGCCCCTTGGGTTTTTATTAATAGAGGTCAGTTGATCAAATATTGAAATGTACCCCTATTACAAGTATAACTTGATGACTTTTCACAAATTATATACACATGTAAATCCATGACCCAATCAAGATATAGGCCACTTGGTCACTGGGAAGCCCCTCATGCCCTCTCTTCTCCCTTAGGCTGTACCTGGCTGGAGCAGCCATGGTCCTGGGATCGTGAATTCCTCTGTGCCTGGCTTGATTCACTCATTATGTTTGTAAGGTCACCCACACTGTTAGCGTCCTGCTGGCCCACTCTTCACATAGTTTAGGTTTGCATCACGTGACCACACTGAGAAGTAGTAGGTCTTTTCCTGTCTCAGCATGTGTCTGCCCGACCGCCCTCTGCCTCCTTTGAGGGTAGGACAGATTGTATACATGTGTGGCTGTATGTGGGGCCACTTGGGTGCTCCAGGATGATCTTCCTACCTTAGCACCCTTAATCAGTCTGCAAAGATCTTTCCACAGGATCCCAGAGTCATGGATGACTTTCAGGGGATGTGTCCATTTACCACACTGGCCATGGCTGGAGACCTTTGCCTTGTCATGGGCCTCTCCGCAGGCTGCTTGAGTGTCCTCACAGCACGGCAGCTGGTGTTTTCCTTGCTCCCCAACCTGACGCCTGGTTGGGAAGGCTGAACAAGCTAGGGATGGGGACAGGAGGGGGCCTCAGCCCCTCTGCTTCTGAGAGGTTTCCCCACAAGATCTTCGGCTCCTTGCCTCTGGCATGGCGGGTCACGGTCCAAAACTCATAGGTCCTGACACAGCCACATGGCACTGGCTCACCTTTCACGGCTTTGGGAGCCACATGGCAGTGCCTCCCCTCCACAGTGAGTTTTAGAAGCCAGTCGCTGGGTCGTTGCCTCTTCGATGTAGGGAATTGCACTCCCCAGTTTAGATGTAAGGGCTTGAGTGTACGTCCTCAGCCAGCTCACTGGAAACAAAACCCCCTTCTGGCTTTGTGTGATCGAAATGTTGTTTCATTTTTTTTTGAATATTTTTGAGACAGGGTCTTGCTATGCAGTTCAGGCTGGGCTTGAACTCTCAGCAATCCTCCTGCCTCAGCCTTCTAAGTGCTGGGATTACAGGTGTGCACCACCACACCTAGCTAGCTTCACTTTGTTTTTAAAGGATATATTCACTGGGAAAGAATTTTGGCTTGAGTTTGTTGTAGCACTTTCAAATATTTTGTTCTGGTATCTTTGAATCTGCATCATTTCTCGTGGAGTGTCAGTGCTTTGGCTTCTCTTTTGTCCTCTCATCTTCCTTTACATGATGTGCCCTCCTCGTCCCACCCCTCCTCAGATTTGGCTGCTTATAAAGTATCTTTATCTTTCATTTCCAGCAGTTTGGTATGATGAATTTAAGTGTGGTTTTCTTTTTCCTATTCAGCTGATGTTCTGTGATCTATAATTTCTAGATTTCCATGTGTGACTTGTGGATTGATGTTTTTCACTCAATTTGCAAAAAGACGCAGACATTATTTCTTCAAATATCCTTTTCTGTCCCGTTCTCTCTTCCCTCTTCTTTGGGTCTCCGAATAAATTTGCATTAGACCACCTGACCTTGCTTCATAGATTCCTGTGGCTCTGGTCATTTTTTAAAAAAATATAACATCCTACATAGGCTGGGCCTGGTGGCACACACCTGTAATCCCAGGACCCTGGAAGCTGAGGCAGGAAGATTGCCACAAGTCTGAGTCCAGCCTGGGACTACATAGTGAGTTTAAGTCCAGCCTGAATTACAGAGTGAGACCCTGTCTGAAAATACCAAAATAAATATTTAGAATATATAGCATCTTTATTGAGCTATACCTCACATGTCATACAATTCACCCATTTAAACTATGCTATTTAGTTATTTTTAGTATATTTGCAGAACTGTGCAACCATCATAAACCCTATTTTATTTTATTTTATTTTATTTTACTTTATTTTTGCAGTGCTGAGCATGGAACTCTGCACCTCACACACGTTAGGCAAATACTCTACCCCTGAGCTACACTCCAGGTTCCTATGACCTATTTTAGAACATTTTCCTCCTTCCCTAAAGAAACCCCACACTCATTAGCAGTTACTTCCCATTTCTCCTCAGTGTCCCTGGCCCTAGCAGACTACAGCTCATTTTCTGTCTCTGTAGATTCACCTCCTCTGCACATTTGTCTACACGGGCTGACATATTGTCACTCTGGCTGGCTTTCTCCACTTGGTGAATGTGTCCACAGCTCACGCACACTGTAGTGTGGATCTGTGCTTCATCCCTTTACTGGCGGGATAATATCCTATCTGTTAACCTGCTGGTCCACTGGTGGACACTTAAGTTGCTTTTGCTTTGGCTCTTATAGACTATGCTACTACGAATACTTAGATGTGGCAACGTCTGTTTTTGTTTTCCCTATGTGCGCGCCTGGGAGTGTGATTGCTGGGTCATACACTCAATGCTTACCTCTGAGGTGCTGCCAGACAGCTGCACTCCCACTAGCAGTGAACGAGTTCCACGCTCTTCTCGCCTCTGCCAGCGCTGTTATCCCCAATTGCCGCAATCCTAGCAGATGTGAAGCGTTATTGTTTTCTTGATTTCTGTTTCCTGATGGCTGAGGGTGTTGGACAACGTTTAAAGTGCTTGTTGCCCGTCTGTATCCCCCTCTTTATCTTCATGGGTCCCTCCTCTCTCCCCGAGGCTGGGGTGGTGGCTCTCGGTGGCCTCCGTGCATCTTTGTGGTTGACCTTCAACCCCAGGGTCTCTAAGCCACATGCAGTGTGCTCACCTCTACCCCTGTGGCCCACAGAACACTTGGCCCACAGGAGGTGGAAAATTGGTATGCGTGGCGGGAAGGAGGAACTTCTGGCGGCTGTCAGTGTTTGAGGCAGGGAACTCTAGAAATAATCATTAGTTCATATTTCCTAGCAGATAAGTATGTGTGAAAAAGCAATACCCCGAAGGCTCAGTGCCCCAGAGGGAATCAGCCAAGGCAGTGTTGGGACAGCTTTCTGGAGGAGGAAGACGTAGGCCTCTACCCATGCCGGTCAGCCGGTGGGCTCTGTAGGGAGATGGAAAGAAGATCCCATGTTTCCTAAGTCCTACAATTTGGAAACTACACTGGGAATGTCCATCAACACACCCAGGGGACTGGCAATCAGCATGGGATTCCTGGTAGCCCCGAAGTGAAGACATTTCCGCTGCCATTGCCTGCCACAGCCAGCGCCAGTGCTAGGTCCAGTCATGAATGCTGCTCAGCACTTATCAGAGATGCAGAAGGAGGAGGGGCGGGCAGGGAGCGATCTCGCCAGGGCTGGCATCATTCATTAAGGTGGGGCTTCAAGGCCCCGTAGGAGTCAGAAGCAGCGAGGGGCCTGTGGGTGCAGAATGCACAGCTGGGGTGAGAGTGGGCTCCTACAGCTTTTGAGGCCTCAGAACCAGCACTTCAGGACAGAACCCCGAGACATCTGGAGGTGGCAGTGGGCAGGGAAAGGCTTTTATACTGGAACTGGGTGAGGGGCAGGATTCCCTCAGAGTTGGGGTGCTGGCATTGCCCACCTCCCAGGTTGGAATGACAATCGGCTGTCATCTGCCGTCAGACCCAGGGGCATCACCCCTGTCTACAGGGTAGCCTCTGTCCTGCTCCTTGGCTTCAGACCCAGGCTCAAAGGCAGGGTGTGGCTCAGGGGTGCTTGCTTGTCTGGCATGCACAAGGGTTCCATCCCCAGGCCCCAGAAAAAAAATGAAGGGCTCAAAATTCCTCCCTAACAGCAGGCGGCCTCCACAGCAGCCTTCATTTTCTTGCCTCAGCCAATCCCACTTTCCCTCAAGGCAGTTTGGGACCCAATTGGAGTTGTGACTTGCGAGTGATAATTAAAGAGAGAGAGAGACAGAGACAGAGAGAGGCAAACTCCCAGGGGGATAGGGGACAGGTACCCAGGGCCACCCACAGGTGGGCAGAAGGGACATGAGATATAGGGTGGGTGGGAAGGGGCCCTCCAGGGAGCAAAGCCCCAAGATTTAGAAGATGCTAGTGGGCTCAGCCGCTGCCACAAGCCTGCTAGTGCCTGGAGCACAGGAGGAAGGGGTGTGGGGATCCAAGGGTCACCTCGGATCCAAGGGTCCACAGTTTAACACTGAGCAAAGCTGGAGTTCTCTGGGATGCCTCTGGAAAGTGGGATTCTAATGAAATGCATGGCAGGGCGCTAGGAGCCATACACTTGACATGGTGTGTGTGTGTATGTGTATATGTGTTAAGTGAACTAAAAACAATGTTCACAAAATCCGGCCTCCCACCCAGCCCCAGGCCAGCTGGCTCCCAGGTGCAAGGCCAGCAGTGGCAGCAATCGTCCCTGAGGCTGTAGGGATGACAGCCAGCAAGCCGCCTCTCCTACCGAACCAGCAGGTCCCTATCCTGCCTCCCGCCCTATTATGTAAGAGCCCACGGGTGGGCAGCTGGGACTGGTGCCAGGTGGGTCAGAGGTACCTAGGGCCACACCTTGCCAGCAGCCCCAGGCAGGCTGGGGCGGGTCCCCACTTGTGCCCAGCCTCCCTCTCGTCACCTGGTACCTGGGGCACCGCGCTGCTCCCAGCCTCATCATGCCTTAGCTGCAGGAGCGAGGGGTGCTGAGCCAGGAGCTCACCAGCCACAGGCAGGGGCCAGCCAGACCCTCCCCGGCAGGACCCCTGTCATGAGTCTCCTGTGGGGGACAGCAAGCTGGGCATCAGGAGCAGGAGAGAGCAGCCAGAGGCCTGGTCTGTGAGGTGAGGCTGCCCCTAAGCCCACAGAGAAGGGGGAGGGGAGTGGAGTCTGCCAGGCGAGGTTGTGGGGGATCAGTGGGGAATCCGACTACACTGTTGTGGTGGGGAGCAGTGCTATGAGGGGGACTGTGGCCAGGACAATGGGGTCTGGAGCAGAAAAACTGCTTCTCTTTGGGGCTTGGGATGGGTATCCAGGCAACGCCTTGCGTGGAGCATACACCTGGCGTGGGGGACAGGTCTCCCTTTGCGCCCGCAGAGAGGTGAGGGCTGGGAGCAGGGAGGCCTGAAGCTGTGGTCACGTATTTGATGTATTTGTTCATCCTGGTGAGCGACAGCCCTGAGGAGAGCCCAGAGCCCCGACGAAACAGATGCGTATTAGTCTCAATCTGATTGTCGGGGCCAACGCACGGGTTTACAGAGCAAGAAATCAGTCAGGTGCCCGCCCAGGGGCCATGAGTCAGCCCGAAAGCAGGGTGATGCCCGCACCCTGGGGCCGGCTGTGACTCACCCATGTCTCTGTTGCAGGGCAGTGTGGCCTCGCTGCTCACTGGGGCTGCTGTGGCTCTCCAGGGACGGTGACTCGCGTGCTCCCCGAGGCCCTCACTCTCTCCCTGGTGAGCTCTCGGGGTGCAGCCACCTGCAGGGACCATGCCCGAGGTGCTTCTGCTCAGGCCCGCCAGCCTCTTCCTCAGGACCGTGTAAGAACCAGGGCCCCACGTCTCCCGGGGGAGTACTGAGCACAGCACCCAGACCCTCAGACTTGGGTATGGGGTTTCTTGCCCTGCTCTGTCATTCCCCTAGTCTCCCTCAAGAGTCTTCTTATTCCTCAAAAGGCAGCCCAGCAGCTGTAATGACAGGAGCTGACCCTGCACTAAGCACTGCTCGCTTGTCATCTTCTCAGAGAGCCCAGCAGCGAGGCCGGAGCCAGGGTTCACAGAGGCATGGTGACCCAGCTGGTCACACAGCCAGTTAGTCGCACTCAGGGAGGCAGACTCCAGAGAGCCTCAGTGCCAGGCTGGTCACGGAAACATCCACTGAGCAGCTGCTCCATGCTGATCAGTGTGACAGCTGCCAGGATGGCAGGGAAAGAAGCGACAGAAATATACAGGAAGGGGACCCTCTTCCAGGAGGCAAAAAAGAGCCCTCTCCTCCACTCATGTGTCACAGCGTGACACCCAGAGAAGCAGCCACTGCAACAGTGAGGACAGGACTGAATAAAGCTCCCCAGGGGCTGGGGATTTAGTTCAGCAGCACAGCGCCTGCCTTGCAAGCGCAAGGTCATGAGTTTGATTCCCAATACCGGAAAACAAAACAAAACAAAAAAAACCAAACAAGTTCCCCAGAGCTGCCTGAACCTCAGGCAGCCTTCAGAACCCCCACCTAAGTATTCAAGTGTCAGGGAAATCCAGGAGGGCTTCCTGACAGAGGGGTGGAGGAAGCTGGGAAGGCTGTGGCCCACAGGAGAGGAGAGGCCAGTTGGTGGGAAGATGGCTCACAGAAAGATGGGGTGCAGGCCTCCCACAGCCCGGCCTCCCACCCCACCATGCCAGGTGCCTCAAGCAGGGCTTGGCTTTCTTGCTGCTGGGAGGCCCTGGAGCGATGGGGTTGACTTGTTTCTGTGGAGGAGAATAAGGTGAGGACATGCTCCCACTCTCCTATGAGTTGGGGTGAAGTGAAGGGGGCCTCCTTTCAGGGCCTCCCTCCTCCCAGGAGTTCAGAGCAGAAGCAGTCTGCTGTCACTTTATTACTTGGGGTGCCATCCTCCTCTGGGACACCTGCCAGCTTTTGGGGAACACCGCATTCCAGGTGCATAATTTTCCTGATTGACAGGAATGAAATGTTAATCCCTTTGAGAGGCTCATTATGGTCACAAAGACAGGAATCTCACCTCACCTGCTGGGGTCATTTATGGGCCTCTGCTTCCGGCATCCATATCCGCATTGATCACAGCAGAGTGGGGTTGTGAGGACCCGGATGGGTTTGGTTCCTTTCTGGACATCTCCAACCTCGCCTAGCATTTTAACAAGCTTGGCCACCCTGTTTCTTATTCTGCTTCAAAAAAACAAACTGCAAGGCGTTGGAGACGAGTGCTAGAAGTAGCACACCTGCAGCAAGGTCTCTGGTAAAGTCAGAAAGGAATAAAAACTGAAGCAGCCTCTCCCACAGCCGTGACAAAGTGTAAGGCGATCACCCGGTTGAGGAGGGACAGGAGATTTCAGCTGTAATGTGGTTTGGATTAGCACTTTCTAATTCAGGTGACATCTCCTTACAGGGACTTGGCCACAAAGGCTCTAGCAAGGGGAAGAGCGAGCTTCATTTAGGAAATTTGGTTTTGACCTTCTCTTAATCAGGTGCCCCCAATTCTTTAGGCAGTGGGTGCAGAGTTAGGACCAACTGCAGGGATAAGTGAGGAGTCCCTGTTATGACAAGTACTGAGGAAGCAGGGTTTCCCCCCTTTCTGGAAAGAGGGAGACAGCAGAGCTCAGCTGCTGGGCAGGAACCATGTCCAGGAAATGCTTCTACCGCCAGCCCCATAAACAGGTTACGAACCCTAATCACTGAGGTGTGTGAGCTTGGCCCGAGCTTCCTGGCTTCCTGGCTTCCTCCGTGGCTGTCTTCATATTCGCTCTCTGTTTAGCTATTTGAAAACCAGAGCCAGTTGACACAAAGTTAATTAGGTGGGGAAATGCTGTCTTACCTTTCATGGAGAGGATTTACAAACAGCTTTGTTTGTAGGAGGCAGTTAAGATGGAGGAGATTACAGTCTGGATAATTTGGGGGTGGCTCCCAGTTGATGGCTGATGGCTCTGAGCCTAAGGTTCACCTGGCTGTGTCTTGGAGGACCCAGGCTGAGCATGCGCCAGGACTCTAACGATGGTCAGGGTCCTTCCTGGAGTGCACAGTCCTTTGTCACCTCGTTTCCAGAGCTCATTGTCGTATGGTAACATTACAGTCTTCTTTGTCCCAAGGTAGGGACAGCTTCTACCTGACAGTCCTGGGAGGCAGTGGTGCTACTCAGTGACCCAGAGTCTGCAGGTTCCATAGCTCAGAACCCTCCCATTGCAGCAGGCCCCAGATGCATATTTTGCTCATCTTCCCCTGCCAAAGATGCAGGTTTCCATGGCAACAGAGGGGCTGTCCAGCCCTGTGGTCCAGGCCAGAGGGGGCTGGTTCAGTCCCCACATAACCCCCTTCCACTCTCTTCATCACCTCCTGATGTCTTTTGCTTTAAAACCTATCCCAGGTTCTTAAGCAGACTGCTGCCAGGTGGGCCTGGGCCTAGGTGTGTTCGAAAACTTAGTTTGAACCTGCAGTACCAGCAAGGAATAAGGCCGAATGTTCGAAGCAGGTAATTGGCCCGGCCACCTGGGAAGTGGGCAGGGAAAGGGCCACCTCCTCCCTGACAGACAGGTGGGACTCCCTGGAGCCCGGGGCTGCCATGACCAGCTGCCCAGTTACCCACCACAGAACTCCAGTGGGCTGTTTACATGGCCAATGACTATGTATGTGTCCTCGGAGTTGTGCAAGCTTGAGGCCTGGTGCAGTCCTGAGGTGTGTACTGAAAACAACCACTCACCACCCAGGAGGCTCAGGTGTGGCCAGGTAAAACCCTGAGGTGCTGAGGACAGTGAGGTTGAGGTGCTGATGGATATCCGGGAGCACTGGGAGGATGTCCGGCAGCACTGGAAGGGAGCAGGATCTGGGGCAGAGGTGAAGGGCTGAGCCTGTTTAGACACAGGGTGCAGCCCAGGCAGTGTCCAAGAGGCTTCCACTAGGGGCTGCATGGGATCCCCAAGAGCCCTCAGTGGGATCCCAGCTCCAGTCTGAGTTTCCCAGCATGGCCTGGATGAATAGGCATGGGGAGTCAGGAGGGGCTTTTCAAACCCCAAAGCCTTCATACCCCTTGGTGGGGCTCAGAGTCCCTATTGGCACACCCAATGCCGTCCTTGTCCCAATGGAAGTGCTGGGCTCAGAGATGGGCATGGACTTGCCCAGGGCCACACAGTAAGCCAAGTGTAGCAGATCTGATTTCCTTCCCCAGGAACCCCTAAAGTCTGCGGGAGGCTGGGACAGGGTTGGATTGGCCCTGAAAAACCCGACGTCCTGACCCCTGACACTCTGTGGATGCCCTGGGCTTCGCAGGAGGCAGTGATGCCAGTGTTACCCTGGGGTGCTGAGTTGCCTGCTGGGCCAGCATATTCCAACTGTGTTGTCTACCATCTCTGCCAGCTCCCAAACTGATGCGCAGACGTGCTCCAAAGAGTCCTTGAGCCATGTTCTCCAGCTCTCGGCCCCAGAAAAGCCTCAGGATGTGCAGCTGGACTGTCCAGGTAAGCAGTGGGGCTGTGGGGTGTGCAAGACTGGGTCAGCATGTGGAGCTGTGCCAGATGCGGGGGTGGCACTTGGGTCATAGTGCAGAACCCTGCGACCTCTGTGGAGATCCTGATGCTCTCCAGCTCCGAAAGGTGCTGTCTGCTTTCCCTCTTGGCCACCATGGATACCATCAGGGCCAGGAGTGCCAAAGACAGTGGGGAAGAGTTTAGGAAGTTTGGGAAAGCACAAGGCTAGAGATGGGGAGTTGATTGGACCCCATACCAACGAGGCCCCTGTGCTCACTGGGTTGGCCTTGGGTGTGTTGGCCGTGGCACCTGGGCACAGGGCAGAGGCGGTGAGGCTGTGGGGTTTATCTTGGAGGCGAGAGACTCACGAGCTCTCAAGTGACCTTCCACTCAGATAATGCATATCTGAGAATACAGAGCTATCAGAAGCACAACGATAATAATAACAATGAACGTTTGTTCACTTGCATTGGCTGCAGAGCAATAGTGTAGCACAGTGTAAAAAAAGAAAGTGACAACAGTGGCTCAGAGGGCCACTGCCCCCACTATGGGTGCTACCTGTGGACCTCACTCTGCCCCTACTCGGGTACCTCTGGGGTGCCCTTTCATTGATCTTCCTGTCTGTGATATCCCACCTTAGTGGAATCCCCAGGGCCACCTGCTCCTAGGCCTCTGGGTGGGAGTGGTGGGAGGAAGCCGGTTGCCTTTGTGTGGCTGTGTGTAAGCTGGCCGGGTATTCTACAGGATGGCCTTCTGGGTATTTTACAGGATGGCCTTCTGGGTGTCTGGTAGGATGACCTTCTGGGTATCATATAGGATAACCTCCAGCATCTTATGGTATAGCCTCCTATATTGTATATGATGGCCTTTGTTTGGCTATACCTGTGTTTCCCTCGCATTTAGGGGCTGTGTGTCTGGGAAAGTGGGTGATTATGTCTGCAGTGAGACTAGCTGAGGAAGCAGCAGCAAAGGGGATGAGGTCAGAACGGGGCACATGCTTTGAGTTCCCTTTCCTTGGGGTTTCTTCTGACTGGGCTTTCCTGGGTTCCAGTGGACAAGGACAGGGCCAGAATTTCTCTGGTCTGTTCAAGCATTGTCCCAGGTCACTATGCCCATTCTCAGTGGGAAACTGAGGCACAAGAGAGCTTCAGGATGAGAGGAGATGCAGTCAGGGCTCAGGCACAGCATTCCTAGGCTGCAGGGCTCCCTGGAGACCAAATGCCAGGCCCCCAACCCCTAGGCTCACTGCTGCCCCCAGACAAGCTGCCCCAGGCTGGCCTTGGCAGGAGTCTGGCCTGGGGGCCTCTCCTGCCCTCCTCAGGAGACAGAGGGAAGAGCCGGGCCAGAGAGCACCTCTGGCCTTAGAGAATGGTTTGAACGAAGCAGCCCCACACTCATCGCTCTGACCAAGGTGCCCCAGCAACTTTGGCCCCTAGGGCTCAGTCCCTGGCTAGCCAGTGGCTTCCCTGAGAGGCTCAAATGGCAACATCAGCACCTGCAGACCTGGGTACAGCAGAGCCCTGGGCAGGAAGGCTGAGCCTGGATGTGACATTGTCCCACCTCTCCATTTAAGGCCCTGTGGCCCACAGCTACTTGACCTCAGTCACCATCACCCAGAAGTGTGGACAGGAGCAGGCACAGACGCAGGGATAGGAACCGACAGGGTCCACCAGAGCAGGGCTCGTCAGAGGGCCTGGGGTAGTATCCCCTGTGCAAGTGAAAACCAGCCAGGGCAGGTGGAGGAGGGGTTGGGGCTGGGTGGGCTCCTGCAGGGGAGATAGTAGACATGTAGACCTAGTTTATCAGGATGCAGGGAGCTGCAGGGCCACTCGCTGGACCCACAGGAAATGCACCAGGACCTTCCACCTGTGTCCTGGGGGTGGGATGCTGAGACATATGACCCTATTCCTGCCCTCCAGAAGCTTCCAGTCTGCAGGTGAATGGGCACTGGGCAAGGGCAGGGGCATAGACAGGTGAAGGAGGGAGGCCTACTCACTAACACCTGTTTTAGGATGGGCTCCCTGGATGAAGGGGGACCCCCTGCTGCCCTTTGGACCTTGGACCCCCAGCCTGGGTATGAAATGAATGGTCCGCCCTTGAGAACTCCCCACCCAAGGCTGGTGATGAGAAGGAAGGATGCTGCTAGAGGAGGTGACTTGGAGCAGTGACAGCAGGGAGCTCTTTTGCAAAGCCTTTTCCTGAGACAGAAAAGGCTGCTCCCCCAGGAGGACTGGGGGCACCTGTGAGGTTGCAAGGGCTGACAGTCCCCCCCATCGGGTTCCCTTGCAAAGAGCACTGCACTGTCACTACGGCTGTGCCTCAGGCTAAAGGACTTCTGTGGATTCTCTCATGTCTCTTCACAGAAGCCGGGAGGAAGGCACGTTTGTTTCTTCCATTTGAGAGAGGAACAGAGTTCTGGGAGGTCATAATCATCTTTGAATCACATAGCCCCTGAGAAGTAGCTCTCTTTAACTGACTCTCCTGACTCCATGGGACCTGGGCTGTGTTGTCACAGTAGGGTCCGCTGTAGGTCTGGACAGCCCCAGCCTCCTCCCTACCTGCAGGAATGGGGGTTCACCCGGCAATCCTCAGAAGTTGCCTGGTTCCCCGAGCCTGTATCCTGTGCAGCCCAAGCTGGAGAAGGAAGGCTGGGGAGTAGCCTTGGGCAGAGCTGATGGAGGTGCAGGCTAGGGCCAGCCTCACACCACACTCCCAGGAGCCTCATACCCCTGGGAGCTCAGAGCTAGAGACCGATGTATTCACTGGCTGCTGCTGTCTCTTGTGTCTGTCCTCAGAGGTCCCAGGGCATATGTGGTGTCCGGGCTGCAGGGGAGGAGCAGGAACCCCCAATCCCAGGGAGCTCAGTGTGAGGCTCAGGCCAGAAGTGGGCCAAGGGACAGTGCCAGGCAGAGGGTGCCCTGTCCCTTCTGCCTCTGTAGCATGGGGCTGGAAACATTGAAGGTGGCTTCTCACCTGTGCAGTGGGACAGATGCAGAAAGGGGGGCTCCTGGGGTCAAGACCTCCCCATCTAGACATCACAGCTCTTGCCTCGTATCTTTTCCTGCTGTCTGCTGTCCCCTTGGAGCCCGCCTGTATAGGATAGGTGTGGCTGTGCCTCCCGTCTCCCCAGCAGTGGGGACTCTGCTGCCTCCTGTTTGTCCCCTGTGCAACCACACAGGCCGCTAGAGCCCTCTCTTTGCCCTGCTCAGCCTGGACAGGTGGGATCTTGGGTGCAGATCCCAGAGTTAGGATAGTGACCTAGAGGGGCCCTAACAATCATCTTGTCCATCTGCATTGCAATTTGGGGGCACTGCCATAGTAACCTGGGCACCAGCTCGTCCTCATGAGAATGCTAGGCAGTAGCTGGCAGCCTCAGGGTTCTCTCAATTGGGCACTGAGGAATGAGCCGCTGACCCATTGGCCAGTATGCTCCGTGCCGCTTTGCCAAGGCACCTACGGCCGGCCGGTCTGTCTGGGGTGACCTGACCTTATCTCTGTCTCATCCTGAGGCCAATGCTGTCCCCTTCTTTCTGTGTCCTCCAGAGTGCTTGGCATGGGCCAACAAGATGCCACAGCCCTTGCACAGACTCCTGTGCGGGTAGAGGCCCTGCGGAGCCCACGCCCTGGAGAGATCTGTGCCGCTTTGTCTTGTCCCAGCGTCTGCACAGTGCACTGTGTTCCCACCCCCGCGGCCTTTCCCACAGCCTGCAGAAAAGGCCCGTGCTGCCCCCACTCTGCTCTGGCATTTTTCTCTTTCCCAGAAAACAGAGTGACTTCCTCTGCTGTTTGGATGCCCTAACCCCAGAGCCCTGGCGAGCACGCTCGTGCTTCCCAGCACCCCCAGCATAATGGGCAGATTGATAAGACCCAGGCTGGTTGGCTGGGAGAGGGAGTGGGTAGTGGGGAGGGCAGAGAGCACCAGCCAGCAGGGGAGGCCGCCCCACGCTTGGGGACTGGTTCTGTATGCCAGCTCTCACATTGGTTCAGGCTGCCGGGCATGGTCCTCGGTTGGTTGAGCTGTAGATTTCATTGTCGATTGCTGTGTTGGGTTAGCCCTGTTGGGTTAGGGGTGCTTTGCTGGGTGATGGGAACCTGGGTGGGTCCTGGCCGCGTTTTTCTATGACAGCAGTGATCTTGGTGTGGGTGTGGGACAGAGGATGGCTGTGACCCAACTGAACTGGAGGGGGAGAAAGGTACTTACTCCTTGAAGAACTGGAAACCCAGCCTGGTTTCTGTTATCTCTCCACCATAGCAGACCCCAGACCCAGAGGCCAAGAGGGGCCACAGACCTGGGCCAGCTCATGACCCTCCTACCAGGCAGCCATTGTGACAGTAAAAGAACATGTAATGACTAAGGAAATGGTCACAGAAGGACCTGAAGTGGAAAAGGGACAAATAAAAGTGCATATAAATGGTGCTGACAAAAGCAAAAGAATGAAACAGTGTTGCTGAAGCCTTAGCAGATTGCGGGAGCCCAAGACACTGCTCTCTGCTCTTTCTAAATAGACTCTGGGCTTCTGTGCAAGCTCTGGGCTTTGCAGAATCAGTAAAATGAACCCTGGGTTGTCCTTGAGGAGTGGCTGCTTGGAACCCATGACCCAGCCCCACCATCGTGCATCCTACCCGTCACCCCCTGTTGAACACTGGGACCTTTCCTGACAGAGCTGTAAAGACACCACATTCATATTCTCTCTGTCCTTGTCACCCTGGTCTAACTTCTTAAAGCGTGATGACTGGCTCCCGGGATAGTCCTTTTCCAAGCCCGATGGCAGGCACTGCCAACCCCAAGAAAGCTGTTGATCAGTGCATGCCCCAGCTTGCACAGCTTCTGCCTCTGGTAAGATGGCCTGTCTGCCTGGCTGGTCTATGCTACTTCTGTTTCTCCCCTTGGGAGAAGGCTGAGGAGGCCAGCAGGTGGGTTCTGGTGGCTTTAGGAAAAGGAGGCTGTGAGGACAGGCAGGGAGGGAAAGAAGCAGAGAACGAGGCTGAGGGATGGAGGAAGTGGAACTGAGTGGCTCTCTGCTTGGTGACACTGTTCCAAGTCAGCTCCTTTCTTGCTACCCCTGCTTGTCACCACTCTGCCACTGGACTGTGATGTGTGCTACTTCATTCTCCAGTGTGGCATCCTAAGTGCTGCAAGAGAAAGGCCCTGGCTGTCCCAGTCCCCACTGCCTGAGCCCTCCAGCAGGGCTGTGTGCCTGGGCTGTGACTTCAGGGCCATGGCAGGGCCTGAAGCTCAGGGTCATTCACGTGCTGAGGCAGCAGGGCCAGCGTCCAAGGCTTAGCACCAGGGACAGGGCCTACTTAGCCAGAACCTGAACCTTGGGCTTGTCCAGAGACCTCTCCATTGTCCCGAGGGGGAGGCTAGAAGAGGATACAGTGTAAACAAGCACTTAGAGGTGGATGTGCACGCACATAGAAGGTGGGGCAGGGGGCCCCCAGGCTGCAAGCCTGCCTGTCATCCCTTTTTCCCCTTCCTCTTCCTCCTCCTCCTCTTCTTCCTCCTCCTCCTCTTCTTCTTCCTTCATTGTTGTTTTAAGTGGTACTGGGGATTGAACCCAGCCCTTTACACCTAGCTCCATCCCCAGCCCATTTTTTTATTTCCATTTTGAGACAGAATGACACTAAGTTACTCCAGCTGGCCTCTGACTTGTGATCCTCCTGCCTCAGCCTCCCACAGTGCTGGGATGACCACACCCAACTTGTCTGACTTTCTTTCAAGTTGAAAGTCCAAGGGTAGGTGGGGCAGCTGGCACTACTGAACTACTGTGGTGACCTCAGGCCAGAGGGACATTAAAAAGGATGCGGCCTGGCTGAGCCATGCAGGATGGGGACTTCACCTGGTGGTCCCCAAGTAGGGCCCATCTCTCTCTGCGCCCAGCAGCAGCATGTCCTGGCTCACTGTCTGGCCGTCCTCTGGGTGAAGGTGAGGGTGGAGAGAGGAAGGCCTGAGTCCTGGGGCTGGGGACGAGAAGGAGCCCACCCCTTCCTGAGTCCCCTGGCCTCTGCTCTGGGCCCAGGGCTTTTATATCACTGGCTTCTAGATTGGTTCTTAGGACAAGTATATTCTTGTCATTTAAAAAGATGATAAACTGGATGTGGTGGCGCACGCCTGTAATCCCAGCACTCGGGAGGCTGAGGCAGGAGGACCCTTGTGAGTTCAAGGCCAGCCTGGGCTACAAAGTGAGCTCAAGACCAGCCTGAACTGCATAGAAAGACCCTGTCTCAAAAAGAAAAAAAAAAAAGGTGATAACTAGCCAGGCATGGTGGCACACGCCTGTAATCCCAGCACTCAGGAGGCTGAGGGCAAGAGGATTGTTGCAAGTTTGATACCAGCCCAGGCTACAAAGTAAGCTCAAGGCCAGCCTGAACTACCTTGTCTCCAAAAAAAAAAAAAAAAAAAAAAAGGATAACTGTGGAGCTAAGGCTTTCAGCCTGAGGGAAGATCTAGCAGTAGTCACAAGACCGAGAGTCACCCCTGCTCCTTTTGGCGCCTGGCACAAGTGAGAGCAGCGAGATATGTGCATCTCCTAGAAGTGTCCAAGGGCAGTGGGAAGGCTCTGTGCCGTGGAGGAGAGAACAGCAGGGGTAGCACGAGGCCTACCAGCTCCCTAGCTGAGACAGGGGCCACCTCCCCGGCCCTGGCACCCCTGGGAGCCCAGCGTTCTTCTGGTGACGTGTAATCCATGCCACTGAACTTACTTTCTAAACGTGCAGTTCAAAGGCTTTCAGCAAACTTCACAATCCAATTTTAAAGTATTTTCATTACTCCCAAAAGGTCACTTGCACCCATTTTTTGGTCCCTGGTGTCTGTTTTGTGGTCACATCCCTGCCCATCCCAGTCCCAGGCAGCCACCAATCTCCGGTCTGTCGTTTCTGGATGCATCGTGTGACTGGAATCATGACACATATGGCCTTTTGCCTCTGGCTTCTGTCACTATGCAGGCTTTGAGCTGTACCCATGTTGTAGCCGGTACCAGCACCTCACTCCTTCCAGGGCAGAACTGTGTTCCATTGTACGGATAATACACCCTTCGCTTTTCCTTCACCATTCTATGGGCTTTTACATTGTTTCCACTTTTTTTTTTCCCTCCTCCTCCTTTCTTTTTAATGGTACTGAGAATTGAACTCAGGACCTTCACACTGAACTACATCTCCAGGCGCTTTTTTATTTTGAGGGTCTCACTAAGTTCTTAAATTGGCTAGACACATTTCAAATTTATGATCCTCCTGCCTCAGCCTCCCAGAGTGCTGAGATTATACCCATGTACTACCACACCTGGCCGTTTCCATTTTTTGACTATTATAAGTAATGCTCTTGTGATCATTTGTAACAAATCTTTGTGGGACCTTTATTTTCTTTTTCCTCGGGTCAGTAGATACGTAGGAGTGCCTTAGCCAGGCGATATGGTAAATCTTCTTAAATTCACTGAGAATTATTAAGCTGTGCATTTCCACAAGCACCATGTGAGGATCCAGCTTCTCCACAACCTCACCCCACACACATTAACATTGTCCAGCAGAGAGGAGAGTGTCAGGGTGGCAGAACCAAGGCCCTGCGCCCAGGCCTCCCTGACTCACAGCCCACCCTCCTTCCACCTTGGCAAGGCAGGGCCTGGACTCAGGTCTACCTGGGCTGGACTCCAGCAGCAGAGAGAGGGGTGATGGAACCGCTCCTGCCTCCCCTGGGGCACTGGCACCAGCGGAGGCCATGGCGGGGACCTTGTCTCTGGAAGGGGGTAGATGGCAGATGGCATGGTCCAGGTTCTGCCCAGGCAGAAGAGGCATAAGGGACTTTCTTTCTGCTCCTGCGCTGGCCTGGCCTGGCCTGGCCTGTGTGTTTTGCAGGCTGCCATGGGCCTGACCGGTCCTGGTTGAGTCCCCTGGACCCTCACACCTGGCCCTGCCCCAGGAACCTGACTCCATCCTGAGAGCTCAGAGTCGGCATGCAGCCTGAGTAGCACAGGGCAGGGATGCGGGCATCCTTTCCGGCCATCTCCCTTAGACCAAGGCCAGTGGGAGCACCCTGATGGCACTACCTCTGAGGCCAGATGGGGCTGGCCAACAGGTGGCAGCACTGCCCCGGGGTCATTGTAGAAGGCCACCCTCACCCAAGGATGAGGAGGGCCCCCCCAGAGCCTGGACCACTCAGACTTCCTTTGTGGGCAACTTGAACTTGGAAAAGGAAGGACATGGGAAAGTGTCCTTCACTGAACACCAGCCGTGTACTGGTTCTTTCCCACACACCATTCCCGCCAGCCCTCACTAATCCTGAGAAATGAATCAGGTTCCCGGTGAAGGTATCTGAACCCTCTGGGCCTGGTGGTCAGTCGTCCCCACCCACTACCCACAGCTTGAGCCACCATCCAAGCTTCAGAGGCCAGGTAGTGCCCTGGATGGTGTCCCAAGTGTGACTGTGGCATCAGGCATCCGTGGTCAAAGTCCTCCTGCCACTCCCTGGTGTGTGGCCCTGGGAAAGGGCTGAGCCTGTCTGAGCCACGCTGCCCATCTGTGAGTGAGCGCTTGACCCAGCTGGTGTAGACTGAGAGCAGGCAGAGGATGAGCCACTGACTGCTGCTCATCCATACTAGAAAGTTTGCAGCCTGGGCCTGGGGTCTGACGGTTTCTGGTGCCGCCAGATCCTTCCAATGTTCTGATCCTCTGCCCCCCTGGGTCTGTCCTCACCTGTTTCCGGGGCAGGAAGACCACACCACAGCTGGGATGAAGCAGGAAAAGTCCCAACCCTCTCTGGCTCCAGGCCAAGCTGACCTCCTCCTCCAGGCACTCTCCAGCCTACCTCAGCCCTGACTGCTTGCCAGCCTGTGGCCCCGTGCCCACCGTGTGTGCAGCAGCAGCAGCAGCAGCAGCAGCAGCAGCAGCAGCAGCAGCAGGGCTCTAAGCTTGCCTGGGTCTCACTTGGTCCCCTGGGGACAGCTGGAGAAGGTGTAACCACGCTGTCCTCTCCCTGCAGAGGGGGCTCTGTGGACGACCAGGGCCGACGGGCGAGTCCGCCTGCGCTTGGACCCCATCTGCTGTCAGCCCCCCTACACTGTGCACCGCATGTTCTACGAGGCCCTGGACAAGTACGGGGACCTCAGTGCTCTGGGCTTCAAGCGCCAGGACAAGTGGGAGCGCATCTCCTACTACCAGTACTACCTGATTGCCCGCAAGGCCGCCAAGGGCTTCTTGAAGGTGAGGCTGAGCCACATCCTCCCTGTCCAAGTCCCATTTCCTGGATGGTCTCCTGTCTCTGCCCCAACTCTCTGCAGGGGAGGCCTTAGAAATGGTGACTTTAACCCACCCCACTTATTGAGCCAATACTGCCTTAGGCTGAGGGTTTACATTTATTGAACCTTTGCCAAGCTCTTGATACCCACGGTCACCTGCTGTCACATTTAAAATGACCAGACTTCTGGGGCCTTGCTGAATCCCCAGGGATTCCTAGGCAGGGTGGAGCCCAGGTGTCCTGCAGGGACCAGGTGTGGAGAGAGACCCCTTCCTTGCCCTTCCCTGGCTGCCTTCACTCACCTGTCTGCCTTTGTCCTGCAGCTTGGCCTGGAGCGAGCCCACAGTGTGGCCATCCTGGGCTTCAACTCCCCTGAGTGGTTCTTCTCTGCAGTGGGCACTGTGTTTGCGGGGTGCGTGACTGGGAGGGGTGGGGCTGGGTGGGCTGGCAGTGGGCAGAGAGCTGGGAGGGTCGTGTTACCCCCCAGTGGCGCTCTCCCTGGAGCTCTCTGGGGAGGGGGTTCAGGGGTAGGTAGGGGTAGGGGTGCCCCTGCACCTGCCCAGGTGTGAGTCCTCCGGGTGTCCTGCAGTGGGATTGTCACCGGCATCTACACTACCAGCTCCCCGGAGGCCTGCCAGTACATTGCCCACGACAGCCGCGCCAACATCATCGTGGTCGACTCACAGAAGCAGCTGGAAAAGATCCTAAAGGTTTGGGGGAGAGGGGCCAGGTGGAGGTGAGGGTAGCTGTCCTCACAAGACCCCTTCTCTAAGGATGTGGGCATCCCCAGCCAGGGCTCCCCTCATCCTAGCAGCAGACCCCATCCTCATCACACGTTGAACCCAGCAGGGTGATGGTTGTCTCCCTTCTGGCAGGTCAGGAAACTGAGGCCTGCATAGCTGAAAGGCTGGGGTCACCGGGTTGGGGCTGGTATTTGTGGCAGCCCACTGCCTCTCATGGCCTCTGGTAGGGAGAGAGTCAAAGCTAGCCCAGGGCTGGGGGCGAGGGGCTAGGTCCACTCATGACCAGATCTGTGAGCAGTAGCTCAGGAACCACCCAAGGCCACTGGAGTCTCTGGGGCCCTCAAATAAGATGACATCTGGGCCATACTAGGTCTTGGGTTGCCTGGGCCTCTGTGTGAGAGAAGTGCTGACAGCTTGGACCAGAGTCTCTGTGGGAAGTGGGAGGAGGGAGTGGTGTGAGAGCTGCCACAGAGCAGGGGAAGCAAGTGCCGAAGACAATGTCCCCACATGCCCACACTGGGTGATGGTGACCTGGTGACACCTCTGGCCCAGCTGCACGCAGCATCTGTCGAGGTCCTCAGGTCTCCCTGCATCCAGAGAAGGCTCCAAGACTGACTTTGGATGCTGAATGCATCCCCTGGGCCTTGGCCTGCCCGTCTGCACCTCAGGGCCAAGGGTCTCCAGCCTCTCATGACCACAGGACCTGGGTCTCCAGATGGCCAGGCCTGGTGTCTCCTACACCTCCCATGATAGAAAGCAGCCAGCTGGGGCTAAGGGTAGCAGGGTCCCCTGTCCGGGCCATGGCCAGGTCTTAGGGCAGGATGTCCAAGCGCACAACTGTGGGCAGAGGGACAAGGCACTGAGAAGCCTGGGCCAAGGACACCAGCACAGGTGGAGAGGGAGGCCCTGAGGACCTCAAAAAAGCTAGGAGGCAGAACATGCCTGTCCCTGAGGGAAGGAACAAGGGCACACATGGCTGTGGCTGACTCCTAAGGGCCGCTGAGGCCAGGCACCATGGGGGGGAACTGAGGGAAGCCCCCTCTGTCTCCAGAGTCTGGCCAGGACTTAGGTCAGCTACCTGAGTACCAGGTCCTCTAAATCAGGGTGGCTTCAGGGAGTGAACCCATGCTGTCTACCAGGACACTGAGCATGGTTAGTGCCCCGCAGCGCCATCTTGAAACTCACTACAAGGCTGGAGCTGGCCCCCACATTGACATCATGCACCCAGCTGGGGCTGCGCCCAGATCCAGGCTCCCAGGGCTGGGAGCTGCAAGTTATCTGCATGCCCTCTAATCTGCCATGTGGTGGGCCTGTCTTTTCTGTCCAGTGGAGGTTTGTTGCGTGGAACTCTTTCTCGTGAGGATTGTCCTGCCTCTTCGTAGTCCCTTCTCTGCCCCACTCCTACCAATCCCTATGCTTGCACGGCTCCCTTCGGATCATCTCCATCCTGTGTGGCTGGGTAAAGGGTTTCATGCTGGGAGAGGATGGATAAGTGTGAATCACACGGCCCAAATGAACTTCTGCAATGAGGACAGCAGAGCGTCCCAGCACCACCCTAGGTTCTTGGGAATGGTTGGCAGAGATCCCCAGTACTGTTGCTCAGGCACCCCAAGACCTAGTGTGGCCCAGATATCATCATATTTTGGGGCCTCAGAGACCCCAGAGGCCTTGGATGGTTCCTGAGCCACTGTTCACAGACTCGGTCACAAGTGGACCGAGCTCCCTGCCCCCAGCCCTGGGCCAGCTTTGACCTGAGGTCTTGGTGGTTTGAGATTTGTCTGAGAGCTATGCTGGCAGGACCTGGGCTGCCACACATGGGACCATTAGTGAGGGAGTCCTGCATTCCTCCAGATTCTCCCTCATACCAGGACCTAAGGAGTGGAGGGCTGGGGAGTTCACAAAGCCCCAGTAGATGCGACACGTTCCTCGAAGCAGGTTGTTAATCTAATTCAAATACCACCTCCTGTCTCCATCTACAGCCAGAGAAACTGAGGCTGAGAGTAGGGAATGACCACTTGGGCCACTATTTAAAATAAATTCTGTACTACAAAGGCTTTTGTTACAAAAACAGATAGAACTACTCCAACCTCACATCTGCATCAGATTCCATCATTGTCAATGCGTTTCTCCGTGCTCAATTCTTCTATCCTTCCATGTGCAGAAGCATTTAAAGGCAAACCTTTGTCTTTCATGCTCCTCTAAAAAATGCAAATTCTTTCTTAAATAATTGTTATAACTTTATCATGAGTAAAATAGTTCTTTTGCATCACCTAATATACACATTTTTTTGTCAATATTTTCACTATAGTAAAACATACATGACATGGGCTGGGCGTGGTGGCACATGCCTGTAATCCCAGCACATGGGAGGCTGAGGCAGGAGGATCATTGCGAGTTTGAGACCAACCTGGGCTACAAAGTGAGCTCAAGGCTAGCCTGAACTGCATAGTGAGACCCTGTCTCAGAAAGACCAAAAAAAGACATGACATGACACCTACCATCTTAATATTTGAATAGTTGTGCGACCCTCGCCACCATCCATTCCCAGAGCTCTGGTCTTGCCAAATTGAAACTCTGTACAGTAAGCAATGACTCCCCGCAAAGTAGCCAGAAGAGAGGATGTCGAGTGGCCTCACTCTGAACAAACCATAAATGTTTGAGGTGATAGCTATGCTCATTGCCCTGCTGGGATCTTTACACAGTACATCCTGTACTAAAATAGCATGTTCAACACCATAAATCTTAGGTGTTAATGTAAAAATTCTTTTTAAATGAACAAGCAACAACAACAAAAAACCAACCTTCTCACCCCTCTTCCCTCCAGGCCCTGATTACCACTGTTCTACATTGGGGCTCGCAGCCTTTCTGGTTGATTTATTTAAATTAGGCTCCAAACCAGGCAGAATGTGCAGGTCTCCTAAGTATCTTCTAATTCAGAACAAAGCTTTGCCCTTTGTTTCCCACGTGGTAGACTATTGTGATCCCCAGTGGGCATTACTACCTGGGAACTTGCTGGAAATACAAACCTGCAGGCCCCACCCAGCCCTACTGAATGAGACACTCAGGGGGGTGGACCTGGCACTCGGGCTCATCAGCTCTCCTGTGGCTGGGATGCACAGAGCCACAGACAGGCTGCAGAAACTGTCAGTGGCTTGTACAGTCTCAGGTTCGGGATGTGTCTGCTCGCCTCCCTTTTGGTCCTTTTCCAGCCCCCCTCCCCGACACTGAGGATTGAACTCACTCGGGGCTTTGCACTGAGCTATAACCCCAGCCTTGTTATGATTATTTATGTATCTATTTGATATTTCTGTACTGGGGATCTAACCCAGGACCTTCACATTGCATTCAGCCCAGCTCTTTTTATTGCTAAATTGCCCAGGCTGCGCTCTAACTTGCATTCCTCCTGCTTCAGCCTACGAGAGAGCTGGGATTACAGGTGTGCACCACATCATACCCGGTTTCCTCCTCGGTCCTTTAACTCCTTCCTCTAATCTGTTGATCTAAATGCTGTTATGTTTCATATGAGAACTTTCCTGGCAGAGGCCTCATGGTGGTGCTGGATATTTCCTAGTGTGTGGCTTTCAGTGACAACATCAGGTCCACCACTCTTCCCAGGGCTGAACGTCATCTGGACCTGGGGGGGTGACTGGTTCACCACTGCAAAACTTACCAGCTGCCTTCTTTATGGTTTTAGCATTCATTGGTCCTCTTGGCCTGAATTAATTATTGCATGAGGGTGGAAAATGTTGACTTACTCTTTTACTGGCAGAGAATTCTTGCCAAAGGAATTCCTAGCCCTCACTACCCTCTGCTGTCTGGTTTCTGAAACACTCTGTGTGCAGAGCAGGTGTGGTGACAGGATCATGGCCCATTTGATGACAGTACCATGCACTCGACAGTGTTGGGTAGAATGTTCTACAAATATCATGTCAAGTTAGTCAACAGTCTTGTAATGTTGGTTAAATCTTCTATATCCTTATGAGTTTTCTGTCTATGAATTGCTGAGACAGGAAGTATCAAATTTCCAATTATTACTGTAGTTTTAGCTATTTTTGCTTTTAGCGCTGTCGGTTTTTGCGTCACCCAGTTTGGAGGCTGTTATTAGACACATAAATATTTAGACTGTAAGCCCTTTGTCATTAAGAAATGTCCCTCCTCATCCCGTATATGAGTTCTTGTCCAAACCTGCTTTGCTTCAAAGTAATATACACACTTCCGGTTTCTTATGATTAGGGCTTGCATGTGTGTTTTTAAATTTCTTTTACTTTGAACCTGTGTCTTTGTATTTAAAGTTTCTTGTAGACAGTATGCAATTGGGTTTTATCTTTTTTTAATCCAATCTGAAATAATAGTCATGAATCCATCAAATGGCTATTTGCCTTCTCTTTGTCCCACCTGTTCTTTGTCCCTTTTTCCCCTTCCCCCTTTGAGTTGAGTTTCTGTTTTCTTCTGGGACTCTATGTTTACCTCCACTGTCTTATTAGCCATGCTGTTGCTATGTCAATGTGCATCTGTAATTTCTCAGTGTCACCCCATGTCACCGTGATGCAGAACAGTCCCCCTGTATCTGTGGGGTCCATGTCAGTGATCCACCCATCTCAGATAGCAATATCTGTAGTAGGGACATACAGACTTTTTTCTGTCACTGTTCCCTAAATGACACAGTATGACTATGTAGACAGCATTTATGCTCTGTTGTGCAAAGCTTCTAGAGGTGGTCTGAAGTGTGCAGGAGCACATGTGCAGAGCACGTTATCTCACACATGTGACTTGAGGCATCTTGGAGTTGGTACCTGCAGGGATGTGTGTCCACCCTCGTCTCTGTGTTGCCCATTTTGCTTCTACATAAGTTACAGACCTCAAATACATACAGTTGAATATCTCTGAGAGGAATTTACAGAAAGGAAAATGTTTTTTACATTCACCCACACTTGTCATTTCTGACCCTGAGTGCTTTTATGCAGATCTAAGCTTTCATCTGCTCTCATCTCCCTTCTGCCTTGAGAATGTTCCTCAGCCTTGCTTGTCACAAAGGTCGGATGATGACACATGCACTCGGCTTTTCATTGTCTGGGAAAGTGCTGAGTTTTGGCTTCATTTTCTTTAAAGTTTCATCTGGCCTATAATTCTGGGATGAAAAGGTTTCTTCCTCTCCTGTTTTCCTTCTTTCCTTTGTTTCTTTTCTTTCATCACTTTAAAGAATCCATTCCAATGTTTTCTCATCATGTACTTTCTCACAAGAAGTCTGTGATTTTCTAGCTTTGTTCCTTTCCATATATATATATATGTTTAAATCAGGAGTTCACAATGATACTTCCTTTTTTTTTTTTTTTTTTTTGCGGTACCAGGGATCGAACTCATGACCTTGTGCTTGCCAGGCAAGCACTTATGCCGCTGAGCTATATCCCTGGCCCCTCCCACCCCAGTAATCTTGATCTCACTCCCAACAATCAGACTGCTGAATGAAGCCTGGAATTCCCTTTTACCTGTGGAGTTTGTTCCACTAGAACGCAGCATCACAGCATTCTGTCATGGGCTCTTGGATACAACTGTCTGAGTGTGAGTGTGTATGTGTTTACATCACCCACCAGATTGCTAGGTTTCATTTCTTTCAGATCATCTTCAAATCTTAGGGAATCAGCTTTCCTTTTGTTTGATACCATTTACTTGATTCCAGAGTCAAAATTGTATAGGATATACTAAAATATTCTTTATTCCCATCCCTTACTTGTTACTGCCGTTCCTTTTCTGTGCTTATGGGCATTAATCTGATTAGTTTCTGGTTTACCCTTCCAGAGTCCTTTCTGGCCATACACACTCACATGCACACGCATGTCTTCACACCTGTTCACACTGAACCCTTCTCTTACACAAAGGCTGCATGCCCTACACATTCCTCTGTTCACTTTCTCTACAGGTATCTCAGTGTAGGACTCTCCTCTGTCCCCGTCCCTCTCCTCTCCATGATCACCCAGTGCTCCACTGTGTGGCTGGACCCTTGTTTGTCAGCCAGGCCCCTGGTGCCGCTGGTTTCCATCTCCCTGCCCTTCCCACCTTTAGTGCTGCAAGTTCTCACGACGTGAAACCATGAGTAAAGAATATCGATGGTCACACTGGTGTCAGGGGTCAGAGATGGGAGACCTAGAACCCTTGGCTATACGGTACCTGCCAAGTACTGGCAGATGAGGTTCTTCTCAGGATGTGACATGCTCCTTGCTGACGCCTGGTTTGCTTTTCCTGTCAATGCAGATCTGGAAAAACTTGCCACACCTGAAGGCAGTGGTGATATACCAGGAACCTCCTCCCACGAAGATGGCCAATGTGTACACGGTAGGGGGGGTGGTTAGGCCCTGGGTGAAGAAGGGCCATCTAGGCCCACCTGCTGATAGTACTGGCCATGTCCTTAATCTGGCTGCAGATGGAAGAACTCATGGAGCTGGGAAACCAAGTCCCCGAAGAGACCCTGGACAGCATCATCGAGGCCCAGACACCCAACCAATGCTGCGCCCTGGTCTACACGTCGGGCACCACCGGGAACCCCAAGGGTGTGATGTTGAGCCAAGACAATGTAGGCTGATGTCCAGACAGGTTGCTGGGTGGATGAGACCCAAGCTCCCTCTCGGGAAGGCCCTGGCCCAGCCTAGCCCAGTGAAGGGAAGGGAAGAGAGCTCAGGGGGTCCCATCTTGGGGGATTTCAGGCCTTTGAGCTACCCACTCAGAGTAGCCCCAGATGCCAGGATGACCATGGTGGTCAGCATGGCCAGGGATGGTAATGATCCTGGGGGCCCTGTCTGCCCCTAGATCACGTGGACAGCACGGTTTGGCAGCCAGGCGGGTGACATCCAACCAGCTGAGGTCCAACAGGAGGTGGTGGTCAGCTACCTGCCCCTCAGCCACATTGCTGCCCAGATCTACGACCTGTGGACTGGCATCCAGTGGGGGGCCCAGGTGTGCTTTGCAGAGCCTGATGCCCTGAAGGTCAGTGTGCCCTGCCACATGGGTGTATGGGGGAGTAGGCTCTGCAGGGTGTGGCTTGCACCTGTGCCCTGCTGTGCACCTGTGGGTGGCACCAATCAGACAGAATGTGTCAGCTCTCACTGTACAGTTTGATGCAAACAACCAAACGCACAAGGAAACTGAGGACATTAAATTGAGTTGAGTCACAGTGCCTCAAGCATGACCCGTTTAGAGGACACTCATAAATGGTCACCAGATGACTGCAGCCCTCCCCACATCCCAACCTCCTTATTTGAGCCACTGGGGAAATCTGCCAGCACTGCTAGGTTTCTCTGACCTGGCATCTCATGGCCGCAACAGAGTCATTTGTCTGTTCCTAAAGCAAGCACTGTGTGGGGAAACAGGGCTGTCCTGTTACAGTAGCGAAGGAAGAGTATCTACCCTAACAGCTGCAAGGAGACTGAGCTGTTTCTAAAGTTCCCAGCCCCCTGGCACCTAGACAACACCCAGATCCTATCTGCAAAGGGTGGAGGGTGGGTAGCAGTGAAGCCTCAGGCAGCGGCATGCAGCCTTGTCCCAGCCTCCATGAGCAGTGGGTGTGCCGGGCATACCTGGCCAGATGAGGGGCTTCCGGATCTCCTCACCAGACCTCTCTGTGGAGACAGGGGAGCTTGGTGAACACACTGCGTGAGGTAGAACCCACATCCCACATGGGTGTGCCACGTGTGTGGGAGAAGATCATGGAGCGCATTCAGGAGGTGGCCGCTCAAGCTGGCTTCATCCGGCGCAAGATGCTGCTGTGGGCCATGTCAGTGACCTTGGAGCAGAACCTCACCTGCCCCAGCAGGTATGGGAGCCTGGGGGTGAGAGGCAGGGGCAGCCGGCTTCCTGGGAACATGGGGCACAGTTCCTGTTGGCGCATCTGTTCTGGCCCTGTGGAGAGGTCCTGTCCATAGCTGTCCATGTCTCCACTCACCACAGCCTGGGGGAGACCTTGGCATCACTAAGTTCAGGCTGGGAGGACTGAAGCACTTCCTCAGGAGGGGAATGCATCTCCTGAGGAGCAGCCCCGAAGTCTCCCATGGGTCCCGTTGTCTATATGGCCTAGGTGACTGGGTGTCCACCTTCTCAGCCCTCCTGCCTCTCACACTATGGCTCACACCTCTCCCTGCCCCTTTTGATTGCCTGTCAAGTTCCCACCCAGTGCTGGGCGGCTCAGTGATGTGGATCTGGACGGGTTTCAATTACAAAATAGTTTCTGTGACCAGACTCTGAAACAGCATTCTGTTCCATGAACCAGGGAGGCGTCTGTACACCTCCAGCTTCATGCACACAAAGTGAAGCGTGACTATGTATGAACCCAGCGTTTGCAGGCTTCAAATGGGATTACACGTATGTGCCCATGTGAGTCCATGCATATACATTCCAAGTCTCTGCATGTATGTATGGCATGTGCACAATCTGCATGCATCTACGCACAGCTGGATCTACCCGACCCTCTGGCTCATGGCACACTTGCTCACAGTCACATGCATGTACACCAGTATTAACATGCATGTTCATGGCACCAACCAATCAGAACAGACCAGTCAGAATCTGGGAGGGGTGTGGCTCAGTGGTAGAGCACACAATCAGCATGAGCAAGACCCCGGGTTCAAGCTCCAGCACCAAAAAGAAAAAAAAAAGCATAGACCGCCAGAATGGCTGTGTCGATGTGTCCCACAGAACACCCACTCTTCTTGTGTGTTTCCTTCCTTCTGTGGACCTCACTCCTCTCCCACAGTGATCTGAAGCCCTTCACAGCCAGGCTGGCAGATTACCTGGTGCTGGCCAGGGTCCGCCAGGCACTGGGCTTTGCCAAGTGCCAGAAGAACTTCTATGGAGCAGCCCCCATGACGGCTGAGACACAACGCTTCTTCCTGGGTCTCAATATCCGCTTATATGCGGGCTATGGCCTCAGCGAGAGCACAGGTCCCCACTTCATGTCCAACCCCTACAACTACCGGCTCTACAGGTAAGGCATGGCCTGCACATCCTGCTGATACCCCTGCTTCTCTGTCCATACTGCAAACCCGACCATGGGGCTCTGGGCCACCAAGTTCCAACACTGATCCTGGGCTAAGCCCCTGCTCATCCTCCTTGGCCATCGGGTGGTCTTCGCTATGTGAGGCATGGCTGAAACAGCCCTAACACCCCAGGTGCCCAGCACCGTCCTCTCTGTAGGGTGCGTCAAATCCAAGGGTGACCCAGAAGGCTGCGGTTGGGGTGGGAGTGAGAAGACAGGGCCATCCTTCCAAGGGGCAAGAAAGAGTGGGTTCTGCACATGACCCGAAGTGTCGTCTGCTATGTTTCCATTCCCCTCTCCCTGCCAGCCCAACCTAAGCTGCAAGTTCTCGCATTCACATTTCATCCATTCATTCATTCAGTCACCAAAAAAAACTTTAACCCCACCTTTCCACTCTAAGTCCCCCATTGTAGACAGAAACCCTAGAAAAAGTGCCCTGGTTATCAGTGAAGACAGAGATTGGGGCCTGGGGTTCTCAGAGCAGCTGATCCCAGGCTCCTCCCTCCCCCACCCTTCATCCCAGCTCAGGCAAGCTGGTGCCCGGCTGCCTGGTGAAGCTAGTGAACCAAGACACGGAGGGTATCGGCGAGATCTGCCTATGGGGCCGCACCATCTTCATGGGCTACCTGAACATGGAGGACAAGACATGTGAGGCCATTGACTCTGAGGGCTGGCTACACACGGGTGACACAGGCCGCCTGGACCAGGATGGCTTCCTCTACATCACAGGGCGCCTCAAAGGTAAGTACCCTGCATCCAGTGGGTACCAGGAGGGGTCCACTCCCAGTACAGTGGCACCTGAGACCAGAACATGGCCTTTCTGGGTACCTCCCGCCTTTGCTCGGCCCACTTCTTGCAGGCAGGAGCTGTTATCACCCCTATTGGGGCCACAGGGAGGTGAAATGGCTCACCAAGGTCACCTAGGGTGTGGATGATGGGACTGGGAGTCACATCCCCTAGAGAAACAAGGTAGGGTGTCCTGTAAGATCCAAGGGTATAAACATGAGGTTTCTCTGCAGACACGGGTGGGGTGGAGAGCAGGATATGAACTGGACATAAACTTTAGAATAAAACATGAAACTTCAAGGACATTTCCCAGGGAGAAAGGGAAGCAAGTTGGGGAGACCTCTGAGGAAAAATATTTTACTTCCTTTACACAAGTGAGTGCAACATGGGTGCATGTGCGTACATGCCCACATGCGTCCAACACACACATACACATGCACACACATATGTACATTTCACAGAAGAAACTGAATCTTGGTGAGTGGGTTCACAACTTCCTGGAAATCACACAAACGGGTGTTTCATTAGGTCTAGGTTCTAAATGATGGAGGCGTGGATCCCAGGGAAGGACGGGACAGCCGCTATTTGGGCCCCAGGTTATGCAAGTTTCAGACTTCTGGGTGGTGAGACCCCGTGTTGCCGCATACACCACCTGGTGCTGGCCTTTTGAAACAGCAAGCAAATGACCCCATTTCTTTGCCAGGTGAAGTAGCCAGAAAACAGAATTCAACCAGAGCTGGCCCTGCTTTTAGAAATAGGGTGCAAACATCATTACCAAATACATATTCAGTTGGCCCAATATTGCTTCTAGAAAAGACCATCATCTTCCTACAGTACCACCTTTTCCTTTGTCAAGCAGTTGTCTAGGAGAGATCTATCTTTGGACTATTCTGTTCCATTGATCTATTTTCTGGCCTTTGTGCTAATTTCTCAGGCTCTTATTTTCTTTCTTTCTTTCTTTCTTTCTTTCTTTCTTTCTTTCTTTCTTTCTTTCTTTCTTTTCTTTCTTCCTTCCTTCCTTCCTTCCTTTCTTCCTTCCTTCATCTCTCTCTCTCTCTCTCTTTCTCTCTTTCTCTCTTTCTCTCTCTCTCTCTCTCTCTCTCTTTCTCTCTCTCTCTCTCTTTTTCTCTCTCTGTCTTTTCCTTGGTCTTTTTGAGACAGGGTCTCACTCTGTAGTTCAGAGGGGCCTCGAACTCACTTTGTAGCCCAGGCTGGCCACAAATTCCCATTGATCCTTCTGCCTCAGCCTCCTGAGTGCTGGGGTTATAGCCATCATGCCTGGCTACTAGGGATCTTAATTTCTGTAACTTTATGGTAGAGCTGCTGTTATAGTCCCAGGTCGAGCATGTCCTAAAACCTTGATTATTAGGGACCTGGCCAAGATCCCAAACTGCTTGTATGAGGGGTATGGTTAAAAGATTAAATAAGAAACAGACAAATTTAGTAATGCATGAAGAGGGGCTGGGAGGACAGTGCCTCAGGATGGACAGAGACCGAGACACTCCAAGGCATCTACTAGTTCTTGGGTGTATACAGTGATAGGAGGGATTAGCGGAAGATGCAAGGTTGATACTTAGGGGGCAACAATGGACAACTTGGGATGACTCCAGAGAGCAGAGATGATTTTATGCTAAGAAGGATCTCGCAATGTAATTTTTTAAAATCTTAGTGGTCTTAGTGGGTGGAGAGGATGGCCTGTCTCTAAAGAGATAATGGAAAATCTCGAAAGGGTAATACCGATAATCCCAAGCCTCCATTTATCCCTTAGGGAGGTATGCAAAATTAGCCATTATGAGTTTGTGGTCCCCAACACTTGATCCCAAACCATCCCCAGCCCCAGGAAAGCTCCAGGTGCCAGTCCTTTCTATCTCTTTTAACACTACCTGCAACCCCAAAGGCTGTGTGTCTGCTCACATCCACCTCTGCCTGCCAAATCCACTCCTACCCAGCATCCATTGGGGCTGGTGCCCCTTGCCTCACAGTGCCTGTTCACCCCTTGTCTTGCTGTCCCATGAGGTTGGCAGAGAGCCAGACACAGGGGGTGCAAGTGAGCTTTGTTGACTCAGACAGGTAGGGGTGGAGTACAGTCTCACTCCAGTCAGCCAGACCATCTTCACAGACTTTTCACCCAAAGACCAGTTAGCGCATTGAGCGCCTTGCACACAGAGACACCTCAGCTTTTTTTTCTTCTTAATTTTTAAAATTTTGTATTAGTCCACGTTTGCAACACATGGTTACATTCACCAAGGGGAGCTGGTGTGTGTCCATAACGCATCTCAGCTCTTTGCATGTCCCCTCCCCTCCCTTCCCTCTGTCAGGATGAAAGGCGACCCATGGGTAAGTAGAAAAAAGCTATGAGAAAAGCTCAAGGAGGGAGAGGTTGGTGTGGATTGAGGGTGGAGGAGTGGACCGTGCAGAACAGGCTGTCTGTGGAAAGATGGGAAGAAAGGGACGGGGCACACCCATGGGAAGGACACCAGCACCATAAGAGGCACTGGCCTGGTGGCTCTGGAACTGGACTGGGCTTAAACCTTAGCTCTGCTACTTACTTGCGTGTGACCTTGGACATTGCTGATCCTCCCTGTGTCTGTTTCCTCATCTGCAAAATGATAAGAGAGCTGGCTTGTTCTTTTTGCTGGGCATGGTGTAAAAGCTCTGTGAATAGGGGGTCAGGGTCAAATCAGAAGCAACACTTGCTATGGGAGTGGGAGGGCACCGCAGAAGGAGCCAGGGCTGGACTTCTGGGTGGCAGTGTCCTCAGAGGCACCCTGGTCTCTGCGAGTGTGAGAGGCCTCCCCAGGCACTGCCTGTGCTCAGGGCACCCAAGCTGGGGATGAGGCCAGGCCGTGCTCAGCCAGCACCTGGTCTACACCAAGAGGGACGGGCCTTCCTTCCCCAGAGCTGATCATCACGGCGGGTGGGGAAAATGTGCCCCCCCTGCCTATTGAGGAGGCTGTGAAGACGGAGCTGCCCATCATCAGCAACGCCATGCTGATCGGTGACCAGAGGAAGTTCTTGTCCATGCTACTCACCTTGAAGGTGTGTGGGGTGCTGGGTCTGAGGGGAGGGGTTGCGGCCTGACAGAAGCTCTGCAACCCAGGGCTCAACCGGCTTGATTCTGAGTGCAATTATAGCACAGGGAAAGTCCTCTGTTCCCAACAGGCCACTGAGGTGAGGCGTCCCCTCCCCCAGCAGGAACTCAGGTCCCAGGGTTGTAGATAGGCAGGAACAAGGCCCCTTTTTCCAGATGATGACGTCACTGACTGAGGGCTCAACATGGTGGCACTGTTCATTCTAGGACCCTCCCTGAAGCAGCCCACCATTACTAGCACCTCGCTGTCTGCTTCCTGCAGAGCGGGGCTGGGGCTCACCTGTCTTCTGGCTTTTCAGTGCACGCTGGACCCAGACACCTCTGACCCAACCGACAACCTAACAGAGCAAGCTGTGGAGTTCTGCCAGAGGGTGGGCAGCAGAGCCAGCACTGTGTCTGAGATCGTGGGCCAGCGGGATGAAGCTGTGTATCAGGCCATCGAAGAGGGGATCCAGAGGGTCAATGCAAATGCGGCCGCCCGGCCTTATCACATCCAGAAGTGGGCCATTCTTGAGAGAGACTTCTCCATCTCAGGAGGAGAGTTGGGTAGGTTTCACTGTCCTAGGGGCTGTGGGAAGCAGAGGCCACAAGGTGTCAGGTAGGAGTTCACGAGGAAGCAGTCATAGCTGGCAAAGGTCTGGGATGGATCTTTCGATGGCAGTCACATATCTTCCTGTGGGAGGACACTGACCACCAAGAGTGTGGGTTTGTGGTTGTGCAGAGCCTGGGGAATATAAAGTTGACCCTCTGTAGCTGTGGGTTCCACACAAGTGGATGCAACAACTATACATGGAAACTATTTGGGAAAAAAATGCTCCTCCTGTACTGAACATGTAGACCATGTTCTAGTGGTTATTCCCTAAACAGCACAAAGAGCAACTATTTATATAGCATTTCCATTGTGTTGGTGATGGTATTATAAGTAAAGATGATTCAAGGTACTTGGAGGATATGCCTAGGTTATATTCAACTATTCTGTTTTATGTAGGCATTTGAGCATTGTGGGCTTTGATGTCTAGGGTGGAGGATCCTGGAACAAATTCCCCAGGAATACAGTCACAGGGGTGACTGTATAGGATATGTGCCAGGACTTATTAATTTTAACATAGCCCTTGGTTTTGCCTTGAGTATGGGACTGATGTCCCTTTCAAATCCCAATAGACCCACCAGGCAATTCCTGGCCCTGCTGGTGTTCAGACTGGTGTTGCCAGGCCATCGAGGACACTGCTGTCATCTGCAGTCAGCTCACGTGATGGGTTAAGGGATGATACTGTCTGGATCATAATGCAGGGTCAGAGAAGCCTGAGGTGCATCCTCAGCTGGCCAGTGGAAGCTGCTCCTGATTGGGCATCTTGGGGTGCTCATGGCACATGGCCCCCCTCAATGCCAGCAGGTTAAACTCAGTGGGACCAGCTTCAGCAATACTGAGTGGTAGTTGGAGGCCTCAACATCTCGTTGTCTGGGGTTGACAAACTAAACATGAGGTAAAGCACATCCAAGATGTCCTCCCTCAGCAAATGATGATGTTGAAGCTTCCAGTTACACAGTCAGGGGTGACATAGACTACCAGGACCTCAGCATGCTTCAGGTGGGAAAAACCAAAGCCGAGAAAAGTGACTGAGGGAGGAGGTCTCACTAACATCTTGACAGGGGCTCCACACCCCATCATAGTGCACTAGAGCTATCCCCAAAACACAGAGGTCATTAGAGCATTAGCTATCTGTTACTGTGTAACAATCGCCCCCTAGTGGAGCAATAAATACTTGTCTTCATTTCAGAGGGTCTGGGAGCCCCACATCTCAGCTGTGGTTCTGACTGGAATCTTTCCTGAAGTCACTGTGAGCCAGGGGCCATCACCCAGAACTGGAAGCTGCAGTGCTCCTGTCATGTGATTGTGGGTGCCTCGATTCCTTGCCAGCTGTGAGACAGACCTATTCTGGCCTCGGGGCCTCTCCATGGGCCGCCATAATGCCACATAATATGGCAGCCGACCGGTCCCAGGGAGATGACCTCTAAGAGCCTAAGGCAGAAGCTATAAGAGTGTTTATTTTCATTTTTGGAGTAGTTTACAGGTCCTCTCTATCTGCATGTTCCACACCCACAAAAGACAACCAGCCTTAGATTGAAAATATTTTTTTAAATGAATTGGTATTAAACATGTACAGAATTTTCCTTGCCATCATTCCCTAAACAGTAACAGTGCATCTATTCACATTGCATTTACTTGGCATTGTAAGTAACCTGGAGATTATTTAAAGAATATGGGACAAAAAAATAAATAAATGAATGAATAAATAAATAAAGCAAGTATATGGGAGAAGCAAGGCATGGTAGTGAATACCCATAATCACAGCACTATGGGCTGGGGATATAGCTCAGTGGCATAACTGCCTGCCTGGCAAGTGCAAGGTCATGAGTTTAATCCCCAGTACTGAAAAAAAAAAAAATGATGTTTGTCAGTGCTCTAGGACACTGAGGCAGGATGATCATAAGTTTTAGTCCAGCCTGAGCTACTTATCAGTTTAGCAAAATCCTGTCTCAAATACTAAAAAAAAATAAAATAAAATTGAGGGGAGGCAAGGATATACAGTGGTGCCTGGGTTCACAAACTTAATTATTTCCACAGTTCTGGTTGCAAACCAAATTGGACAAGGACTGAATCAAGGTCTACACAGAACCTAACCATTGAATTTGATTTGCTTCTGGCCCAATTTGGTTTGCGACCAGAAATGCGGAAAGAATTAAGTTCATGAACCAACACACTGCTGTAGCTCTGTGAGCCCCCAGGTTCAATCTCTAGTACCAGGGTGGAGGACATGCCTGGGTTATACACAAATACTATGCCATTTCATTTTTTTTTTTTAAGTAGGAAGAATAATTTTTTGAGGGAAAGAAAGCTTCTAAGAGGGACAGAAGGGGGCTCAGCAAGTGCGTTGCCATTTTATGTAAGGACTCGAGCACTTTCAGATCTAGGCATCTCCTGGGCCGCAATCCCCAGTGGATCCTGGGAGACAAGTGTATTCATTCAAGGGACAGAATCCAAGTGAGCAGAGGGTCAGGCATGGGCACAGGTCACAGGCAAGACGGCCACGGTTCACATTGCCTCCCCATCCACTGGGAAGAAACTACAGTCATTTCTGACCTATGCATTGCTGTTGGTCACAAACCAGCCCTGGCCACTGCAGAAGCCTCCTCAGGGTGTGATGCCCAGAGGCTTGGGTCTGAGAGGCTGGCACCTTGCTCTGCCTTTCTCGCCTGGCCCACTCCTGAGTCTGCTTCTTTGCACCTCTCAGAATCTGCAGAGCCTGGGCCTCACTTGCTTCTTCCCGCTTCTCTTTTAGGTCCCACCATGAAACTCAAGCGGCTCACAGTCCTGGAGAAGTACAAAGATATCATTGATTCCTTTTACCAAGAACAAAAGAAGTAACTGGGGCCATCCCTGTGATTCCCAATGAGAAGAGAAAGCAGCCTCTGCCTGCAGAGGTGTCTCCGAGTTCCAGGCTCTCCCGTGTGGCCGCAGAAACTCAGGTCTGTCTGGCTTCCAGGCCAGAGTTCGACTCCCACATCTACAACTCCAAGAAGCTCCATATGCGGGTAGTTTAAATTCTGCTTAAGTGTTCAGGTGATGAAATCAACTCTTCTTTCACAACTAAAGGGTTGATACTGCTCGGCCCTAACTCCAGGGAGACTTACCAAGCCATAGCTCAACAGTTCACCAGAGGCCGGGGTGGGGGGTGGGGAGTCATCTTACTAGTTTGTGCTGCAGGTAAAGCCATCTAGCTTACTTAACGGCCAGACTTTGGAATCTTCTTGGATACTGCCTAATAAAACTGCTGCTCTCATGTGACTGTATTTAATATGTAATATGAATATTAAACTTTTAACATAACTGTCAGTACCTGGTTTTTGTGTCAGTTGAGCAAGCAGGGCATAGGGCAGTGAGTACTTAGCCTGTGGGACAGTGCATCTGGCATGAGTGACCATTTGCACACTGTTAGTGCCAGGAAGCATGGGTCAGTAGGGTGATGTAGTAACTAGAGCCCATTCTGGCATCCGCGCATTACCACCAGGCCATCCTCCTACTCTGTCTTCTGTGAGTGGTCATTCTTAGCAATAAGCTGAGCCGAATTGCCCCAAGGCACCTGACCAGGAAAGGCAGAAGGCGTACATCTTGGTTGTTTTGGAATTCTTTATTTCTGTGAACCAAGAGCCACTGGTAATTAGCACAATCTAATAAAACAAAGGAAGCAGCAGCATAAACAAAATAAAATACACGTAAGGATTGCTGGTCTGGTTACAAACTTAAAAGATGACCCACACGAGGGTATCTGTTAAGAAATCCCCTTGTGATCTGAGGACATTATGCAAAGCCACAGGTTTGCAAATTGACAGGGGCAAGGGAAGACACATTGCCTTTAATATGGGGCCAAAGTGCATCTGCTCATGCTGCAGCCAGGGCAAGGGTGTGGGGACAGGGGAGCTGAAAGTCACAGCCTGAGAAGATGGGGCTGTGGGGTGAACTGTTTCATGAGTCCACTCCCTCTGCAGTCACACCTTAGGCAGAGGGCAGGGACTGGCTGAAGCGCACAATGATTTGGAGGCAAAGGGGCTAAGTCAATAGCCAGCACCCTGGTTCCTCAACTACAGCTGAAACACCAGGGACCAGACCTTGAGCAGTGCTGCCTGGGAGTAGCAGCAAATGGAGCCACCTCCCTGCACTGATGGTAGAGGGAATGTGACAGGGTTGGCTCCTGGCCCAGCTCAGGTAGCACAGGGCTGGGGGCCTTGATGACATGGGACAGCGACAGTGTATCCAGGGTGAAGGTGGCACCCCCCAGGGCTTCACCAGGAGCCGGAGTGTTGAACTTCAAAGTAAAATCATTAAATACAAGATACATGTGGGACTTTGTATATAATATATTATCTGTATGTTAACAAAATTATATTGCTCGTTATGTTTCTTGGATCTGAAATTTTTATTCATAATAATTCATGTAAAGGAAGCATCTGCCTTTATTTTCCATGTCGCTAAGAAATATACCATTTTTGCTGTTTTAGACGTGAACTTTCCCAGGAAATTTCTCCTGTGCCCATTTAAGCTTTATAAGAATGTCCTCTTGTGCTATTATATCAATGTCCTGTTTTATTTCCATTATGTTTCTCATAAACCAAAGAAAGATAGGACTTTTGTTTAAAAAGTTACATGTTTTCTCTTATTAATTGTGTATCATAATATTTACAGCTGAGGAAAAATTATTTAAACTAAAGTATAAAATGGTTAACAATGGCAAATGATACAGTCCACTTGGAGTTTACAAAACAATGTTTACCAGACAGACATTTAATAAATAAAACAAGCACTCGGAAAAAGTCCTTTGAAAGCAGGTCAGAGACACCCCCTGCATCCTTTGCACAGACTGGTTAAAAAAAGGCCAGATTTTAAAATGTGCTGTCAAGAAACAAGCAAACCAAATGCACACAGAATGGCAGGTGCCTACGGAGAGGTTTACAAGGCGGCGTCCGTTAGGAGTGATTGCAGCATACACCACTGGTGACCGTTAATCTAAATCTTTCACTCGGCGACAGATTTCTTCTGTGAAGTCTGAGCACTTTGAACTGCCTCCCAAATCTTTCGTTAAACTCTGGGAAAAGAAAACAGCAAGAATAAATAAGGACCCTCACTCTGAACTAAAGCAAGGATACTGTCGTTCAGAGCCTTCAGTGAGATGTGAGCTGAGCAAGGAGCTTGCCTGCTCCAAATTTCACTTAGCTCCTCTTTTCAGAGTTAGGCTCCCACATACCATCTACTCCCCAGGAGGACTTACAGGGAGTCCGTAAGAACACTCAGAAACACAGATGCTCCTGCTATGAAAGGCAGCACCCAAATTTCTCCTTTGTTCATACATAAGTCCCTCAGAAAATGCTGTCTGATGATGCATATTTAAATAAAAGAAGCCAGGCATGGTGGGGCATACCTATAATCCCAACACTTGGGATGCTGAATCAGAAGCATCGCTGTGAGTTCGAGGCAAGCCTGGGCTACAAAGTGAGTTCAAGGCCAGCCTGAACTGCATAATGAAACCCTGCCTCAAAAAGATAGATAGATAGATAGATAGATAGATAGATAGATAGATAGATAGATAAATAAATAAAAGAAAAACTAAACGAGAGGTTTTACAAAGTCCATGGGAAATTTTTGAAGCTTAAAAAGCTTAAGACATACTCTGATCTATGGCACAGCACCTACCTGGC
>NW_004955450.1:679908-701416 GCF_000276665.1 Chinchilla lanigera | reverse complement strand
TTTGTTTTTCTCCGGTACCAGGAATCAAACTCATGACGTTGCACTTGCCAGGCAGGTGCTGTGCCGCTGAGCTAAATCCCCAGCCCCCTCTTCTTTTTTTTTTCAGTACCGGGAATTGAACTCACAACCTCACGCTTGCCAGGCAGCTGCTTGTGCCACTAAGCTATATGCCCAGCCCAGGTTCAATTTGTAGCACTGCAAAAAAAAAAATCTGAAAAGCCCAGGGCTGACTTGGTAAATAAAGGACTGACCCTCAACATGTAATCATTGATGTCCTCACCTAAATCGTTCAAATTCAGCTCATGTCTGATGAAAAATGCTGTATTTTATAAGATCTGATTGAAAACATTAAGCCAAAATTTATTTAGGGTGTCTGTAAATAAACCAGAGACCAAAAATAAAAAGGGTGCAGTGGCCAGGTGTGGTGGTGCACGCCTATAATCCCAGCACTTGGGAGGCTGATGCAGGAGGATTGCCATGAGTTTGAGGCCAGCCTGGGCTACACAGTGAGGTCAAGGCCAGCCTGCAGTACATAGTGAGAGCCTGCCTCAAACCAAAAAAGAAAAAAGGGTACAGTCAAACTCACCTAAGGATGTCTCCGTACAAATTTGGCATAACAAGGACATCAAACTGGGACGGATCTTGTACCATCTACAAGGAACACATTTGTGCATTCAGCAACCAAAAACTGTAACTGCATACACAGTGTTTACCACAGGAAGTAACAGGTAAGTATGAAAATGTACTCACATTCAAACACACTGTGTCAAGGTACATCTCATTAAATTTAATATCTTTACAATTTTCAGCAACTTCCCTGCATTTTTGCAGAAAAAGTCCATCTGACATTCTCCTGTATTTAAGAAAGAAAACAGCCAAATGAAAGAAGTGAAGTTCAAGAAATTCAAGTTATATATGTGTCTTTTATCTACATCCTGCACAATTAAAGTCTACTATGTAACTCAGGCATCTCTCTGCTGGACTCTAGGACGTACATCTTTAAAGCTTCAGAATAAAAAGAGAATCAATGTTCCCTAAAGTTACTGTAAGGCTGTTAAAAACAAGCTTGGGGCTGAGGGTGTAATCAGTGGATAAGCACTTGCTTAGCATGCAATAGGACCTATGTCCCATCCTCCCCAACAACAAAACAAACAAACAAGAAGTTTGGATTTCTTGCATTTTGGGTATAAGGAGGAATCTCAAATTATAAATCTTTATTGAGGGGCCAGCTGTGGAGAAATTCTGCTAAGAAGATGACCTGACAAGCTGGGCATGGTGGTGCACAGGCTGAGGCTGAGGCTGAGGAGGCTGAGTCCAGCTTGGGTAGTTTAGTGACTTTGCAAAATCTTACCCAAAAACATACCAAAAAAAAGAGTTAAAAAGGTAGCTTAGTGCAACAGTCCTGGGTTCAATCCCCAATATCACACAAAAAAGAGAGGACTGGCCAAGACTGCACAGACAGCAGGACAGCTGGGCTTGGCCTGCCTCTGCCTCCTGCTGTCCTTCCTGCTGTGCAAGATGTTTGTCAGTACTCCTTGGTCCTGTAATGTAAATACCTGGGCCCTGACCTCAGCAAATGAACACGTGTGCACACGCTTCCTGAAGCTCATGCAGGGCGTCTATGCTGAGAATCTCTGACACCCTCGATTCATTCCACTGTCTTGAGGACTCTCACCGGCTCCCCTCACAGACACAACACGGAGGAGATGCACCTGCCACACACAGATCGAGACTGTGATACCTTTCCATCCTTGATCGTGGCGAAGCACGCGGCCTCGATCCTAGCAGCATGGTCGAAGAGCCCCATGTGGCGCAGCATCATCACCGCACTGAGCAGGAGGGCAGTGGGGTTGGCCATGTCCTTGCCCGCAATGTCGGGGGCTGTCCCGTGAACCTGCGCGGCAGGAAGGCAGCATTAGCAGGAAGGAGACCAAAGCCACAGCCCTCGGCGGGTGGTGAGCACCGGCCCTGGGCTCCACATCACCTTCCTAACTGCCCCCCTCCCCAAAAGGTGTGTGCTGATGGTACTGTGTGTAATTCACAGACACAGACCTTGGGGAGTAAAGCCTTGCAGAAATTCAGAGCTAAGTTTTTTAAAAGTGCAAAAGTCAATTTTTGGTAAAATACGAGCAAGGAAGGTTACATAATAAATAGCTGGAGAAAAATGAACAAATGAAGGCTATCTATAAAAACATGCACCATTCTTTTGACAATCTGTAAAATGGCAGAGTTAAACCCTGAGTGTACACAGAGCCCCTACCGCATCCCTCCTCTTCCAACCTAAGCTCTGCTTGGGTGTCTGGGTCCCTTACCGACTCGAAGATGGCCACCCCGTTGGCTCCAATGTTGCCACTTGGAGTCACGCCGAGACCACCAATCAATCCGGCACACAGGTCACTGGAGGCGGAAAAGCATTTCAAATGCTTTTTAGAACAGGAAAATACCACACCTGGCATTCAGACTTTAAGACACCATGCTCCACTAACAGGAAGCAGTGTTTCCTGGAGAAGTTGCCGACCCCAGGGCTGCCACTCAGAATGCACAGATGAGCCTGGAGCATCTCACTGCATCAGACAGCAAGGCAAGGCTCAGAGAAGGAGAGGCTAGGACCACAGGAACCAGGAGCCACGGGGAAGGGAGCCTGGCCCAGCTGAGCATCCATGTGAATGACGTGGTGAGGGGCACAGCCATGAATAAATGAAACACCTGAACCCATATGGCATAGCGAAGTGAACAGACAGAGGAAGGGTAAGCTCATCCTCCCAGCAGGACACCAACCCCTAATGCAGATGGGATGATGGCTTGGACAATCACGTCTGGCCAAAATGGGTAGTAAAATGTTGAGATGTGGCAAACCCAGGTACTAAGTACAGGGATTCTTTGTGCCATTCTTACAACTTTTCTGGAAGCCTGAAAGTCGGTCAAAAGTTACTGGGGAAGGGGGTGTGGCTCAGTGGCACAGCACATGTTTAGCATGGGTGAAACCCTAGGCTTGATCCCCAGCACCACAAAAAATAATAAGCAAAAAAATCTGTTAAAATGACCAACCCAGCTATATATAACACAACATATTGAAATCAGTCAGCCAATCAATAAAACATATGAAAAAAAGCAGGCATGATGGCACACGCCTATAGTCCCGGTACTTTGGAAGGCTGCCCAGTCTCACCTGGGACCCTGTCCCAAAATTTTAAAAAACAATTAACAGGAAAGGGCTGGGGATGCAGCTCAGTGTAAAGGTCTTCTGTTCAATTTGTAAGTTCTTCTTTTTTTTTGTTTTTTTGTTTTTTTTTGTTTTTCTCCGGTACCAGGAATCAAACTCATGACGTTGCACTTGCCAGGCAGGTGCTGTGCCGCTGAGCTAAATCCCCAGCCCCCTCTTCTTTTTTTTTCAGTACCGGGAATTGAACTCACAACCTCACGCTTGCCAGGCAGCTGCTTGTGCCACTAAGCTATATGCCCAGCCCAGGTTCAATTTGTAGCACTGCAAAAAAAAAAACCTGAAAAGCCCAGGGCTGACTTGGTAAATAAAGGACTGACCCTCAACATGTAATCATTGATGTCCTCACCTAAATCGTTCAAATTCAGCTCATGTCTGATGAAAAATGCTGTATTTTATAAGATCTGATTGAAAACATTAAGCCAAAATTTATTTAGGGTGTCTGTAAATAAACCAGAGACCAAAAATAAAAAGGGTGCAGTGGCCAGGTGTGGTGGTGCACGCCTATAATCCCAGCACTTGGGAGGCTGATGCAGGAGGATTGCCATGAGTTTGAGGCCAGCCTGGGCTACACAGTGAGGTCAAGGCCAGCCTGCAGTACATAGTGAGAGCCTGCCTCAAACCAAAAAAGAAAAAAGGGTACAGTCAAACTCACCTAAGGATGTCTCCGTACAAATTTGGCATAACAAGGACATCAAACTGGGACGGATCTTGTACCATCTACAAGGAACACATTTGTGCATTTAGCAACCAAAAACTGTAACTGCATACACAGTGTTTACCACAGGAAGTAACAGGTAAGTATGAAAATGTACTCACATTCAAACACACTGTGTCAAGGTACATCTCATTAAATTTAATATCTTTACAATTTTCAGCAACTTCCCTGCATTTTTGCAGAAAAAGTCCATCTGACATTCTCCTGTATTTAAGAAAGAAAACAGCCAAATGAAAGAAGTGAAGTTCAAGAAATTCAAGTTCCAAAAGTTAAAATGTCACCGGGCGTGGTGGCGCATGCCTGTAATCCCAACACTTGGGAGGCTGAGGCAGGAGGATCGTTGAGAGTTGGAGACCAGCCTGGGCTACAAAGTGAGCTCAAGGCCAGCCTGAACTGCATAGCGAGACTCTGTCTCAAACAAAAAAAAAAAAAAAACCAACAACAAAAAAAAGTTAAAATGCTTGATTTCAATTACCATAAAAAATTAAAGTAAAATTCTTTCTTTTTTTGAGACAGTATCTCATTATGTAGTTCAGAATGGCCTTGAAATCACTATGTAGCCCAGGCTGGCCTTAAACTCATAGAGACCCTCCTGCCTCAGCTTCATGAATGCTGGGATTACAGGTGTATACCATTATACCCAGCTCTGTAAAAACTATTTCTTAGGCAGTCAATAAAACTGAAAATGTCTTGGGATCCTTCTGGAAGCACATAAGGATAAAGACATAAAATATGTAGTTTGACCATAACAGAGAAGACTAGATTTTTACAATACTACCCAGCAAAAAACCAAGAAGTACTCAGCAATATTACTAAAACTGGTTTAAAGGGTTAACCCCCTCCATTACTTAAATGGTTTTACTATTTTGCATGGTCAATTCTTTTCTTAGGTTAGGTAAATTGTTTTCTTTATATACTCAGAGACAGCTTTTATTTGGCTGGGTATGACAAGAATGTGATGCCCAGGACACAGCAGATGGCGGAGGCACCATGGGAGCTCTGACTGTGGCTGTGGGGAGCCAAGTCTCCTTCATCCTCCTTTCTGCTAATCCTCAGGCCCTCCTTAGCTCCTGGGACCTGGCCACTGCTCCCCTGCACTGGTCTGTCATCACCCAGCAAGGCAGAGCAGGAGCAGCAGAGTCTCCACAGGACTCACATGATGTTGGCCTTGTGCACAGCCGTGACGTTGCTTCGGTGGTTGTTCCGTGCGTATTCAAAGGCAAACTCGGCGATGCGCTTGCTCGCCTCCTCAGTGATGAGCTTGATGCTCTGCACAACTCCATCAACAATCTGAGAGAGACAGAGTCCTGCCCTGATCAGAGGGTGTGGCCACAACCGTGGAAGACAGCAGGCAGGGTAGCTGGAACCTTGGCCTCTGGAGCAGGTATAATAAACCCTGCTGTGCAGCAGAGAGAAAAGCGAGGCCCACAGACGGCCGCCTGCCCCAGGGCATGTCTGTGACGTGGGCAGAGTCCTGGGCCTGTGCTCTGATGGGCCAGGCCCTAGTCCTCCTGCATCCATCTCAATCATCAGGTGCAGACACAGCCTTAGAGAAACATCCAACTCCTCAGAGAGGTAACACTGACCTGTCTTTGGGAAATGTGGTTTGTGTCTAGATGTCCCCGCAAAGCCTCATGCAGTCATAGGCTGGGTCTATGCTGCTGGGATCAAGGATGTGAGAATGCAACTGATTCATAGACACTACGGTGAAGGCTGCCCCACCCTGGTTGTGAGTGCTACCTGCTCTAAGGGTGGGAAGCCTGGCTAGGATATAAGGGACAGAAAGAGGGCTCCTGCTTGTCATGTGTAGCTTGCCTTCTGCCTGCCATGGACTGTTTCTCCTCTGTGATGGCCCTCTGCCACGCCACCCTGCCTTGGAGCCAGCCAACTATGGACTGAAACCTTGACAAACTGTGAGCCAAATAAACACTTTCTCCTTTAACTTTGGGTGTCGGGTATTTTTTTGTCTCAGCAATGAGAAAAGTAACTAAGATAGGAGTTATGTTTGGGTGAAAATATAACAGACAAAGAGCAACTTGACTAGAAACACAAAAATAACTGAACATACCACATGCTCAATCCCACTGTATTCTCCTTCGGTGTTCTCTCGAATGGTGACAATATTCACATCAGTGTAAGGGGTTTTGTAGCCTTCGATTGAGATGCACGGCCGGACATTTGCATAAAGATCGAACGTTTTACGCAGCAGTAAATTCATAGACGGGTGACCAGCTGCGATTGGGGTCTTCAGAGGGCCTGTCATAAGGAAGAACACCCAGGTGACAACAGGACATGTCCAGTTTCACATGTGGCCCCCTGTGCAACATGTGTGCTGCTAGCTGTATGCCCTTCCTCAGATCCAGGTGGAAGAGGAAGTGACCCTCACTGAGGCTCTAGAACCTCACCGCATTTCTGTTCTGACAGCATCTGGGGCAAAGCATTGTACTCTCAAGGTGCTCGATATTGCCTCGGCCCCACCATGCCCTATGAGGGTCACTTAAAAATGGAGAAAATAAAAAACAAAATCCAAGACTAAGCAATTTGCCCAGGCCTGCCAGCCAGGGTGTGGTTGAGAGGATTGTCAATTTCAGATCTATAATTTTAAAGCTGTGCCATGTTTCAGTCTGTCACATGCCTGTGGTTTTTGTTTTATTTATTTATTTATTTACTTACTTACTTACTTACTTATTTATTTATTTATGCATGCAGTACCAGGGATCGAACTCACGACCTTGCACTTGCCAGGCAGGCACTTACACCACTGAGCTATATCCCCAGCCCATGCCTGTCGCTTTGAATCATGACCTTAAATGTATATTAAAATAATGATAAAAATGTGAAAAATGAAGTAAAAAATGAATTTAAAAATGAATACATATTGTCAGTTGGTAATGGCCAGTAATACTTTCATGTTTTTAGTAGGGTTTGAAAAGGAATGTCCAAAATCAAAAACAAAGCACCTTACTACAAGTGGTGATTCCATAAGAACTTGGCTTTGCTGTAGCAGGCGGCCAGGCCTCACTTCGCCTCCACAGATGAACTCTGGCAACTGAACACCCGAGGCAAAGAACAGTAATAGCTAACATCTCCCCGTTGCCTACCTACCTTTCAGGCCCATCTTGTTCTTATCCATGGACTCCTTGGCTTCTGGTGGGATCATCCACTTCCCTCCAGGTCCCTGAATGGCAGTGACATTCCGCTCCTCCCATTGGATAGGTGCCTAGAGGCCACAGAAGCATCATGAGCAGGGGCTGGGGGTTTAGCTCAGCGGCAAAAGCGCCTGCCTGGCAAGCGCAACGTCGTGAGTTTGGTTCCCGGTACCGGAGAAAAACCAAAAAAAAAAAAAAAAAAAAGCATCATGAGCTGACAAGCCAACAAGACTGCAAGGCTGCTACGCACGCCACGGTGACAGACAGACTCCATCAACTCTCAAGTCCTGTTGTGCAGAGCTCCTCACACCATACTCTGCCAGCTCCCCTGCTCACTTATCTGCTCCTCACGGACCTGCAAAGTGCTCCCATTAGAGTATTTTTTGTTTTGTTTTGTTTCTTCCTGGTACCAGGAATCAAACTCATGACCTCGTGCTTTCCAGGCAGGCACTGTGCCGCTGAGCTAAATCCCCAGTCCCTGAGTTAGAGTATTATAAGAAGCAGAGAGAAACACTTCACAGTTCTGTGCATGGGAGGATCTTGGAAACATTAGGCTGAGTGCAAGAAGCCAATTACACAGGACCATGTATGAGTATCTGCAACCCAGAACAGGCAAATATATATGGGTGCTTGGAAGAAATGATGGATTTTTCAATTGAAAAAAACATTACAGTAAAAGACACATTGCCAAAAATGATGGGTAAGTGTGTCTGAAGCAAGGGGGAGCATTTTGAAGGGGATTAATGGTAATGTATCTTTTACTATATAAGTTTTTTGGGTTTTGTTTTGTTTTATTTTGTTTTTGAGACAGGATCTCACTAGGCAGTTCAGGCTCACCCTGAATTCACTTTGTAGCCCAGGCTGGCCTCAAACTCACAGCAATACTACTGCCTTAGCATCCAGAGTGCTGGAATTACAGGTGTGCACCACCATGCCCAACCTATAATAAGTGTTTTAATGTAAATATTCACTGTATTTTTTGATCACCCCTTGATTAACTGTTCACAGCAATTTCTGTCAAATAAAAACATTACAATGCTGGGTGTGGTGGTACACACCTGCCACTGCACTCTGGAGGCTGTGGCAGGAGGACTGCTATGAGTTCAAGGCCAACCTAGGCTACATAGTGAGTTCAAGGCCAGCCTGGAAGACATAGTGAGACCCTGTCTCAAAAAACAAAACAAAACATGCAAACAAAACACAAAAAAATTATAGTGTGTCCTCTTCTACCTTATTCACCGGATTTGGTACTATATGACTCCTGGCTCTGCCCCGAAGTCAAAATGACCATGACAGGCAAACATTTTGAATAGATTCAGAATATCTACGCAGTCACAATAGCACAACTGAAGACATTCATGAAAGAGGACTTACAGAACTACTTCAGAGAGTGACAGGAATAATGGGATGAGTGTATTCAGAACAAGGAGGAGTGTTTTGATGGGATTCATGGCAATGTGTGTCTTTTACTATAATACATCAAAAAAAATTTAAACACTCACTCTATCTTTTGAGCACACCATGTAGAGATAGAACAGAGTGGTTGCCTAGGGCTGAGGAAGATAAAGGGCAGAGGATGAAGTGGGAGAGAGAGGACAGCGTGAGTGACTGCATCAGGAAGGGGTTTCTTTTTGGGTGATGAAAATGTTCCAAAATTAGGGTTGGAGATGTACCTCAGGGGCAGAGATTTGTCTAGCATGTGTAAGGTTCCTAATTTGATCCCAGCACCATAAAAGAAAAGTTCAAAAAACTAGATCATGTGGATAACTGTATATCTCTGTGAATGTACTAAAAACAACCAAACTGAATTAGAGACCTTGAACAAACAAAAACAAGTATTTTAAAATATTGACAACTTAGCTGTTAGAAGTGATAATATATCATTCTTGATACTAATACTACATCAGATTTTTTTTTTTGTAGTACTGCAGATTAAACCCAGTGCCTTTACCCTGTAAATTTTAAGATAGCGTCTCACTTAGTTGCCCAGTCTGGGTTCAAATTTATGATCTTCCTACCTTAGGCTCCCAGATTGCTAGGATTATGTATGTGTCACCAGGCACAAATTTTTAAAAAAGTTCTTTCAAGGAGCTAAGGGTGTAGGTCAGTGGCAGAGCATGTGCCTGGTATATGTGAAGCCCTGGTCAATTCCCAGAACCCCAGCACCAAGAAAAACAAAAACAAACAAGAAAGAAAAAAAGAACTCCTTCAAAATCTCCCATATGAATTTTTCAAACATCAATTTTCTCCTATTTTGGCAGGAAGGCACAATGACTTTACACACTCCAAAAAAGACTTTAAACGCAAGCAGAGTTCAAAGATCCATGAATCCTGCAGTACTACTTTGATCATTTTACATATTACGGTTTTTAAATTCCCAACAATGCCAGTAGCAAATAACACTGAAACATACATTATTAAAGAGAAGATCTGTGGAGACTAATGATAGCACTTTCCAATTGTATGAAACTTGCAATTCATCATCGCAGAAGACAACTGGCTAAGAACACTCTCCTATGAATCCTCATTAAATGGATTTTTTAAAAAGCTCACCTGCTGGGAATATAGCCCAGTGGCACAAGTGCTTGCCTGGCAAGCACAAGGTCCTGATTTCTGGTACCCCCCTCAAACAAAATCTCACTTACTTTGGCAGCATCAAAAATCTTCATAACTGCAGCTGAAATTTCTGGGCCAATTCCATCTCCTGGAATTAAAGTTACTGTCTGAACCTGAATATAAGAAATCATTAAAGGAACAGAGTAAGAGTTGGTTTTTGAAGGTTTAAAAAAGAATATAATTGACAGAAAAATCAACTTCACAAGGTGCCTCAGAAAGACCCCAAACACTGCTAAGGAAATAGACAACTCACCCGAGGGCCATAAAGCAGAGGCAGAAATAAACAGAAAAGAAGCTCCACAAATCTATTCTCAGAGGGCTTAAAAAGAACTCAAATAACTGCTCTTCAGATATAGCAAAAATAAATTACACTACACCAAGGAGACTTCCCGATGGATACTTCTTTTCAGACAAGTTATGATGAGACCGATTGATCTAAGTCTATAAACCAAAGACAGTAAACTATTTCAACAGTGTTCTTTGCACTAAGTAAGAGGGTTCTTGGAGAAGCAGGAGGTTACCTGTCCTCAGGCCATTTCTTCAGGTGTACAGAGCTCTTTCAGACATATTTCCAGAGTATCAGAGGTCTATTTTGAAACTCAGAATCTCAAAGTACACTTCAAGAAAAGGCCTCCACTTTCCCAGTTCCTCTGTAAAACCAGTCCATAGTAAGTGTCAAATAAGTAAGTTCAGCCAAGTAATTCGCAGCCAAGTACTCCAATAAGAGTAACGCATGAAAAGACCTACAAAGCCTGTGCTATATTAGTGAATGACAAAGAGTATATTTATGAAAGAACATCAATTATTTGTTTCAATGGCTTCAGACAAAATGAAGCCAGCTTCTCAAATGCAGAAATAAAAATATGGTAGAATGGGATTTAAATGAATTAAGCTAATATTCAGACCCCTTCTCTACATTTGAGAACTATACATTCTATTTGTTTTATTATTGGGAACTTATTCCACCTGGCCTTTTTTTAGTTCCAGTTGTCTGAGCTACATGTTAAAAAGAAAATCATGAATTCACTTTAAATAAACATTAAATCAACCTTCCCTGCTCCTTCACCTTCTAATGATGCCTCCTGAACAGGCAGGCAAATTATTTCTCAATTCTTCGGCATAGCTGAAGAAATATTTTCAAAATTAATGTCTCTTCTTATTTCTTCTGAAAGTAATCTCCTCTGATATATATATATACACACACATACATACATATATATACATATACATATATTTTTTTAATGGGTAGCCTGAAAATTAACAGCAGAGACCAATGATTAGCTCTCCAAATGTGTCTGAAATGCTGGCTTAGCTACCCTGGAGCTCCAAATATAATGCTCATTTTACATTTTCTGTATAAGCAGAGCCAAAAGAACCCTTTGGTGTCTTCTTTCCATCTTCCCAATATGTAATAAACATCAAGCCATGAGGAAATCTACTTTTCTCCCATAGCAGGAAAAGTAAATAGGAAATAAATATACCATGGTCTTATAAATCCCTCATGCATAAAGTGTTACATGGTAGTATAGGACATCCAAAATCAGATTCTGTAAAAAGATGCTAAAATAAAAATGAATTGGAAATCAGGGAAATTAGGACATCCAAATCAGATTCTGTAAAAAGATGCTAAAATAAAAATGAATTGGAAATTACTGACCCACAGTCTTAGAATGTTCCAAAAATGTGGTATCAGCTTTTAAAGCACAGAACTCTAATGCTGGGGATTCTAAAAGCAGTAGATTTAATGGACAATAGATGATCCACTAAAGACTATAAGAAAGTATAAGTCTATGGGGCTTAGCAACGTTTGAGAAATTCCTAATTGGCAATGAATCTACTGTTTTTAGGGAAGCTCAGAAAATAAAAATGCAAAGCAGGGTTTGAAGCTTCTCAACAATTTTCTCTCAACACTAACATAGAAAAAAGCCTCTTACCAAAATGTGACAGTAAAATAAAGTAACAGGCTCAAGGGTAATATCTATCTATTTTTAACAAGGCTTCTTCAAGGCAGTAATGCCACAGGCTTCCAGAGCCAGCTGTAATATAATTCTTTCATGTGGACAAGTGACCTAATAGGTTTGTGTATATGTTTGCCAATAATTTTAGTATATAGTAAGTATGGCCAATTTTCCCCAGTTTTAAATAAATGGGAGATTAAATGCTACATAATGTATTAGAGCATCTTTCTTGAGAAACTTCTAAAAGGAAAAAATAAAAAACATAATTATACTCACACCACCAGCAAAACCTCTGGTCACCTGTTTTGGGCTGTGGAATGCCCCCAGCAGCCGAGAGACCTACGTGAACACCAACAGAGAGACATCAGGCAGAGAATGAAACATACAGCAACGGTGGAGACAAACTCATGCTGATGGCTGTCAATGCTACAAATCTGCAGATAGATTTAGGGATTTTCCTAATTTTAATTTATAATTTAGAATACTTTACCCATGTGTTAGCTCAGTGTGGTAGCTTGCTCAGATTTGAACACCTGAACAAATACTCAACATTTGACATTTGAGCCAAGAATTTCAAAGCACTACAGTTTTTTCTAAGTTAATTTTATGAATATAGATTGTCCCAAATGTTTAAGATAGGATGAAACTATATTGCTTTTTTAACTCAAACATTAGATTTTACTCTGGTGATCTCTTCATGCTAGATACATGAACAAAGGGACGTGTGTTCCTCCTGTCTTTCATTTCCTTTAAGGAGCCTGAACCTTTACTCAAATACTGAGCTTGGGCCGGAGATACAGCTCACTGGCACAAGACCCTGACTGGCAAGTGCGAGGTCGTGAGTTCAATTCATGGTACCAAAAAAGAAAAAAAAAACAACAAAAAAACAAACCAGTGAATCAAATACTGGCCTCTACTAACAATGACACAACAACCAGCCAAGAAGGTATGAATGAACATTATTCTCTAATCCTGGGAATCTGCAGTCATGTCCTGGACTGAAAGCTTAGGGCCACACCCAAAAGGACACTCTGCCAAAGCCACCCGCCAAATCTTAATCTTACCAGGATGTGATTCATCCACCAGCAGGTAGAGTATTAGAAAGGAGGCATTTAAAATTACTCTGTGACAAACACTGAAACTTACTTGACTCCTCTTGCCCCAATAAAGACAAAAAAGACATTCAAACAAAACAGGTTCATATCCTTGTGGCAAAAGACCTGACCAAATTAACAGGTAAGCCCAAGAGTGCAGCCAGGAGTGGTGGTGCATGCCTGTAATTCCAGCACTCAGGAGGGAGAGGCAGGAGGATCACCGCCAAGTCTGAGGCTAGCCTGGGCTACACAGTGAGACCCTGTCTCGAAAAAACCCCTAACAAAAGATTTTTAATAGCAACAGGCTATTTTCTGTACCTGTACATATATATCGTACCTATACATATATATCACATCCTTTTATTTCAACAAAATCTGGAAAGCAGAGTGAGGTGGTGCATGACTGTAATCTCAGGATTCGGGAGGCTGAGGCAGGAGGATCACAAGTCTGAGCTCAGTCTGCACAAACTAGTGAGATTCATTCTCAAAATAAAAAATCTTAAACAAGGCTGAGGGAGTAGCTCAGTGCCAAGGCCCTGGGTTCAGACACCAGTACTAGGGTAAAGGTTGGAAAGAATAGGACCCGGGGAGATAGGGTTTTCAGATAAGAACGCTGACTACTCACAAAGCCTAGACTGCAGCCTCGAACTTCTGACCAGGCCCTGGGCCATCTTAACCCCTAGCTCCTCGTTCTCTTCTCTTCGTACTCCAACTTTAGCACTCAATATGGTCTTTGATGATGGAGGGCAGAATGCACACAGCGAGTGCTGGCTGCTAGTAAATTGGCTCGTTATAGTATTTAAGAGCCAGGGAAGTCTGTGGAAACCCTCTATTTTCTCTGTGGGAAAAGCTTTTTTAAGTTGCAAATGTTTTTCAAACAAAACCTTAAATGCCAACCCAATAGAGTAACTGTTCCACCAAAACCAGCATCCAACACAGCCCTCCACGCTGGTTTGGCCTCAGGAGGATTTTGAGGCAATGACCCCTACAGGGAGAAACTGGCTGAGAGGTGAAGGCTGGTGCACAGGGAGTCCCTTCCAAGGAGGACATCATCCATCCTTCCTTCCTTCTTTCCTTCCTTCCTTTCTTTTATAACGGGATTGAAGCCCTGGCTTTCGCACTGAGCTGCACCCCCAGCCCTTTTTTATTTTGAAAGAGTGTCTCACTAAATTGCTAACAGGCTAGGTTCAAACTTGTAATCCTCCTGCCTCAGCCTCCCAGAGTGTCAAGTTTCCAAGTGTGTTCCACCAGGCCTGACTAAGACTCTCATCTTCTGATTCTGTACTCCAACACTTTCTCAACTCCTTGGAGTTTCTTCTTGCAGTCCACAGTAAAGACACAACAAATTTACCAGCAAGCTTATTATTACTAGTGTTGCTTTAGTCCCCAAGATGAATTACCTGTAGGTGTTAAATGTAAACCCAGGGATTAAGGGACAGATTTATTTTAACAGTAATCCAGAAGTTACATCACCTTTAGAGGCAAAGCTGATCTAACAGTTACCATCCCAAGCAAATTTGGGTCTGAAAAGACTGGTACAGTCAAATCCAATTACTGAGCCCAAAACCCAGCCACCTCTGTCAGCTTAACGACTGCCCCTTAAGACTCATCTATTGATGGTCAAAAAAGCTTGCAATTTTTATGTTCCTTCTGCCTATTCTACAAGCTTTTACATACACTGTCCTATTTAAACCTCAAATAACTGTGACACAAGAATAGATATTTTTCTGATGGGCACATAAAGACTCAGAGATGTTCATTTGCTCAGGTTTACAGTCAGCCAATGGTCTTGCCAGGATTTAAACCTAAGAACTCCTAAATTCCAGTGTGGGGATCTTATCAGTAAATCTCTTATCAGCGCACCTCTTTAAACTGAAGAAAAAAGAAAAAGGAAAAAAGTAGTAACAAATCTGCTTATGGGAGAGTTGAAGTGGGAAGCCCCGTTAACAGCAGCAGAGACTTACAGGCCGATGTCCCAGTGCGGTGCCTTGCTATATGACCTTCCTACTGAGACCCAGGATGCCTGGGTTTTCTCCCCTGCTCTGACCTCGTGTGACCTTGGGTGAGTCTGTCTCCCCGCACAGGTTATCTCCCTGAGTGCAGGGCGTGGCGAAGAGAATCGGGGTAATCTCAAATCCTTTCTCCGGTGTGGCGGGGCTGTCAAGGACACCCTCCTCCCGATCACCGCAGGGTCCCCACCAAGGGCCAGGGCAGGTGCTGGGACCTCTCTAGAGAGTACGGGGTGACCCCGAGGTGCACGATGCCCTGGTCTTCAGAAGAGGAAGCTGCTGCAAGCGCCCGAGGGGCCCCACGAGGAAAGAGCCCACGAGGGAAAACGGCCTGGCTCCGACCGAGAGGCAGCATGGGCCGCGCGGACCCGGGGGAAGCCGGGCCGGATGAGTCGCCTGCCGACTGCCGCTCAGCGAGACGCCTCGCCCGGGCCCGGGCCCAGGACCCCGCCTCGACCTTGACGCCCTCCTGCCTCGGCCGCGTGGGCCGGTGCGGGGTTCCGTACTCAGCTCGCCGCCTTGGCCCGTACAGCCGGGACGCCTTCCACACCGCGTCCACGCTGTCCCCGACCTGCCGGCTGCTTCGGCCCCGTCAGCATGCACCGATCGCCGCCTGATCAGCTCCCACCCGCCCGTGCTCACCTTGGATATCCACGCGGACCCGGCCATCGCGTCCGCCGTCTCGCCAGGCGACAGCGGCAACAGCACAGCGCGTGCGCGCCGCGGCGCCCAGAGCCCGCCCCCTTATCGTGGCCACGCCCATACAGGACACGCCCCTGCCTCAGGCCTTTCGGAGTTTAATGCCTCCCAGATTTTGGACGCTCGCTGGCCAATCGCCGGGTTGCCTTCGCAGGACACGCCCAGCCGACAGCGTGGCTGCGACCCGGAAGCGGCCTAAAGAAAGGCCCGCCCTCTTCACTCCTCATTGGTGGCTCCGCGCCTGCTAGGTGCCAATCACGTCTCTAGATTTAGAGATTCTCTTCCTCTTGCAGAGTTTAGGATCCTGAGGGACCAAGAGGGACCCTTTACTCCACAAGTACTTGAGGCGTGACTTATACATCGCAACATTTGCACACTGTAAGTGTACGGCTCGGTGCTTTCTATAAATGCACACAGTTGCGCAACTGTCACAAGATCTAGCTTTCTCCCGCCAGGACCTTTATCCTCAGCTACACTCCCAGCCCATTTTAATTTTTTATTGTAAGACACAGTCTCTCTAAGTTGCCCAGGCCTGGTTCCAGTTTGCATTCCTCTTGCCTCAGCCTCCCAGAGCTCTGGGATTACAGGCGAGCGCCACCCGGCCTAGCTGGTCTAGTTCTTTAAGTGGTACTGGGGATTGAACGCAGAGCCTTCACACAGAGCTACCTTACGAGCGGCTTTTTTATTTTTTATTTTGAGATACGGTCTGGTAACTCGTTAGATTGTCAGTTTAGCGAGGTTGTCTAGGCTGGGCTCGAAATTCAATCCACATGCCTCAGTTTCCCAGCGTGCTGGGATTACAAACATGGTGCCCCTACGCTCAACTAAGATCTAGTGTTAGACACTGGGAATGTTCCTTGTGCCCATTTTCAGTCAGTCCCCGCCCTGACCTCAGTCTCAGGCAAATGCTGATCCCTCTTCACATCTTTACAGCTCTGCAGGTGCCAACTAGATGCCAGGCTCTGGAATGCAGAGTGCTGGAATTTAACTTTCCAGTAGGAATGACAGACACTCTGTAATTGAACTATGAAAAATGTCAAATAAGGATTTTGACCAGGCAGAATAAGGTGACCCAATTCAAAACTAACATGGAGACCAAGGATTTTTCTGGGAGGAAATAGCACCCACACTCACGTTCCCCTTGCCTTGTCCTCATGGCAGAGCCCCTCACAGGTAGCTGGGAAGCAGGGTGATCAGCTCAGATGTCCTCCTACCCCACCCTGGGAAGAGTTCTACCTGGAGAGGAAGTGGCTGCCTGCCAGAAAGGTGATGAGTGCCTTGAAGTGACAGCAAGGGTTCTCCTGAGATAAAATAATTGTCAGAAGGAGTCTCTCCCCCAGTTAGGGTGGCAGTTCCACCCTGAAGTGTTCTGCCACAGTCCTCTCCTCTGTCCTCACAGCTCTTCTCCAGGCCTGACAGTCTTGTGCCCAGTTATTCCAACAGTCTCCTCACCAATGACCCTTTCTGTCCTTTTTCTTCCCGATCTTTCCTTCCAGCACAGCTCTGTCCAGGGCTTACACTGCCTCTAAAAGTCCTGGCTTCCTTGCTTTCTCCTATCACAACTGTGTTTTTCTCCAGCTGGTTTCCCACCACTCTGTCCAGCCCCAAACACCCGTAGCACCAGCCGAGTAGGCCTGCTGGCCAGACTCCAGTGGTTGCCATGTTTCAGTTTGAGTGCCTCTGTCTACATACCCTCCCGCCCCATTCCCAGCTGCTTAGATTGTAGCCACTTGTCAAGACTCAACTCATGTGTTGATTGGTCTGGCAAGTCCCCAAGACCTGTCCACATGCCCCCTCTTTGACTCAGAGCCCCTGGCACTTGTCTCCCATCTTCCCTGAGAACTATTATCATATTCTTTCCTGCAGTGTACTATAATGCCAGGGGCCATTTGTTACATCTTTGTTTCTGGAACAAAGACTAGTACACCAAGCTATGGGATGCTCAGTGATTCTAAAGCAAACTTTATCCAATTTCCATTTACTCTTCACAGCAACCCTGTGGTGGAAACTGAGGTATAGCCAGTAAACCTCGAGGCTTGCGCGCACCCACATGAGGAAGCCTCCTAGGTACAGAGGCAGTTCTCCCAGCTGCTAACCCTCCTTCAAGGATCTTCCAAGTCAGCAGCAGCTTTCCAAACAGAGTCCCTGTCCAGTGCACTCTGTGTATGAAGGTGTGAGAAGACCCAGCCGTGCCCTCCACGTCTACTCAGAAAGGGGGACATGGGAAGGAGGGAGTCAAAGATTCTACCATGGATATGGCATTTGACTTAGTCCTAAAGAGGTAAGATGTCCGCATCTGGAGATGGGCCATGAGAGCAGACCAATACCAGCAATGCCAAAAAGGCAGAAAAGTGTGAGTTCTCAGAGCCTCCGACTCTCAGGGCTGGAAGGAAACTCAGGGGTGCCCCAGGCCAGACCCCAAAAGATGCTGTGCACCCCTTGGGGCAGCCAGAGGCACGAGCAGGCTCCAGAAGCCCCATCCATGTTCGTCATTGGTGTTCATTTTCTCAGTGCTCCAAGATGCCCACCACTTTCCCCTGGAAGAGCCACCCGTCCTTCTCCCTTGTTCTGTGTAGTCCCCCCAGCCCCACCATCAGCAAGGTGTGTTTGGACTGGGTGGTGGTGAAACTTGGTCACTCGGGAGGGAGATCTAGAAGGCAGGCCCTTATCTGTAATCACCACTATCCACATGTACTCCTCTGTCACTGGAAGAAAAAGGCTTTTAAAATGAGTATAGCAACTTTTAAATGAATAAGCCATCAAAATTGAATAAAATTATCCATTTACCAGTGCTTTTTGTTTCTTTACAAAAGCCACACAAAGTCATTTTAATGGAATTTTCCTGGTTTATTTAAATGATTTTTATTAAAAATATGATGGACAACCGGGCGTGGTGGCACATGCCTGTAATCCCAACACTAGGGAGACTGAGGCAGGAAGATTGCCAAAAGTTTGAGCCTAGCTTGGGCTACAAAGTGAGTTCAAGGCCAGAATGAACTACAAAGCAAGACCCTGTCTCAAATAGATTACATAGATAGATAGATAGATAGATAGATAGGAGGCAAAGGACCTAAATAGCTAATTCATAGCCAGAGCCAAAGAAAATTTAAAACATGGTCAACCTTAACTGTAATCAAAAGTGTGCAAATTTTTTAAAAATAGAAAAATCTTTCATCCCCTTTGTTAGGGAACAGTTGTTCTATGCTGTCCAATCTATGATGAAACTCCTACATTCATTTTTGCCCCCCCTACTTAAGAATTGCTATGATCTTTTTGGAAAACAGTTTAGCAATGTGTCTCAAGAGCCTAGAAGTGTTCTTACTCTTTCCCCTAGTAAATCCATTTCTGAGAATTAAATCGCTTGAAAAACCACAGAAAGAAAAAACCATCAGCACAAAGATATTCATTATAGGATTATCTATAATTTTGAAAATTAAATAAAGAGTCTTAATGATTAAAAAAGGAAATAGTTATGTAATTTAGGTTAAATGAATTGAATGGACTATGCAGCCCTCAAAAGTGATCGTTACAAAGACTCCATAGTATCTTGGTAAATGTTTATGATTTAATGTTTTAAAAAATTAAAATGTAAAATGTTGTCCGTGCTTGGCTACACCTTCTTTCCACCTGTGAGCAACACCCCTCTTGTAGTTTTTCCCCACTTGATAAAATCTAACACCAGTCTCCTAGCTGCTCAGCTGGAATCCTGAAGGTCAGCTCTATTTTTAAAGTGGAGCCAGAACTGGACACTACTCTGTGCCCCTGCTGCTGCTACTGCATCCTGGTCTAAATCAGAGTCATCATTGCCTGAACCAACTCAGTAACTGTTACGGTTTAGATCTCAGATGTCCCCCAAGCCTCATGTATCCAGAGGTGGGGCTTTTGGAAGTATCTGAATCATGGTGGGGGTGCTATACTCATCAGGGGATTCATCTATTGATGAGTTCATAGCTGAATGTGCTGTTAGAATGTGGACACTGGTTGGAAGAGGCAGTCGCTGGGGTGTGATCTGGAAGGGTATATTCTTTTTTTTAATGAAGTTTATTGGTAGATTTTAGGTATACATAATGATCACATTCATCATAAGGGATTTGTACCTGTGCATGAGATATCTTGATTCTTTTTTCCACCCCTTTCCCCTACCCTCCCTGGAAAGGTTTATTCTTGTCCCTGGTTCCACCTTTCTCTCTCTGCTTCCTGGGTGCTGTGAGATGAGCAGCTTTCCCCCACCATTCCCCCCACCACCATGATGTTTCTGCCTTGGAGCCAGCAAGCCATGGACTGAATTCCCTGAACTGTGAGCCAGATGAAACTTCTCTCTTAAACTGCAGGCATTGTGTATTGTGTCTCAGGTGATGAGAAAACTCACTAATACAGTAGCCTCCAAATTGGTCCACCATATTCTAACCTTGCCCCTTCAAGTCCTTCTCCTGCAAGAGAGATCCTGTTGAGACATAAATGAGCTAGGTGTGGTGAGGCAGCTACTAGGGAGGCTGAGGCAAGAGAATTACCACGTTTGAGGTCAGCCTGGGCAACTTAGCAAGATGGTGTCTCAAGGAGAGGGAGCTGAGGATGTGTGTGGTTCAGTGGTAGAACACTTGTCTGGCATCTGCAAGGCCCTGGATTCAATCCCTAGTACTACACACAAAAGGGATGTAGGGAAGGAGGGAGGGAGGGATGGAGAGACCCCTTGCTCAGAACTGCCAATGAGATCACATCTTTCTTCAAGTAGAAGCTAACTCCTAGGCCATGGATCACATGGCCCCAAATGACTTGGTCCTTCTACCCACTTTCTGCCTCACCTCCCATTGCTGTCCCAGCCTTTGTGCTGTGCTCTGATCAGGCCATACTCCCTTCTACCTCAGAGGCTATGCACTGCTGTCCCCAATGCCTGGAAAGCTCTGCATGTGGCCTGCTCCCTCCACCATTCCCACCTTCACCATCCAGCAACCACCAGGCAGGACTCAATCTTTCAGTCCTCCTTCCTCAATCTCCCAAAGCACTGAGATTGCAAGTGTGCACCAGCATGCCCAGCTCACCAATCTACTTTCTGTCTCTATGGATTTACCTACTCTGGGTATGTCATATAAAGCAAAGCATATATGTGTGATTTTTTTTTTTTTGTATTTTTGAGACAGGGTCTCACCGTGCAGTTCAGGCTGGCCTTGAGCTCGCTTTGTAGCCCAGGTTTGTCTCAAACTTGCAACGATCCTCCTGTCTCAGCCTCCCAAGTGCTGGGATTACAGGTGTGCACCATCACGCCCGGGTATGTGTGATCTTTTGTGACTGGCTTCTTTCACTTAACAAAGTTTGCAATACTTATGCATGATGTAGCATGTGTCAGTGCTTAACTCCTCATTTGGCTATAATCCATTGTATGGATGCACCATATTTTATTCATCCATACAATAGCTGATGGGCATCAGAGTTCTTTCCACATTTTAAATTTATTGAACCCAGGGCCTTCTATATGCTAGGCAAACATTCTATCACTCAGTTGTTCCCCAAACTATTTCCACATTTTCACTGTTATGAATAATACTCTGTGATACATATGCTTCCATTCTGGGTTCCTTTATTGTTCTTGAAATGAATGCTGCTTACTCAATAAAACTTATGTCTTCCAAAAAATCCTTGCACCCAACCTCTGGCAATGTGTGTATTGCCTGAAGCACATCTGCACCCACGCTCATGCAGAGTTCCAGTGTGAAACTAAACCCTTTCCTGGAGGAGTGAAAAGATGCATAAGATACATCTGCAGTGCAGCCACTTCCTCTGTCACAACTTCCTGTTAGTACACAGGAGACCACCACTGGGGCTTGGTGCATGGGAAGGAGCTGGGCCCTGAGGAGATTTGGTCCCAATAGTGCAGTGATTTCAGATCAAAGAAACTTGCCCTGAATCTTGGTGTTTCTATAGACAGGGTGTATTTCTCAGCTTTCCTGTGTCTGGGACAATACTTGACACCCACAGTTGAAAGGAGGAGCCCGGTGTGGTGGCACATGCCTGTAATCCTAGTGCTTGGGAGGCTGTGGCAGGAGGATC